>NC_064871.1:91191154-91528654 GCF_943734695.1 Anopheles maculipalpis
ATCAGCACTCGGTGTGTCCGTTCGAAAACAGTCACAAGGGAGCTATTTGCCACACCACACAGACACACAGCCGCATGGCGCATCTCGCACGACCGAGATCGCCCAGATTAACAGGGCTGCCCGGTTAGTGGCCCGATTTGGTAGCGGATCGGGGTGTTTTTCTACCGTAGGTGGGTAACCGTGATTGGTTGCGTTTTGTTGGTGCGTTCGGTGGGGATTGTAGCGCTAAAAGTAAATGCTAATCAAGCGGAACCTGCACCTTGTCACGCTTGTCACGGTAGAAGACATCGATTTGGGGCTGTTAAGAGTGTTCTTTCGCCATTGGTGGCCATTTTAACTTACAGTACACGGGTTGTCGTGATGTTTTGGGGCTAGCTTTCGTAAGAAGGGTGCGTATAAGAGGTGAGTGAACAAACGATCGATAGCTTCTGTGGTATAGGATGTCGGATGGCGTTTAAAACGGGATGAAAAATCTAGTTGATTTGTATTAGACTATACGTATAGCAGTTAAATCGTTTCATGTAGTCATGCCCAAAAATTACACACTTCTTTAATCGCTATTTGCATAAAATGCACTCACTAAAACTAAAAAATAAATTTTTGCTTGAGCAAAAAGGTTCTTTTTTGGATAGGTGCTTAACGAAGAATATGGAAGGAATGAGCCAGAATTGTCCTCCGTACGTTAATACGTCTTGCTGGATAACATCAATATACTGAGCTGTTTCTTGCTGTTCTTCTTGACTTCTCTTTCCCCGATTTTATTGTGTTAATAGCTACTTTATCTATCTATCTTATTTCACCTATTTCAAGTAATATTTACAATCTGCACATAATGAACTCTCCTGCCTATTCGTTGATGAACAGAGTTTGGATCAATCTAAAATTGGATGTGAGATTTATAGATTTAAGATTCTCCAAATTTTTCTAAATCCGATTCCTGATTCCTGAAGCAGGGTCCTAGCTTTCATGTGAATATGTGTGTACTGTGCTGTGCGATATCTTGGCAGGTGGTTGAGGGTCATTTTAAGGACATTATTCTGCATCCACTGTACAACAAAAATACTCCACAGACACAGATTTGTACAGATTAGGTTTACTTTCTCTTGTAAGAAAGGGACTGATGAGGAAAATATAGGCCAAGTAGGTGGCCGCGTGCTTTAGATTTGAGGATTTTCCATGTGAGCTTTAATGCTTTAAAACTACCCAAGATAACACCGAGATGATGTTTTCCCGTTCTTGCTAGAGTAATCAGTCCGAAGACCTGTGGTCTTTAGCATTTTACTGCAAAACATGACGCTTTTCAACTCCTTTTTTCCTGTCCTGTGGTCTGCCCAAGGAAGAAATCCAAATTTAAAGTGAAACATACTATAAGGTGTCTAAAGGTGATTGTGGTACGGTAAACCGGTAGGATGACTATAAGAAATTATCTTTCAGAAATCCCAATAACAGAACGTTTTCCTTTTAAAATATTATCTGCTTTATTATAAATAGTTTTTGCACAAGAAATTGTAGGCAGACATCTACTTTTGCCCAGTCCACGAGTCACAATAAAAAATATAGATAATGCTTTTACTGCATGATGCCAACAGGCCAAGAGACATCAAAGCAGAGTATGCACAAGAGCCACTTCCTTCGGTCTGATGCCTCTTCCCTACCGGTACGGTTCCGATGTTCCGATCAAAGGCAAAAGATTGTCTGATTGTTTTGCACAGGGCTACCCTTCCTTAAAAGAAAGCGACACTTAGAATACAACGCTTTCCGCTCAAAAATTCTCATACGATTCGGTGTCCCCTTGCTGAATGGGCAATAGCGCAAAGAGGAAGCGAAGAGATTCACAGTTTTGCCATCCCACCGACGTTAGAGATGTCATCTAGCTGATAAGCGACCCGCGGCACTGACGGTACGCTTCATTGTGTTGTTACACGCTCATCGCGTGGCCTCTCTGTCCCTTGCTGGTGGATCATAAAGTCCGCCCTTAAGGGAGCACCAAAGAACTTCAAGGTCTCCTGGAATGAAAGGTACGGAACGGGCTAAATACCACTCGGCCCGGCGTTGGACAAATTTCTGCTCGCTGTCTCGCTGATCCAAAGTCGCTGATAAGCGCAGGGAAGGGGGTACCCCATTTTTGGGTCCACCATCCCGAAAGCGAAAAAGACGCGGGCCCATTTATGCATTCTTCACCCCACCTGAGAACTACCGGGTAAGATCTCGTGTGATCGTGCGGTAGCACAACACCGGCACAGTCGGGGCGATGCTTCCTGGTTGTTGCTGGTGACGTTGAGAGCGCAGGGTTGTCATAATTTGGACGCCGCTTGCCACTCAAACTGAGAGAAAGAAAGAAAGGCAACACAACACACACAAAAAAAAAGAACAACTGTAAGGATCGGTAGAATGCAGAATTTTCTGTGAAACGTGCAAAAATTTTGACAAGTGTGTTGCCTACCGCGCGGAACAGAACGTTGGGCGATCCAGTCCAGTAAGAGAAAGAAAAAAATGGGAGCAACAGCATCAGTTCGAACAGTTGGAGTGTGAATTCCATTGCACCGTTTCGCTGTGCGTTGTTCGTTTGACCAGCTTATTAATTCCGCAGCACGGTACACTCCATTCACATTCGGTGTGTTCTCTTGGGTCACCACGTTAAGGAGCTGAACCAAGAACCCCGATCTTCAAAACGCTTGATCGTATCGTATCGGGTATTCCTCCTCCGGGTGGCTTCGAAAGGTGGAGTTTTGTGGTGTTTGCTGGCTGGAATTCTTTACGCGCACCTTCACCGACACACAGCCACCATATATTCCTAGTGAGATACCCGAGGGAAGATCGGCATGTACACCAAACTATGCCGGCATGACTATATATCGGTAGAGAGTTTTGGCCTTCCTTCCTGCCCGGTGTTACAGTGCATGGTACCACCCCAAGGATTGTGTCCAGCTTTTTTTTTTTTGCTCACCAGTGCCAATGGAATGCATCTTTCATATTTATTCAATCGATCCCTCAAAGCAAACGATAGAGAGCGAATGAGAGAAAAGGAAGGAATTAGCCTGGTGTTTTGTGGTATTTTTAATAATTCATTAAAATACCTTCACTCACTTCACTTGGGTAGATTGAAGAGAACTGCTGATGGCTGATAGGAGTCGTTTTTGGTGTTTGGTTTTTTATTTTGTATTTCATTACCATTTCTATAGTTTAAATTTTATCCCTTTTTTGTTTTGTTTCTTAATTAGATGATTAGAAATGCTATCCTTCACACTATTTGATAGAATACAACCAACGACTACATCTCGTCTTATCAACATGAAACAGAGTGATACTCTTCAACTATTGTGGTTGCTGTGTCCCGATAGTCGTGTAGAGTGGCGGATAAAACGCTCCACGGTTGAAGGTCCTTGGTGGAATGAATATCGGGGCCCATGCCATCGAAATGGTCACAGACTGGTTGATTCTGCTTCCTTCCTATGCATAAAAATGTGAGGGCCTGCTACGAAGCTCTTAACATGGGACCTATTTTCCAAGCTCCTCCTTATAGGACGTTATCGGAACCCTAGGCGGTCGTCAACTGGTCATGTACTAGGATATTCAAGTAGTGATTCCTTACGCGCATTTTTAAGCTGTCACTGTATAGGGTCTGTTTTGCCAAAACGACAGCGGCGCCGGTCTTCACAACGGTGTTTAAATTCCACCCATAACGTTCCCACGTGACGAGGGAACTGACTTTCCCTTAGACTTCATTACGCCAAGAAGAGAGGAAGCTGTTATGTATATACCTGCATACAATTAAACATTGACTGACATTGAATCTGATTAGGGCGTCTGTCGTTGCTAAAACAGTTGAGTAACTTTGGATGCTTTGGATGAGTTATTTATTTACATTTGATTATTACGGTCCAGTGTCGTATTGTCAATACCGCTTGTGTTGATTAGATTGCTTTGGATGAGTTGTTCTCCAAAAAATTCTGCAGCAAAAAAAAAAAAGAATAACTGGAGGACTATGTGGCTTTATATGGCTGCAACTTTAGCAACACAATATTGATCAGGATGGACTACACTGTATAGCTTTATTCCTTTATTCCCTGTCAGAAGCGTGGGAAGATTCAGCAGTAGGTTGGAACTTTCAATCTCAAAAAGGGGTCGGTTCCTGGCAGGATAGTAAAAAATGTTTTTCATGCCGCTGAAAACATATTCGAAGTGGATTCAATGGTAATCCAACAAAAATTATGATTATTAATTTTAAAATACATCTTGCAATCTCTTACTTTTTCTTGCAGAGTCACACGGAACACATGCCATTCAAATGCGAGTACTGTGCACGGCTGTTCAAGCATAAACGATCACGCGATCGTCACACGAAGCTACATACGGGCGATCGGCGCTACCGTTGTCTGCATTGTGAAGCCGCATTCTCCCGAAGGTACAACTAAATTCGATCACTTTTTACCCTTTTTTCGCGTCTAGAAAGTTAAGCAATCTTCTCTAAACGACCCTCTTTTCTTTCTAGTGATCATCTTAAAATTCACATGAAAACACACGACAACCAGAAACCGTTCCAGTGTACGATCTGTAATCGAGGGTATAATACGGCGGCTGCCCTTACCAGCCATATGCAGAACCACAAGAAGCAGCTAGCACTGACCGGTAGTCCGAACCTTACGTACAGTCCACGCTCTACGACAAGCTCTCTGTCGAGTGGTGGTGGTGGTGGAAAGAGAGGATCCAAATTCTCACCTTACTCCAACGATCCTTTGCTGCTGATGGGTCGCGGTAATTCCAAGCTGTCATCCACACTGGGGAAAGCTTCTTCTGGGAATGCTGGTAGTACTCGCACACCAACTCCAGGCAGTACTACGGGTGGAACCGTTGCACCTTCGGCGGGAAGTCATGCAGATCTATTATCCTGTCCATACTGCACACGAACCGATTTCTCCACACTCGAACAGCTTGGAATTCACGTACAGTCCATGCATGGTCATGGAGCGCTAGGACTACTGGCGGCAGACACACCGATGCCCTACTTCACACCCGGTGCTAGCCGACGTGCAGTGACACCGGACGCTAATTCACTTTCTCTCGGTGGTCCTTATCCTCCCATCGCATGCGAGTTTTGTACAATGAAATTCCCAACAGTACCGCTGATGTTTGCTCACCTAAAAACCGCCCATCTGGACCGTTTGGCAGGGACGCCAGGTCCTCAGCGAAGCTCACCGAATGGATCACGTCCAACGAGTGGATTTTATCCGCTAGAACAATTACACTTCAACAAGAGCCTGCTCGGGAACGCTATTCCCGCATTCTACGGTGCGATGGGAGCTTCGTCCAACGTTTCCGGAATGTCCGGTGGTAATATTAAGCAGGAAATTCGAGCAGCAACGGGTAGCATGAATGGTGGGCGAGACGAGAATGGGAATGAATCGGAAAACGTGGGAAGGAAGCGTAAACGAAGAGTCGTAAACGAAGAGCCCGAAAAGGAAACAAATGATCGTAAAAATGATGTCGAAAATGATGAGGAAGACGAAGATGAAAGTGAGGATCATCGGCCGGATGTAAATGACCAATCAGATCCACCTGATAACTTCAAAGATACAATCGATACTGAAGGCACACAGATTAAGCAAGAAAGGAAGGAAGAATCTGAAAATCCCCTTCCCGAAACTGCATCCCAATCCACCTCAACACGGTCCTCTCCTTGCGATTCTTTGGGCTCGATTGGACATCCTGCGAGTCACCCACCGTCCGGACGAAATAGTCCCGCGGAACAGCTCACACCGACCGATCTCAGTCAGCCGAAGATGAAACGATTAAAGCTAGAAACGTTGCTCGAGCATGAAGAAGTGTCCGATTTGGATAGAAAGATGATGGTTGGGGCCGGTCGCTCTCATAGTCGAGAGCATCACAGCAAACAGCGCGGTCCTTCAAACCGAAGAGAAGGAAATGATCCGAAGGAGCCGAATCTATCCACCGCACAACAAATTTCCGTTCCTCAGCTACACTCATCTGGAGGTAGTTGTAGTGGCCAACCCTCACAACCGTTAGGAGCTCCCGCTTCTACACCCTCATCCCACCAGCACGTCCATCAGCTTCCGGGAGCTTATCTCTGCAATCAGTGCAATGCTGCGCTACCCGATTTCGAGTCTTTCCGTACCCATTTGAAGGCACATCTTGAGCAGAGCGCTGCAAATGCTGCAGCGGCAGCTGCCATGAGACTTTCCGGTGATCACCAAACCGGTCCGGGAGGTACCAACAATAGCTCCTCCACGTCAGGAGTATCTGCAGGATCACTTTCCCACACAACGTTCCTCTGTCAACAGTGTGGAACAACGCTCAGCTGTCAGGCTGAGTACGAGCAGCACACGATCGGCCATTTTCTCGTGATGGCAGTAGAATATCGTTGTCAGGCGGCAACGTCATCCGGTGCTTCATCCGGAACATCCTGCACCGCGAAACCATCCTTCAGCAAGGTGGAAGATCTCCACAAACATCTGTACGAAGGTCACATGCAGCTCCTGTACAAGTGTACCGTCTGTGGGGAAACGTTCGAATCGAAAGTTCAGGTGCAGGTCCATTTTGCCGTGAACCATTCGGTTGAGGTGAAGCTATATCGGTGCTCGGCTTGTGCAGAGGCTTTCCGATCGGAGCGTGATTTCCGGTACGTTTAAATTGATTCGTTTTATCGAAGACTATTCTTAATAATGGACATGTTTAAATCTACATTTAGGCAACATATAAGGAACCGACACTTGACCGCAGGCGCGATCCAATGTATGTTCTGTCGAATGGTTTGTTCGTCCGAGCTCGAGATGCATTTCCATCTCGCGTCACACGCTAGGAAGTATAAGTGAGTATTGACCTTCAGCTTTCCATACTTGACCTATGAAGAGCTCTAACTTTATTTCCCTTTGTATGGCAGGTGTCCTGCTTGTCCCGAATCATTCCACGTTGAGTTCCTGCTTGACAGACATATTCAGACGCATCACAGCCAGAAGGAAACAGGCTCTCCAAATCGTAGAGAGGTTACAGCGTCGACTACTACAGCATCTACCACATTAAACCCTTCCTTAACGCCTTCGACAGCTTCGGGGACGTCTATGTCTACAACCGCAACTTCAGCAGTAGCAGGACTCGATTACCTTCATCTGCATGGTCAAATGGCGGCGATGGCAGCAGCAGCTGCATGGCCCAGTCTTTATCAAACTGCCAACAAGTTCTACAACAATCCGCTCCAGGTGGACACACTGAATCAGTTGAAGCATCCACAGCACTTGCTGCACGGATTCTATGACACAATGCTAGGAAAGGCACACCAACAGCAGCAGCAGCAGCAACAGCAGCAGCAGCAGCAGCAGCAGCAGCAGCAACAACGTGTTCCATTCCTTCCGGATAATTCATCTGGACCTAGCAGCAAGAAGAATCCTTTCTCAGGTCACTCTCCGAATAATAGTGCTACTAACGCACTGTTAGGACTTGGTTACGGAACACCATCGACATCCACCGGTCCATCACAACCACAAAGAACTGCTGCTTCGCATACGCTTAATGGAACTTCCTCCGGACTTTACTCCCCTGAGGAAGCTAACAATGGAGGAGCGACTGGCGCCGGCGCTACTTCGAAGCTATACTCTCCTATTGCCATGATCCAACGGTACGGCGACAATAATGGCGGAACAACACGCCCGAGCGTAGAATCGCCCCCATCAACCGGCGGTCAGCTTCTGTTGGCCTCAAACTCATCTCTCGGACTTGTGGACCATCATAACGATCAGGCGGCAACAAGAAAGTTGAACCAGTCATCAAGCGCCAAAACAGCACCGACAGCTCCCAACAGTACACTCACCCATCAGCAACAAATGTCTGCTTCTGCGGCAACCGCCAGCTGCTACAGCTGCGGTATCTGCGAACGGTCCGATTTCACTACGGAAAGCGAAGTGCAAACGCATCGCAAAATTGTCCACAACTTAAAGACGGGTGTTAGTTTGCGGTGCGCGTACTGCAATGGAGACTTCCGGTCGAGGAATGAGCTGGAGAATCACATGAAGGTCGCCCACAATACGGGCGGTGGCAAGCACAAGTGTTTGATTTGTGATGAAATCTTCCCATCGCCGGCAGTGCTTGCCGAGCATAAGCTGTCTCACTGTAAGGTTGGTGCGTCGGGGCGCTGTTCGCACTGCAGCTTGCCATTACCCGATGCGCACACGTTTAAGCAACATTTGCAGGCTCATCAGCTTGTGACGGGTGGCGGAAGCTCCACGAATTCTTCAGCATCAGCAGCAGCAGTTTCCTGCTCGTCCAGTGGCCAGAATAATGGCGCAGGAGGCAACTCTTCGGGCTCCTCGACAGGAACCAGCGCAAATGCGTCTGGGAGCGCTAGTGCTGAGCAGGACCGCTTCCCCCAACAGTGTATCTGCTGTCGGCAAACGCTCAACTCCGAGTTTGAGATTAGTCTGCATGCCAAGTAAGTTGGAATGATACTTGAGGAATGCCACTAAGGATATTATAATGATCTATTTCTCTCTCTCTCTCTCTCTCTCTCTCTCTCTCTCTCTCTCTCTCTCTCTCTCTCTCTCTCTCTCTTCACTCTCCACAGATTCCACACCAAATCCCCGGACACTAATGAGCGTACGTGTGCCCTCTGTCTGGAACCGCTACCATCTCAACCCGAATCCAACACCAAAATTTGTGATCCTTGTCTCAAACGGCACAACTTTCCCTCCAAGCTTCTGTCGATGAATTTCCTTAAGCCTAGTGCACCTTCATCGATAGTAGCGGCTTCCACCAACAGTGGTCCTATCACTGGAACGGCAAACGTTCCTGTCGATGGAAGGACTTCAGCTACTACCAGCATCCAACACGAGCAGCCAGGACAAACCGCAGGAAGGGATGGAATCTCATCTTCTTCCTCGTCCACATCCACGTCCTCACTGTTCCAGTGTAATCTCTGCAAGAAACCACTTCCAACTGGCCAGAAACTACAGGAACACCTGATCGATCATACGTTCGCGGGCTGTGAAGAGCGAGGCTACGTGTGCTACCTTTGCTCTGCTGTGTTTACGTCCTCTGCCGGGTTGCAGGCTCATCTTCCGGTAGCACACTCGAACGCCGCAGCTAAACCTTACGATTGTGAACGTTGCGGAGTGGCGTACTTCTTCCGAGCTGAGCTAGAGCATCATTTGATCGATCATGAACTGGGAAGAACGATCCGACCCATGGCTGCTAGTTCGTTTGAACACCCGACCGTACGGTGTGGAGGTGATGAGTGGCACTCTAGACAGCATTCCCCTGTGTCGGAAGATGACGGATCGCAACGAGAGTCGCAAAAGCACCACATCAAGCAGGAACTTTGTGAGACAGAGCATCATGAACAGGCAGGTTCCTCGCCATACCATCGGGAAAAGGAGGAGCATTTGGATGAGGAAAATGAACCAGACCAACCAGTCGGAAAAGAAGAAATAGAAAACAAAGAACAAATAGAGGACGAAGATGGCGAGGAACATGATGATGGTGGGAACGATTCTACTACAAGTGCAACTACCCATCATCAAGACAAGGAAAATGATCGCCTCGACGATCTAGCAAACACAGAAGAAGGTAACGAAGCAACCAATGAAGATGAGATGGAAGAACGTGAGCATCCGGGGGATCAGGAAGATGAAGAAGAGTATATTGAAGTAGAGCACACCACGATGGAGGATGGTGCGAAACATCGCCGTACCTCGAACATGTTAATCAATGGTGGAAAAGATTGTTCTACACTAACCACCATCGCTACGACAACTACCGCGACCCTTCCGATTGTTACTGCGGCTGAGTAGAGCATAGAGTGATCCCTTTTAAAAGTAGAATTATCTTCCATTGTTATCGTTTAGCAATAGGACGCGAAAGAAAGGAAGATACGGCTTAACTACGCACAAAAACAGCAAGATAGATATCGTCCTTTTGTAGAAACAAAATGGTAGCCATCATAAGAAGCTTCGTTGCAACGTTCCCTAACCCTCTAGCCTCCATTAGTACTGTACAGTAAGCAAGACTTGTTTTAATCTAGTAGCTTAGCAACGACGATAGGTTATATTCGTTCCTTTGAGAAAGTGAGAGAGAGCAATAGGATCCACACTTTTCTCTCCCTCTCTCTCTCCTTTTACATCGGAAATTAACGAAATCCTATACGAGAGAGAACGAGAGAGATAAACAAAATAGAATACTATCCACTATATCGCGTTTTATCGTAATATTATCATATCAAAAAATAATACACACCAAGACGCTTTTAGAGAATTTAATAGTACCAGTGACTTTTTTTTTGTATATTTATTGAATTGCACTTATGTATGTATACACACACACGCACGCACGAACGCACGATCAATAAAGAAAGTAGTAAAAACATTAAACTAAAACAACGTTTATTGCTTAGCTATAACCGGAAATGAATTGTAATTTCTTTAGTTGCTGGATCAGCTGCAGTCGCAAAATAACGTGTGGGCAGAGTTAGTGGCCGCTAGAAGCATCCCCAGTCAAAGGGTCCTACAGAATCTCTAGCCTTAGATTGATTATACTTCCTCATCCCAGGGCGGGGAGTGGAGGGGTCGGGTTGGGGTATTCTACAAAAAGGTGCGCAGCCTAAAGACGCATCCAACGGTATGCCGGACGCCAGAATCGGACCAGGAATGACCGAGTTATCGCTGATTTTCCACGGGAATGTTTTGGTTTTTCCGCTTTAACTGGGTGGGGAAAGGAGGGATCGGTTTGAGGTGTTCTACAAAAAGGTGCGCGGCCCTAAGACGCATCCATCGATATGCCGGATGCCAGGATCAGATCAGGAATGGCGGAGTTATCTCTGATTTTCCACGGGAATGTTTTGGTTTTTCCTTAATAACTGGGCGGGCGGTGGAGGGATCGGTTTGAGGTGTACTACAAAAAGGTGCGCGGCCTAAAGACGCATCCAACGATATACCGGACGCCAGAATCAGATCAGGAATGGCGGAGTTATCTCTGATTTTCCACGAGAATGATTTGGTTTTTCCGCTATAACTGGACGAAGGGGTGGAAGGATCGGGTTGAGGTGTTCTACAAAAAAGTGCGCGACCCCTAGACTCATCCATCGGTATGCCGGACGCCAGGATCAGATCAGGAATGACCGAGTTATCGCTGATTTTCCACGGGAATGTTTTGGTTTTTCCGCTATAACTGGGCCGGGGGAGGAGGGATCGGTTTGAGGTGTTCTACAAAAAGGTGCGCGGCCTAAAGACGCATCCAACGATATACCGGACGCCAGAATCAGATCAGGAATGGCGGAGTTATCTCTGATTTTCCACGAGAATGTTTTGGTTTTTCCTCAATAACTGGACGAAGGGGTGGATGGATCGGGTTGAGGTATTCTACAAAAAGGTGCGCGGCTCAAAGACGCATCCATCGGTATGCCGGACTCTAGAATTGAACCAGGAATGGCCGAGTTATCGCCGATTTTCCACGGGAATGCTGCTGGCGGAATTTACCGGAAAAACCTGAAAAATCCCCCTTTATTCCCCTTCGATATCAAAAATCACGTTTTGGAGGTGTTTTTAAAAGATTTTTATGGAGAGAAATAAAAATAAGCGGAAATTAGTTAAAATTGTGGAAAAAGTTTAAATTGTGCCGCCAAATATTTGTCTTGTCGGAAAGAAATTATTTTCCGATCGGTTTTTAAAATTTCCATTTGCTACCTCCTTGGAATCATGCTCTCCTGTTACTCCTGGTCGGATTTTGCCGCATCGAAATTGGCCAAATTTCGGTCGAAAATCTGCCACCGGGAGCGACTTGTAGTAACAGGAGAGCATGTTTCCGAGGAGGTAGCTCGGGCCGGCCGAAAAATCGAAAATCCAATCTTAAAATCCAAAATCAGTTTTAAAATACGGAGGCAAAAATTTTAGTTGAATTCCAAACTTAAAATTTCCAATCCAAATTTAAAACTGACTTTGGATTTTAAAACTGATTTTGGAAATTTTTGGCCGACCCGAGCTACCTCCACGAAATCATGCTCTCCTGTTACTCCTGGTCAATTTTTGCCGCATAAAAATTTCCGGAGTTTTGCCCAAAATTTCCAGATTTTTGCCACAAAAATCCGACCAGGAGTAACAGGAGAGCATGAATCCGAGGAGGTAGCAAATGGAAATTTTAAAACCGAGTTGGAAAATAATTTCTTTCCGACAAGACAAATATTTGGCGGCACAATTTAAACTTTTTCCACAATTTTAACTAATTTCCTCTCATTTTTATTTCGTTCATTAAAAATCGTTTAAAATACCTCCAAAACATGATTTTTGATATCGAATGGGATTAAGGAGGATTTTCCAGGTACTTCCGGGAAATTCCGCCAGCAGCATTCCCGTGGAAAATCGGCGATAACTCGGCCATTCCTGGTTCAATTCTAGAGTCCGGCATACCGATGGATGCGTCTTTGAGCCGCGCACCTTTTTGTATAACATCACAAACCCATCCCTCCACCCCCCGCCCAGTTATAGCGGAAAAACCAAAACATTCCCGTGGAAAATCAGCGATAACTCGGTCATTCCTGGTGTGATTCTGGCGTCCGGCATACCGTTGGATGCGTCTTTGGGCCGCACATCTTTTCGCAGAACACCTCAACCCGATCCCTCCACCCCTTCGTCCAGTTATTAAGGAAAAACCAAAACATTCCCGTGGAAAATCAGAGATAACTCCGCCATTCCTGATCTGATTCTGGCGTCCGGTATATCGTTGGATGCGTCTTTAGGCCGCGCACCTTTTTGTAGAACACCTCAAACCGATCACTCCTCCCCCCGCCCAGTTATAGCGGAAAAACCAAAACATTCCCGTGGAAAATCAGCGATAACTCGGTCATTTCTGATCTGATCCTGGCGTCCGGCATATCGATGGATGCGTCTAGGAGCCGCGCACCTTTTTGTAGAACACCTCAAACCGATCACTCCTCCCCCCGCCCAGTTATAGCGGAAAAACCAAAACATTCCTGTGGAAAATCAGCGATAACTCGGTCATTTCTAATCTGATCCTGGCGTCCGACATACCGATGGATGCGTCTTTAGGCCGCGCACCTTTTTGTAGAACACCTCAAACCGATCCCTCATCTCCCCGCCCAGTTATAGCGGAAAAACCAAAACATTCCCGTGGAAAATCAGCGACAACTCGGCCATTCCTGGTCCGATTCTGGCGTCCGGCATACCGATGGATGCGTCTTTGGGCCGCGCACCTTTTTGTAGAACACCTCAAACCGATCCCTCCTTCCCCTCCCCTGTTATTTCGGAAAAAATAGCATTCCCTTTGAAAATCTACGATAGCTCGCTCATTTATTCAAATTCCAACGGATTCTTTTGGTCTTGGAAGCAGTCTTTTGGTATAAATAGAGCCTTACACTCCGATCGGTGAACGTGTTAGCTGGCTGCATGATTAAATCAGGTGATCCATTTCTGCCGGCGAGCTTTGAGTGTCCCCCTACCCAAGGTAAGGTCTCGAAACTCATCAATCGATTCAGGAGGATTCCGGATTCAAGTGGTAAAGTTCTAGAGACAGACAACCAGCATTTACACTAAGCACTCACCTTGCACTTTACGGACGTGCATTGGATCCCTCCCTTTGGCCTCGGAATGACGATGCTCAACGGATACACAGAGAAGATACCGATGACAACAAGAGCTCGAAAACTTCGGCTTTGTGATCGTCCAACTAGCTCACGGTCATCGGCATTACTATTTCGTGATTATTTACCGTACGTTTCGTTCAAATGGGTCGAACGGTACACGGGACTTGAACTACATGGAATTCTCTCGTGATATTCGTCATTTCGAATCGAAAAGCAAACAAAAGCAATCAATTGATAATACGAATAAATAATTAAATAAAAAAGGGTTTAGAACAAACCAAACACCTGCCTTTTTGGGACACACACGCCTCGGTTAATTAGCTTTGCTTTTTTTTCTCGCTTTAATATATCGTTTCTCTACTCTTCTGATTTATTTGTATTGGGAGTCCGTCTAGGCTCGGTTTCGAGCCGATACACTTTTGCATCGCGCTTAAATAAGGCACATAATATAATATGTATATGCGGTATATAATCTTGTATAATCTTGAGTAAGCATATAAAAGTTTTGCTGTTTTCTTTTCTCTTTACATCGTGTTTCGTTGCGCACTTTCTTTTTTTTCAAATTTTCTCTGTTTGTAATGTAGTCTGAACTGTGTTTAGTAGAAAACATTTTGATTCTGAATTTTCTTTTTCCCCCATTCGGAATAGTATTATTTCGTCTGTTTCGCTTATTGTCTGCTTAGTGTGTCTGATAAATGAGGAGAGGATTAGTTGTAATATACCTATAGAATGGTGCAAATAAAACCGTTTTAAATATAAGTATTATTTTTTGAACCCACTACACAAGTTTCTGCTACCATACAACCCATACATACAGCAACAGAAAACATAAGAAAGCAGATTATGTACGATTCAACATACTAAAAGGGTTATAAGACACAATTCATCATCAAAAAAAAGCTTATGATAGATACTGTGTATTAGAGAGTGAGTAGGGATATACATCGCACATTTTTATATCGTGTTTTTGCTATCAAATATTTAAAATGAGTAAGCAAAATATTACAATAAGGTAATAATTCCAGCAAACCAAATTACAAAAAAAAGCTTCACAATTAACTACCTTTTTTTGTATAAAAGAAGGGCAACGAAAACAGATACAAAATCTTCTAGAAAAGCTTACCCATCTCTCCAAAAGCTTCCCTTTTCGCCTCAAAAAATACGATCGTATAAAAATAATTATATTAACACCGATCTCACACATTTTCGCCGTAGAGAGAAACATATGGTCCTCTCCTTTTTCTCCTTCACTTTCCGTTTCTATCACATTTAAACGCTAATACATATAATTCTTTTTTTTTTGTTATGAATTAAAAAAAAAAAGATTATTGGCAAACGTTTTTCTTTTTCAACTCTCGTTTTTTTTTTCACACTTTTGCGTTTGTATATAACGTGTGTTTGTGTGTGAGGGGGTCTGTATAGCACAAGCTAATATTCGTAAAAAAGGCATGCATATCATATGTTTACGTTTCATTTATCACAATTACACAAGTCCGAAGTCTATGACTCATTGTTTAATGCTAAGAGGCTCAGTAGGGTTTTCCTCATCTCTTTCCATCTCTATCTCTTCGAGTTCAGCGCTATTATTTATTTCTTGGCATTTTTTTCATCTTTAATTTTGTTTCATAAGACAAGATAGACAATTGCATAGGGGGACTGGCAATCTTTTAGTGCTATTAGTTATAATCCGAAAAGTTAAACTCTAGCGCCTAGAGCATGAACTAATTGGAAAAGAGAAGAGCTATTTTAAAAAGAAAAGGGTGACAAATATTCGTTCCATTTCCACTTTTCCTTTAAATATTTTCATTACAAAAAGTTTTTAATCTAATAGCGCCTTTATCAAACCCAACTGCAACCAAATTCGTATCATTCAAATTCCACAAACACAACAAGAGAATAATCGCGGTTAAACCGATAAATCGAAGGTGCAAAATAAATATAATCCGGGAGAAACGGGTGAATGAATTAGCTGTGACTAGGAGCTTTTATCTCCAAGCACTATAATGTTCCTCCATTCGCAGTACAATAATCAATGTTTTTTTTAAATTAAAATATCGCATAAGAATGAAGAAAAAGCCTCGTTAGTAATAAATCATTTCATTACCGTGAACATGCAACTGAGTTTCTACATTTAAAAAACCCCATTTCATGATCGTATAGTAGTGTTGAAATCGAAATTAATTAAAAAAAAAAGACACTTAAGCCTTTGCTTCGTCGTTCCTATACTATTCAGCTTTTACCGAATAATCTCTCCTATCAATCAGCCAAGCCCGGGGTCGATCGTTTCTAAATGATATACACTCGCTTTGCTAATGTATATCTTTCTATAGTAAAGTTTACATAATGGAATGCTACTTATCAATACAAAACTCGTTTATGCAGCGAAAAGAAGAACACAACACAAAATACGTATCTTCTAAGCTGCTGACGCTTGTTAAATATGTGCTTTTTACGTGTCAAGCGTCTCCCTATTATTTGTTAGGTATTTTAAATCTCGTGTGATTTGAAATATCGTTCGATGGCTGCTTTTTCCTTCCATTTTTTTTTTTCGATCGCAAAAAGCAACGGCAATAAATATTCTCCCTTCTTTTCTCGTTCGCTTAAATATTTAAGGTAATGTAGTAAACGTATAAAAATTTAACAACAACAAACGCAACTACCACTTCTTCGACGATCGATCACCGACCGTATTACACCAGCAGCGAACGCCTTATTGCCCTACTATTAAACGGTGTGCGCTGCTGCGGTATAGACGGCCCGACCCTCGCCAACGAGTATTTTATGCACGAAAATATCGGTATCCGTGGTCACGTCGATCAGTTCCAGCTCGATCAACTGTTCCTGGGGGTTCAGCTCATCTGCCTGGATGCTATGCACGATGCTGGCAAAGGTGAAGTCGGCCGTCAGCTCCTTGAACCGCATCGCATCCGATATGGTCCAATCGTTGTTCAATGGTTTTACACCTGGGTTAGGGATAGAATCATAAATTAATACATAAATGTTGAAGGTCACTTAAGCTAAACAATTGTCAGCGTCCGTTATTTGGATCTAAAGCATTATATGATTGAACCTGCAAGCTACTTCAATGCTTACCATAAAGCTTTGCTTTAATCGCCTGCTGAGGTAACACGCGGAACTCGGCCGGTAGTACACGTAGGGCGCCTACATCCAGTTGCTGCACCTGTCCGAAATCGCAAAAGTATGCGTGGATCGGCGTTGGTCCGAACGGGTTAATGTTCACCACAAGAGCACTGGAAAACAAAAGCAACAAAACCTCGATGAAGAACTAAAAACACAATAAAACCCTGTTTTTCCTAACCGTAACTTACCGATACCAGTGGCCAAGATTGTTGACGGCCGCGTACGCTTCACCCTGCCGGACCTGCTCCTTGCGAACTGGTTGGGCTTTCGTCATGCAAAAGTCCTGCAGTTCGTGCATGAGCGTGTCCAGCTGCGGCAGGTAAGCGTACGGTTGGACGAAGAAAAACTTCGGATTGTTCGCGATCGTAACCTTCACGTTAAACACCTGCCCGACGGGTGGGAGCGTTATTTTCGCCAGCTTGGCAATCGCTTTCGTACCCGGAGCCGTCGGCGATGCATTACCACCACCTCCTCCGCCGGATTTCGTTTCGGCACCCTTGCCCACGTGCAGTGCATCGAAGCGGCTGGCCAGATCCTTGCCATCGGTACTGCTCATCGAGTAACTGGTACCGGTCGACTGTGACACATTCGTTGTGTCCGATCCGGAACAGTTCAACAACGAAGATGACCGGTCATCGTCCACTAGAGCTATGCGGGGCGAAAGGCTTATGCGTTCCGATCCCATCTCAAGCTCTTTCTCGATCTTGATCGCTTCGTTCACGCACACCAGAATGTTGTTACCGGCCTCACGGTCTGACACGTGTACGTACAGCTTCACCAGCGGAAGAATGGCGTTAGCCATCGAGAACACCTTTGCCATCGCAGGGACGGCAGGCTTCAGGAAGGCACGCAGTCTAGCAAGCACTTGCGGTTCCGAGCAGCTGGGAAGTTCGAACATTCGCATCCGTATGGCCTGTGGTGGATAGCTGCGCAGACCGAGGCTGAGCGAATCGAGACGGTAAATGTTTTGCACATTCGCGCGTCGACGGCAACCAATGTCGACGTACAGCATGCGACAGTATGGGCCCGATTCTTCGGCATCCAGCACGGCACGGTACCATTTGCTATCGGTTTCGTCCTGCACGAGGTAGAGCTGCTGCTCGGTCGCTTTCGAGTTGTACAGACCGCGGTGTTGATCTTCCAGTGCGTCCGCTTGTGTCAGGTTAGTGATCAATTTCTGAAAGGGCAAAGTAATACTTTAATTAATTGGTTGACAGAATTAGGCACTAGAGACTAGAGTGATGGTTTGATATTCATTCATTCAATCAAATCTCATCCGAACCGTTCTCGCGTTACGGTGGACTGACTATCCCAACTACTATTAACAATTCTAGTAAGCCATTTGATGGCCGGGGTAGCCTAGAAGGGTCGTTAAAGCAAGAAGAAGAAGTTCTTCCATATGTTTAAAAAACCCAAGCTAAACACTCCACCTAAAAAAATGGTTGAGTTAGGTCCCCCATAAGCTCCACTTCGAAGCAGAACAAGAAAAAAAATTCAACTAATGCGAAGCAATCTAAGCAAAGCTTAACGCTCATTGAGAGACCCCGAAACAATCGTTTTATGGTCAAAGATAAAGTGCAACTAATGTTCTAAAACTAATGAGCCTCATTAAGACAAACACATCGCTGCCCTCTAAAGAATCATCTTCAAAATTTAGTGGAAATTAATTCAATATTTTTCAATTAAACTATTTGTATCAATTTCCTTTTCATCGTGTCTTACAAAAAAGCCAATCAACGACGCTCATGCGCAATTCTAGTTTTACGCTGGATACATCTTCATAAATTTTAACCGATCGTAACGCAACGAAACGATGGATTGCTTAATGGTGCCATCACAGAGCTCCGAGCTTTCACCGAGCTGTCCTCAATCAAGTGGAACAAAAGTTATCTAACAAAACGTGTCAAATGCATTCCAATACAACCCCCCCCCCCCTCCTCACCCCAAACAAACTCTGACCATTGACCTCATCGCATCTTCACACTTACCTGTATGTAATTCATCGCACCGTCCTTCTGACAGTAAACGTCACCCTGGTCATCGACGTACGTAATGCTTACGTAGTTTACCGACTTCCGGTTCAGCTCGGGCACCGGCATACTCTTGCAGATCTGCTGCAACAGTATCGGATTCACCACCTCATCCTCCGCCGAGGACGTATCGTACAGTACCACTTTGAGCGAGCTCGATCCAATCCCATCCCTGCGCTCGGTCTGCTCGTACTCTTCCCGCTTCGACAGGATCATTCCAATCAGCACACGATGATTGATGCGCTGACCAAGGATGTGTTTCGCGGTCGGATTTTCGCTAAAGTCTTCCAAACCCTCGAGCGTAAAGCAGATCGCTTGGGCAGGCAGATCCAGATACTGTGGTTCACAGCGATATAGTTGATCGAGCGAAATTTGTTCATTGTCCCCAATGTCGATGAAGAAGCACTGACACTGGTTCGTCTCATAGTTGATCTCGACCACCCGTACGCGGAACCAACAGTCGCTGATCGACACGAGATAGTACTCGCCCACAGCTGCCGTACCGTCCTTTTTCGCATTCGCCTGCCCGTTCATCATGGACATCTCAATGTCGGTGATGAGCGAATCCATTTTATCCTAACCGGGTAGTATTGAGACGAAATACATCATTAGAGTCCAAGAGAAGGGATATCAGAAATCAGAGAACGAAAAAAAAACGAACAAACGGAAACTTACGCTATACTCCTTGCCGACGAGCCGTGCCCAAACCTCCACCGTCGAAACCGGATTCGTGACGTACAGATTCCAATACTGTTCCTCCCACGGTAGCGTCAGCTGATTCATCGCCATCTGGCGCGCCTCCGAGGTGTTTGAGCCCGCATCCGAACTGGACGGTTGTTCCCGTGCAAACACGATCGTATCACCGGTTGGTCCTTCCTCCAGCACAAACAGCTGATTCGAATACTGGTCAATGATTGCAAACCAATGGTCCGGCAGCAGGGCACGGTGCGTTTCCTCGAACGCGTTCGGAATGTTTTTGCTAAACATACCGTGCGGACAGCTCAGCACCAGCTCGTAGATGTGATGCGCAATTTCACGATCCGAATCGAGACACTTGCTATACTTTTGGCGCGATTCATCACGCTGGATGGCTTCGATTGCGTTAAGGGCAGCGGCAAACTGTCCCTCAAACTGGCTCAGATAGTCTTCCGGATAGGTTGAGTAGGAGGACCCATTAACCGTTACGAGACATTGGTAGCGACCGCTCTTGAGCTTGAAATATCCATACTCCGGTCGGGAGAATCCTTTGTGCAGGCTGTACTTCATCAATATCTCAACCGGAGTCGCGTTCGGATCATTCCAACGGAATGGTCCTTGCTGGAGTGTTGCAATCGGGACATACGTACCATTATATTTGCCGACGGATGCTTCAGATGGTGCTCCAGGTGCAACTTTTGTAGGCCGTTCGACTGGGACGTTCTGTGGTGTAGGCGTTCCACCAGCATCGGAATTTGTTGGTGATTTCAGTTTGGCCACCTTTTCCAAGTCTTCATTCGCAACCTGCTGATTGAGCTTTAGACGGTCCTGTAGGGACTTTTTGCCAGGAAGCGTTGGAAGCTGAGGAACAGGTGCGATGGATGGAACAAACGGCACCATATCCGGTTGAGGTTGTGAAATCGATCGACCGTAGGAGGTAGAGGACTTTCGTTCGTTAAGGGATTGTGCACGTTGATAGGATGGTGTAGTAGTTGCTGCTGCTGCTGCTGCTGTTGCGGCTGCTGCTGCTACTACTGCCGGTGTTGGTGGCGTGCCAACGGAAGGTAGATCAGCCTTCGACACATTCAGTCTTGAGTTTACACTTTTTCCCATTGAACCGGGCGTAACAACGGTCGGAGGAGGTACGATGATCGACATCAGCGGTAGTGGTGGTGTTGCGGGCGGTATCGTTAGGGGAAGTGTCCGACCAGATCCAGCCATGGAAGCGGCGCCTGTTGGTCTATTGCTGCCGTTGCTGTTTCGTGCCGTCGTTGACTTTTGCTGAGGCTTTTTCGCCGATTTGTCTTCCACGCTAAACGGTAGCTGCTTGCGTGCAGCAACCGAAACACTTTGCCTGTTGGCGGTAGTGACGGTCGTTGAGGAAACGGTTGGCAGTGCTTTGTCCGCCTGGCGCATCTCGACCGACGAACGGCTGAGAGCGCTGTTTCGATCTTTCAGCTTGTGGCGTAGATCGTCGGCAGCAATGTTGGTCCTGTTGTTGGCGGTCAGCTTGTGCCGTAAATCGTTGGCAGAGAGTTGAGATTGCTGTTGCTGTCCACCATTGAGATTGTAGTTTTTCGTCGCACGGCTATTATTGTTAGCTTCTAGGGAGGAAGAATTAGTACTCTTTCCGGCGGGTCCTTGCTGTGTCCCGCCTGCTTTACTCTTAGTAATTGGTCGCATCTGTCCTTGGCTCTTCTCTTGCTGCTGCTGCTGTCCTTTACCACCTCCATTCGACCACATGCCTTGTGATTTGGCAGCCCCCTTCGTCGTACCGGTAGCAGTCTTCTCATCCCCAAAAGTGACTCTCTTCGGACTGTAATTCGTGCTACTATTCCGACCACTATTAGGCATCTGCTGATAGATCCGACTGTACGCCGTTGTCTGGCTCGAGAAACCCTTCGAGTTCAAGGGTCCGGTCGGTTGCCGCAACGCCACAAAGTTCGCCTTCTTCCCACCCGAACCACCTTTGGTCGTTTTCTGTGCCGCAATCATCTCCTGGATGTGGGCCGAGTCTCGGTTAGGTTTAATGTAGATGCGGGTCGATTCGCCGGCACTCGATTTAATCACAAACTCATCGCTAGCAAGCAGAAACTCTTCCACCGTGCTAAAGCCAAACTTCCGGTACGGTAGCGGATCACCCTCGAGCTGTCGATAGTCGCGCAGAACGCTGAGCACGTTGGATGTTTCCTTGCGCGATGCCACCAGTGCCCGGACGACGGCGATCGCTGCCTGCGCTTCCTCCGACAGGCCACCACCACCACCACCACCGGCCGGTTTCGTATCATTGGATGAGGGCATTTTGGGTGCTTGCTCGCTTGGGTGTTTGTGTGTGTGGTTGGAGGTTGGAGCACTACTCTCGGGGAAGATGACGCTCGGATGGCGTCCACCGGCCACCGTACATGAAAACGTGTACGATTGCGCGTTCCGGATCGGGATTCGTGTTGTGTACGCGTTGTTTTTTTGGGAGATATTTTCTCTTAGCTGTAACACGCGATTTGCTGCTACTTAATTGGGAGAAAATAGAAGAAAACATGGAAAATAAAAAAAAAAATTTTGGCGATCGTTGTTGCCGGTCAAAGTGTTGATTCTTTTTGTACAACTTTTTTACTTTCTTTGCTCATCAATAGGTGTGTAGATATGTTGTAAACGTGAAAAGACAGAAGATGGCTGTATAAGATCGCCCTCGAAGGCAATGAAGTTGAGTAAACAACTAGAATTTGGCCAAAACATTATTTTTATCGTGGTTAGGATTAAGACTTATCTAGAGCCACCTGTTAAAAACGAAAAAAGCCCATTATCACACACTCGAAGCTGTTATTGACACGACAAACGAAACGCACATTGCATCGTTTGCAACACGGGGACAGGAAAGCTTCCTCCGAACGAAACCCTCAATCAAACACACACAAACAGACACACACATTTATTGGAGCATTTTCTATTACGTGTTGCCCGTTCCGTTTGGATGATTACTTTTCCCGGCGAGCCACACTTTTCCCACCCAACACACAACACCTTCCATCATCATCAACATCAGCATCATCATCATGATGGGTGAGAAAAGAAGAAGTGCGTTTGTGTGCGAGAAAGAGGCACACTATTGGGACGAAATTGGACGGGGCCAGGGCAATTAACTTCACTTTTTCCAACGGTACAACCAAGCCCCAAGTCTGCTCCCACCGAGTGTAGTCTTAGTCGCAGCTGTGTTGTTAATGGAAACAAACAAACTCTCGCCCTAAAAAAGACGTTTAGTCGTCGATCGGTACTCGGCTGGGAGCCGCGATCTCGCAGTGGGTGCGCCGCCCCGCAAAAAAACGCAACAAACACAATGCCAACAACTACGGGATACGCTTCTTCTGTTTAGGTCTGTTGCTGTTGTCGAAGTTGGGCATGGGGCGTGTGTGTTTCAAAAAACATGTTTAGTGGAAATGTTTTACTTTTCTTCAGGTTAATGGACTCTTTTGGAGGTAAAATACTACGATCTTTATATTAAACTAATATCTCACAACATACAGCCAAAGGTTCATAGCCGATTCTCCATGTCTCAATTGATGCAATTGTACAAAAATAACCACCTCAAGACAAACGGTAATGGTGCAAAGAGTTCCGTTTCAGGAAAACGATTCCAAACGGAAAATCCGTTTCAAACGCAGCGCACCCTCAGTGGCGGTAATTTGCACTGTGCACACACACAGACACACCCCAAAAACCTGCTCACGGAAACCCCCGAAACGGGAACAATCGCCGAGCAAGAATGTTGGAATCGATCACGAAGGAAAAAAGGCACGAGCGATCACTGAAAGTTTCCCCTCCATGATCTGTAGCTCCCCATTCTCTCTCTCTCTCTGTCTCTCTCTCTCTCTCGCTTTTTCTACACAACATGTGTAACAACGGTGCAAAGAAAAGAAAATGAACTGGCACTTTTCTCGAACGTTATGTGCAGTAAGAAAGTTAAATGATCGAAAACAATACCGATCGATCCCCCATAAGAGGGTGATCGCCAACCAAGTAGTGGCAAAACTTTTTCAACATCTATTTAAGGTGGCATAACAAAAATCTAAGCGAAAGGAGACGTTGTCTACTCACCTCTACTCATACAATATATTGCCTTGATCAACCAATCTTCTTTCGTTCAATTTAATAAAAACATGATCTTCTAATCAAATATATTCAGTGGTCATGGACTTAGTTGCATTGCTAAACAGTGATCTCAAAATTATAAAATTCTAAAAGAAAGAAAACCAATTCCTTGCCTTTTAGCGCATTTTTAGACGAAAACATAGAGAGCCTACCAGCACAATCCGTTGCCATGTAGGGCCCTATTTCCAGTGTCGTAAAAATCGTACGAAAGACATTAAAACCAGTTCATATTTTCCTTTTTTTTGTATACTTTTTGCTGTTAAAAGAATTTTTGTGTGTCTATTTTTTACTGCTGAATCTGGATGCTAAGGGCCTTAAAAATGATCTACACTTCATTCAATATTTGATTTCTCAATTTGATTTTGAATGAAATGATCGTCAGGAGATGAGATGACGAACGCCTGCTTTCACGGGCTCCCGGTAGATCGTGCGTTTATTCGCATGATGCCGAGACTTATGGCGAACCATTATGCGATGAATGTACATCTTCAATGTATTGGCAGCGGCGACTCCAAAGTTTGTAGCTGTAGCAATGGATAACCACGACATTGACCACATCATCTCTGGTCATGGGTGAAGTTCGATGCGGCTAGACCCGAACACTTAGCAACCGTTCGGGCATCAGGAAGATAGCCGGCAGTGCCGATGCACGATATCCTGGGACAGAAGGACTGCTCGGATTGTGTTTGACTTCGGCAAAGTGATGTGAATCGTCCTATCAGCTGACTGTTGATCTCTGAACCAATTGAATTTGGAGGACGTGAAGTTGTGACTGGCTACTGTAGCTTAACAAAGTTGTAGTGGCTTTCGGACTCGTGCGTTCTGCCGATGGTGGGGACTCCAGCCACAACATCCAAATGCTGACAACGATATGGAGTGGCGAACACCACAAAGCATCCGCAACAAAGGGGGTTTTCTTGGGAGCCAGTTGTTAGTCTCCACGGCACGATGGGCCAGGGAAGTCGACGTTATATCAGTGTCTTCCACATCTTCTATGATAGCCTTACTTCACCTCATCTCTTCTCTAGCTCGATAGTCAATCGAGACGATCTCCGGATAGTATTCGATATCCGGTCCTGCCTTGTGAGACTGTTTACCTCGCTTGAGTAATTCATAATACGACCTCACGTCCAGCTATTTCTACATCAAATGATGTATGCTATTGCCAAGTGCAAAAAAAAACGAAGCAATTTGCTTTATTTCATCGCCAGCATTTTTGTGTAACATTTTTCCTTGCAAACGGTGAAACTCAATCCACCGATAGTCCGATAGTCAGCATGACATTTAGAATGGTTGGAAAAATCAAACCAGACAAGAACTAAAGTCAATTTGGTTCTAGAATTACAAAGCATACCGCCTGTTTTTTTTTATTTTTTTTTTGTTAACCCTATTAATACTTAAGCCTCTTAACGACCTTCACATAATGCTACATCGGTAGAGGCCCTAACAGAACATCGTCACCCCTTTTTTTTTTGTCATCCTCCCCCCGGTATACGTAATCGATCGTAAACCGTCTTTGTCACAACACAGTTCGGTCGAAAAACAATGCCCCGGAACCGCACCCAAAAGACACACTAACAGTCAGTTGGTCGAAGTAGGTTGCTTTCTTTTAACACTGTTAATGTTTGACTTCTCCTTCTTGTGGTAGTTTTGCATTCCGCTGCTCTAATGCTCCATATTAACAGAGGCTGGCGACTCACCACTTTCCTTCCGATCGTGGCGGAATGCAAATCAGCCTCGATCAATTAATATGTGTGACGTGCAGCTTATACCGCCGTTTGAGGGGCTTGGGGGGAGGGTGGGGGGGATCACACTTTTTCCATATAATTATCGATATGCTAACCATCGCTCTATGGCTGCTGACATTACCGGTTTCTTTTTCCGTCGTCGCGATGATCGACTTCGAATCGTGCTTTAATACGCTTTCTTTTGATAAAAAGTAAGCAAATGTACGCACAAACTGTGATGCAAAAAGTACATTGAAGCTGAGGAATCGTGATTAAAAAGACGTCATCCTGGCGTTCTCTGGTGATCGATTTCCTTGACGAGACATCTTTTACTGATAGAGGGGGCAAATCAAGAAAATTAGCTATAGATGTCTAATGATGACTATTTTTAAAGTTGGATTGTAATGGACACCATTGAAGGAATGTTTCTGATGGAATTTGATGCCGGATTTGTATTTAAAAACCTTTTTCGCTCTTACATTTGCATTTCAATGCAGGGCAGGCAATTAAATAGGAGCATCTGAGTTCTTTGGGTACAAAACATTGGAGTAACTTGCTACGTAATCGGGGCTGCAATAGGTTGTGCTTGAATTCCGTATAAGCATGGACTTACTGATCAGAGGTGGACGCTTCAGTGTCGCAGATGACCAGCAATAGAACAAGTCAATTATTGAAAGAAAAAATACAAAAAACCAATTTACAAACAGCACGTACTTTTGTAGTGCCTCTAGTGGTAATAGAAAAACACAAATTTAAAGTATTTTTCAACAGGTGTTGCTGGATGTTTTTTCCAGCAATATAGATAATCGAAAAATTTCCATCCATATAACATAAAATCATGTCTTAACCTGCAAAAAAAGCAGTTTCCTGTTTAAACCGAAGACATGTTTAACGTATCAACAAAGTTACAACATTATGTCGAGATGATTAACCGCAAGAGAAGGCCGAGTTGAGGAGGGGACAACGGGGGTTAGTTGTATAAACAAACCCCACCACAAGCGACCGGACCCTGCCTCAAAAAACACGCACCCGCCTTCGTTCTCGCCTTCGTTCGTAGTCATACTTTTACATTGTTTACAACAGACACGCACCCCTCCTACCTCTCCCGACTTTATCGTAGGGGGGAGGGGTTTAAAATAGACTATGAAAATTATCATCGCCACAGCTGGTAGAGGAGTGAAGTTAAGAAAAACGTTCTCTTCTTCTCTCTGTCTCGCATTGAGTGAAAAAAAAAACGCAGCTTCATCAAGCGAGCATAAGTCAGGCACGCACACCCTGAAACACATGTTTGGGGATGATCGGACGATCGTTCTGTGGTGGTGAAAAATAGTACAAAATATCAGCATCCGTGCGATGCTCTTGACACGATAAAATACATCAGCGCATTCTTAGTGTGCCATTGACCGTAACCATTTTCTACAATGCGCGGTAGATTGTACACGACAGCGGAACTAGCGAAAACAGAGAACGAGAGATTAGTTATTTGATTTGAAATTCCATCACAGTAACAGAGCAACATACACAACGCAGAGCCACAGCCTGCTGCTGCTGGAACTATAATATTGTACAAACACCCTGGGTGGCTGCTGCAAATGCAATTGCGCTTTTCTTTCTCCGCACACAATTTTCTACCCAACCAATTGTCTTCACTTTCGTTATTGCGCTGGGCTTTTCGTTTTATTTTCTGGTGGTGTGACGGCTCAACCCGTAAATTCGAACCCAGGAAGCCAGAAAAGGCAAACCTGCTGAAATTGTAGCGATAAAGAAGATTGCACTGGAGAAGAAGCGCCCACCGTTTACTCAGGGGAAGAGAGCTCGATGTCTCACAAGTTATTTGCTTTCCTTTCGGCCTTTTTTTTTTCCTTTTTGGCGATACCGTCTTCTTATCAGTCGCTGCGGACTCGTCATCCACAAACAATCTTGCCCGGTACACGTCGCGCAGCCCACCTCGCGAAAAAGACCCTTATTGCATCGCAGACACACACGCACACGCCGAGGGAGGGTGAAACAGTTTTTGATTTTTACTAGTCCCGTCTGCGGAATGCACACAGCACACACGCACACGCTGTGTATATGGGGCGTTATCTAAGCAAGCGGCGCGCGCATATACAGAGCCACGTATGCAAGGCACACCAGAGAGACACACACAAACACGGGGAACGCACCATAAGAAGCAGTTTTCAACAAAAATACGCTGTTGTGCGCCACATCTGGTTCGGTGTTGGATCGACCAATAATATAGGGGTGCAATAATAATCTCAGTCCGTGCCAGTTTGAGGGACCAACTACTTTACTTCACGCAGCAGTAGCGAGTTGACTAACCTCTTCTTAATTGCACCCACGAATAGTATGATCTATTTTACGCGGATTGATCGAATGTCCACTAGAATGCCCAACATAGCTTTTTTTTCGTCCCACACAGCATGCTGATCTCATTTCGTTCAGCCATAATGACAGGAACACGGATGGAGAGAGGTGAACGTAACTCGATGATAACAAAGTAGGCAGAAGTTCCTTCACTTGACACAGTCACACACACACACACATACACAGTCCCACGCGCCACAGTTTCTATCGTTACACCAACTGATTTTTTTGCACCGTGTAGCCTCCCTTTCCATAGAAACGACGAGCACTTCCACTTTCTACAGCAACTACAATCGACGGCACGTTTTGTCAATGCAATTATGCTGACTACTCCCCACACTAGTGGCGGCGGCCGTTTCGACCACGTTCCCCGCCCCGTAAGCTAGCGCCATTTTCCAATCGCACACGCTCGTTTCTTTGCTAATCTTGTGCATCTGTTCCCGAAATTAGCCATATTTTACTCCATTTCACACACCACCAATCTGGTGATCCAAAGGGATCCAACACACGCGCAAATGTTCGCCCTTAACGTAAATAAGAAAGGCCCTTTCGAAACACACACACGGCTTACCTGCGCGTCGTAGTCGACCAGCATCGATGGAGATGAGAGAAACGATTGATCTAGCGATTGCGGATCCACTACGGAGAGAGCGCTGATTAAGCAGAAAATCTGACAAAAGCCTACGAGCACACACATACACACAATTGCAACGCGATTCGCACACTGGGCTGGTACGATCGAAGCTAGTGGACATGTCTTATCATTTTCTTGACTATTCCCAGTAGAGCAGTGTTTAATTTGCGCAAAGGATGCATTTACAAAAAAATATAAAATACATCTTGAAAATTATGTAAAGAAAAAAGCGTTTCAGTTAGAAAACGTGGAAAACAGTACTGTTATTTTCAGTGTTTTCATGTCCGATAGTAAACCCTTCGTGCATCGGTCAACGTGATGCGTTTTCAATGCACAGTTGAGTAGTTCGGATGAACTCAATTTCTACACTCAAGATGGTTTGGAAAAGCCTATTCAGAACGGTTACGGAATGCATTTTGGATCTGTAAAGTGTGCTCAACTGGACTGCTTCGGAAAAGAAATTGGAGTCTTCTGTATGTTCTTTTGTAGCTTTAGTTTAGCTACATTTAATTAAGCTATAATGATTATTGATATTACAAGTACACAGAATGTTACACATCTTACATTTCTCCGTTACTCATTGCTAAAACCGTAATCGCTGTTGCCGCGTTATCCACGTGCATCTGTATGTAGCGCGGTGTCTCGAAGAAGGCTTCTAGCCGATCGTTATCGTACTCGAGCAGCAGTTCGGCAATTTTTTCGCAATCCTTAGGATGTGAATGTCGGGCTAAAACAGCCAACTTGTTCGCGTACATTTGCTTCGTGGACGCCATATCCTTGGCATCATTTGTTTTTGCCAACACCGAAACTCGGCCAGTGTTAGTTTGTTGGATAACTGTAGATTGCCCATAGCTTTTCCGACCGAAGTACTTGTCGAACATCTCTTTTTTCAGCTCGTAGTTCGATTTGCGGTACTCCACGCGCATTGGCTTGCCATACAAAACGTGTCCGTGCATTTTTGCCATTGCCCTGCCAGCCTCTTCCGATGTTTTTAAATATACGATGGCCCATCCGGTTGGATAGTCCCGATTGAAGCCTCGTTCGTGGTTGATCAAATGAACGTATTTCACCTTGCCGTGGACATCGAACAAGTCGTACAGATTCTTCCACTTGACTTTTTTATGCAAATTCTTAATAAAAAGAGTATTTTGAGCCACATGCCGAATGTCCTTATTGGTTTGGAGCGATTTACGCTCCTCCTTGCGCTGGGCAAGTGCCACGTACAGCGGCTTCGAACCGACAATATGTCCGTTCATCTCCTTTATCGCCTTGGTCGCTTCATCCGGTGCCGAGAAGCGCACGAAACCGAAACCCTTCGAGCGGCCCTCGTCCATCATTACCTTGGCCGAGGTGATCGTACCGTACGGGGCAAACTCCTTCCGCAGCACCTCATCGGTAATCATATCGTGCAGGTTATTTACGTACAGATTCACACCATGGTACCGTGTCAGGCGCTCGTCCTTCTGATGTGAAAGACGTATATGGCGTATCATCTTACCGTCGGACAGCTTAGCTTCTTATTGATCAGCTTCGGAATTGCAACAGAAAATTGAAGGACTGTTTTAAATTACTCTCTTCTTTCACATAATATACAATTTCTTAAGAATGACACTCACCTCGTTTGGGTGCAAATGCAACAATACGCGACTAGTAACTGTTCACAATCCGAGCAGACTGACTGACTGAATGACTGAATGCGTAAAGACACCAGCTACCAAGTGCGATAGTGGCCTTTGTATGGTAGATTGATTCCCGTTGTCCCTAGCAACCCCATTATTTGAGTATTAGTAACCGGTGAAATTCAACTTTCTGCTTGGCCATCATCATCTTCCGAAGATGGAGTTTATCTTTTTTTTCCTTTTTCCCAAAATCCATAAATTACATATGTACATTACACGAAAAACGAGTAATTTAGGGAAACAAGTTCTGCAGTGTACTACAGGACAAGGTATGGATGGCGGACTAAATGCCCTACCAGAAAGGGGGTACAGAAAAATATTACAGTTCTTTGTTGAGCTGATTAAATCGGCCTAGGCACTAAGGGAGCGCACTCTGCTTATTAGTAGCAAGATCGACCGATTCATAGGGACTTTTACAAGACCAGCAATGTCTTCGTGGATGTAAGACTGACGAGGAGACTGACTGAGTAGTCCTGACGCAACATTCCTCTTCCGCGTCTCATCGACGCCAATCGATTGCCTCCCGATGTTCTTTTGTTGATTTCCAATGACTCTTCTCTTGTTACCAGAGGCGGATCTTCCTATAAGCGGACTGATAGGCAACGAGGGGCCCCGAACTGAATCCCTAAACGAATTGGTTTTTGTTCATACTCGCGGATGTGATGTATGGCGTAATGATGATATAACTCTTTTTTTTGCGAGGTAATCAACTTAATCTTCAAAAGTTATGTGTGTACATTGTGGTGGTCGCACGCAATTTGTTCGATCTTTAAGGTTGTTTCAATACAGAAAACCACGAGCTTCATAAACTTAAACGATGCCGTTACACACTCCGCGCTGCTTTTGTGAGCAATTTCTAACACATTTTCGTTTTCTTTCCTGTGGTGTACGGAATCAATTAAAAACTAAAACAATGTCCCATAATTCCGGATCTTATCGTTTTATTGAAACAGAAACATGTGTGTGGTGGTTGTATTGGTTGAAAATTTTTCTGTCACTTAATTTGGAACACACCCGGAGCACTTTAAATATGAACTGCAACACACAAGCTGTATACACCCAACAATCTGGAAACAAGGATTTTATTTTAGTCTCCGGTGGGCGAGTTCTTAATGAGCGCCAATTAGTTTAATTGCTTTTGTTTCTTTTGAAGTTTTTTTTTTCACCAAATATGCATCGTGGCTGAAAACGACGCAATGTTAAAAACCAGTGCCGATAAGTTGGCGACACGACTTTGGGGGCAGCTTTAGGGCACCGACCAACCTATATGCTGCCCAAGACACTTTTCAGTGCTGCTGTTGGTTCATTATATATCGTGGCTCAAGATGTTCATGTCCACAGCATTAGCTAACATTTTCATAGCGCATTCTCTGACTGCTCCATTACGGAAGGAAACGTAAAAAAATTGTTTGCCGCGACTTCATCATTTTCTAGAGTTTGAATTGAAAAATTAAATTAACGTGTGGATTTTGTTTCCCCTTTTTCCCTTTTTTTCTTATCTTTCATTTGCTTTTCTATTTGTTGATGATTGTTTATAAAAAAGCAAATAAATCGATTTCTTGATGGAATTTTGAGTGTTGTTTCGTAGGAGGAATTCAATCATTTTTGCTGGGGAGCCATTGTGGAACGAAAAGAAGGTTTTGCCATTAATACTTGAATGACAAAAACTCTGCCTCTGCAAGGACGAGAAACACAAAAAAAAATCTGATCAGCTTTAGCGTCTTCAGCGCTGCTTCGTGTGTGATTCACAACAGCGAAAATATTATGTTAAACAAAAAAAAAAAGATACCACAAAGTTCAAAGATCCGTCACCTCATCCTAAAAGACCAATCATTACAAAAAGGATCACTACACATCTTTTTCTTTTCGCTTCTTTAGCATCTTCTCCTTTTCCATCTCTCTCTCTCCGTGTCCTCTTTTTTGTTTTGTAGAATTTTCGTTAGTTGCAAGTTTTTCAGTTTTTTTTGTTGTTGTTCTGTTGTTATTTTTTCATCCCGTTTTCTCGTGCTTGATTGACCGCTTCTACCGCTGCTTCTCCTCCTCGTTGCTTCCTTTTTTGAAGCAAACTTTCACGAAAGTTTTTCTCTTTTTTGTTTTATTTGAGTTTTCCGTTTTTTTGGTTATTTTTTCAATTTTTTGCATTTTATATTTCGTGCTTTTACGATATTTTTTTCCTTTTTCTCTTTCTATAGACCTGTCGCATCGGTTGTGTTCTGTGTTGTATTCCTGTATTGAACTAGGATCACGCTTGGTTTTGTGTGTTTCTTTAGAACATTTCCAATTTTTAAATGGTATTATGTGGCTCACATTTTTTTCGTATTTTCTTTTTTCACCTTCCTATGGTGGTGTTTGGTGGTCTGTTCTCTGTCTTTTAATTCAAAATTCGCTCTTCAAGTTGCTTTCATATTATTTCAAAAATCTAGTAAGATCTTTCTTCCGAACTTTTCTACTCCAGTTTAATTAATTCCATTTTCCATTTTTCTACAATGCTTCCTGTTCTTCGTGGATGAAATGTTGCAAAGTTACTCAGCGTGCGCAACACACGCTTTTCACCTGCACCTCTTTTTCTCCGCAACAAATGATTTTACTCATGGTTCACTTATTTTGAAGGTACTCTCTCAAAAAACAAAACATTCTTTTCTCGCTTTCTGGTGCGGTTTTTGCATTTTCTGTTGTTTACTGTTTTTTTAGTGAATTTTCTGTATTTTTCTTTTGCTCGCTTTGTCGCTTTTGCTAATCCCGACCCTTCCTTTCTTGTGACAAGTGGTGAGGGAACGGGAAATGTTTTCACTTTCATTTTGCCGTGTTTTTTAAGTTACCATTTTCATATTTTGTTTTGCATTTTTTTTGTATTTTTTTGCGTTGGATATATATTTTTGATACATATATTTTTTGCATAATATATTTGATAGAGGATACTATTATCGTATTAAGAAATTTGCAGCGCGGGCATTTAGCTTGGCTGGGCTTTCATGGGGGAAGAAGAAATCGTTGAGCGCTGGTTTTACGCGTAGTAAATTACATATTCAATATTATAAGTATGAATAATGAACGAAAAAAAAAATTATCTGCCAGCCGAATGGTGTGCACGCGGCGCCCCTTATCCCTACCCTTGGTTGTCGTGAGGACGCGTACCTTGTGCAATACCTTTCTCCTACAAGAGAAACATACATCTAGCAAAACTGGTGAATATTGTGAAAAGGAGTTCGTTTTTAATTCGTAATTTCAAAACGGCAACTACACATACACACACAAGCATCAAAGTTTAGAAGTTCCTCTGGTATATACTTGGTTTGCACACAGAGCGCCGGCTTAACAAAAAGGGGCCTTAAGTTTTCCGCTTGGGAGCCGCGCGGACGCACACACACATTCGTTTTCTTCTTCTCGGCTTCTTCGGCAGCGCTTTAGTTGGGCTGGGCCGAAGTCTTGTGATGAGCCTGCAGCACAGCGACAGCCTCCTCAGTCTTTGCGTTGAGCGATTCCTTGTGCTCCAGCATGTGCAACAGCTCGGAGTTGTCAATCTCGAGCAACATGCCGGTAATCTTGCCGGCCAGATTCGGATAAATCTGCTCGATCAGTGGGAACAGACGCTCGCCGAGCATCTGCTTCTGTTCAGCCGGCTGAGCAGCAGCCAACATGGATGCAGTGAGCGGTTCTTGGCCTGTGAGAAAATGAGACAAAAAAGCAGTTTTAATATGAGCCGCATGTTTTCTAGCTTCCAATCGCAAAAAAAAAACAATCGATTCCTTCTTCTTACCCTTAACGATGACAGCTTGCTGAGCAACAGGTTGAGCCTGGATCGGAACCGGTTGCGGTACTTGCGGGTTACGCATAGCCTGGGTGAACTTGTAGTTCGGTGAACGGGTCTGTCCAGCGGCCAGCTGAGGAGCGACTGGGCGCGCCTGCATGTTCGTCGCGGTTTGCTGTCCGGTAATCGGACGCGCCGCATTGCGCATGGCAGCCGACGTTGCCTGGGCCGACTGTGCGTTCTGTGCCTGCTGGTTGGCGCCGCGGACATTACCCGCCTGGCGGTACTGGCTGTTCGCAACGTGCGCAGCAGCAATTGCCGGATATCCGCCAGCCGGAGCATTGGTGGCCACATTCTGATTGCCCGCGTTTGGACGAATCTGAGCACTGGCGGACCAACGTGGAGCGGTACGGACCGGAGCAACCTGTGGCCCGTAGAAGCGTTGCGGTTGCGGGAGGGTTGGCATAAAGTAGCTGCCACTCTGCTGATAAACTTGTCCAATGTGCTGCATACGCAGATTGTTGACACGCTGGATGTACTGGCTGGCTAGGTGCGATTTACGCTCCTCCTTGCGCTGGGCAAGTGCCACGTACAGCGGCTTCGAACCGACAATACGTCCGTTCATCTCCGTTACCGCCTTGGTCGCTTCATCCGGTGCCGAGAAGCACACGAAACCGAAACCCTTCGAGCGGCCCTCGTCCAGCATTACCTTGGCCGAGGTGATCGTACCGTACGGGGCAAACTCCTTCCGCAGCCGCTCATCGTCAATAGTATCGTCCAGATTCTTCACGTACAGATTCACACCATGGTACCGTGTCAGGCGCTCCATCTTCAGCTGCTCGAACCGTCGCTTCAGCTCCATCTGGCGCTCGTTCTTTTTCTGTGCCCGGCCAACGTACAGCATTTTGCCATCCGGCAGCTCCTTGTTGTTTAGCTCCTGCACCGCACGTTCAGCCGCCTCCGGACTTTCAAACGCGACAAAGCCGAATCCACGGCTTTTGCCCTCCTTTGTCATTACGCGATGGCTGGTAATTGGACCATACTTTTCAAACATCTCGCGCAGCGCTTCCTCGGTCAACTCATCGCCAAAATTCTTCACGTAAACGTTCGTGAAAAGCTTCGCCTTTTCGCCCAGCTCCTTCTCGCGCTCCTTGCGCGAGATGAAACGGCCAACGTATACCTTCTTCTCATTCAACAGCTTACCATTTACCTTATCGATCGAATCGTTGGCCGATTCCTCCGTCTCAAAGTGTACGAAACCATAGCCCTTGCTCTGGCCCTTCTCGTCCTGCGCTACCTTGCAGCTAAGGATGTTACCGAATGCCGAGAACGTATCGTACATGGCCTTGTTGTCGATTTTTTTGTCCAGATTCTTGATGAACACGTTGCCGACGCCAGATTTGCGCAGCGACGGATCGCGCTGCGACCACATGATACGGATCGGGCGGCCCTTGATCGGATCGAAGTTCATTGTATCCAGTGCGCGTTCAGCTGCAAAAGGGGGTAGAGCAAAATATTAACAGGCTTAACATAATCAAATGTTTCATTGTGCTCAAAGCATTCAAAAACTTAAAATATTAAATTCACAATCGTTCTGTGGACATCGATCGACGATTCAATTTCAAACAAAGAAGCTTCATGTATGTATCATAATTACATTTAATGTCAGTTTCCAACTGTCGATATTCCATCCCACAGGTACAATTACTCAATTGGCAAAACATACGTACAAAACACGGTCAGTAAATAAACACGGGATAGAGGAACTGGCTGTCCCATGTCTAACCTGGGCTATCATATCATATTGCACAATTTAGCCAGTGCTAATGGTGTGATGAAAATTAATTATATCGATTCATTTCCCATTCCGGCTTAGCCTCACACAAGTGAATTTTATTAAGCAAAAAACCAACCCATGGCAGGGGATTCATTGTAAATGCATACACGTCCCTCCAAATCGATCCCTTTCTATCACTCGTCATGTCGGAAAGTGCATATCCATTATAATAAATTGTGCACTTCAAATGCCTCTCTTATCAACGAGAACCACCCCAAAACACACACACACACACATTGGCATAGCAAAATGTGATCGAAAATTCAATATTTGGACACTAGTTGCTGATGCTGTTGGAATTGTTGGTACGACAGCAATATACAAAATTTCCTCAAATTTTGTTTTTCCATGGCATTGATGATTTAGACAGTGAACTAAAAGTGAAACCACCACTCGTTGTCGTGTCACGTAATCATAAAAAAAAGTACAGCACAACACATTGCCACAAAGTTGGCCGTGCGCGCACATACCAAATACATAACCTACGCTTAGTTTCCTTTAATTCCGCGTTGGGGTAAAACTGGTCAAATAGTTGATGGAATGTGCGTGGAGGGAGGGGGAACACACAACACGATGTATGTTGAAAGTAGAGATTAATTCGTCGCCTAGGGAACACGCTCGAAGGTAGGGTTTTCCAACCCCTTTAACGTGCAAGTTTCACAACGAGATCTCTCAATCTAACCTTTTATCAGCCGATAGTCAACATTTATTTAATAAGCGCGATGAATTTAAACAAGTTATTTATTGGAAATGGATTGTAAAATTAAAGCAAACCTTAGTTAGCCAGCGGATCGTAGTATAAGAAACCCTGCTTCCCAAGTACAACAGCAACCCTACAATTCGCTCGTGTATAGCCGAGAGACAGACAAAACATTATTTTACCATCGACAATCAATAATCTGTTCAATCCAAAAAGAATGTAAATAATGTACAAACAATTGTTTCATCTCTAAGTACCTCCACCTTCAACAGAATATGTATTGTTATTAGATTTGTTTGTGCTGGTTAACAGGAGGTAAACGGTGCGTCGTAGTGGTTTCTCCTTCTCCTGTCTCTTGCGTTTTATAGATGGTTTTGACTTTTCCCAGTCGCATTCAAAGAGGGGTAAAAAAGCATGAACCCTTCTCTCCGACCGAAGGACGACTGCTTTTGTACAATTGCAAGCTGCTGTACCTTTAGAGCGTTGCCGATTTGATTTTGAAATGATTTTATACTGATTTATTATATCGAGTTGTGTTAAAACTATATTCCATAGATAATTGCAACGCATAGCAATCGTAAACTAACGACGTCAATGGTTTGCGATGATGATAAGGTCAGCGCTTAGTAACAAAGCAATCCGTAGCTACGCTCTTCCATTGGCTGTGTAGGTCCCGACACGATAAATCCAACATTTTTCTTATCAGTACACTAGTGCATTGCTTCTCTCGATAAGTTTGCCGATTTTGATCGATGCATTGAATTTATTTTGCAATAAATTCTGCCGTCTTTTTGTATTAGTCTTCCTTATCCCTAGACACCCAAAAAAAAACCCTCTCTCATGATTAATCCGTTCAAGTATGCAGTAAGTTGCAGGACCTAATGTTACAGAAAATAGGAATGATATACGAGTATATTATGATGCTTATCGCTTCTGCTCGATTTGTGAAGAGTTTTTCAAGCCGGTTAAAAAAGCATCAATAAGGTATCTAACAAAATGCACCTAGGATGGGTTTCGTTTTCAAGGTTAACAATCAAACAACAAGATAGATAAGCGTATATCTGTAAGAATGCAGCAAAGAAGAATTGAGGAATTTACGACTGATATTTCCTGCAACGTGTTCGCTTCGTCATCCCTACCAAAACCCGTCACGTTGTCATATTTGTGTCACCACCGACCAGACCCCAAAGCAAGCCGATAAACCCCACTGGTGAGCGCGTTTTTCAACGTCCTTGCATTCTTCCTCTCCTGTACCCTTTTTTCCACACATCAAATCAAGCGTAGCATAACGCGGTTAACCGCCTCGACAGTATACGTGCTCCGCGAGTGATGCGTCGTGGCAAAAATAAGAGAAGCGGCTCCCTTTTGGTGGGGTGGTGAGGTGCTGTTGTTTCAACTGCATCAAACGAGAAATTTGCCCACCAAAATCAGCTTCCCGTGTGACTCGCCAGAGGGAGCTCCTACCAGTGTGTAGCAGCAGAAATTAACTTCTTGCATGTGTGTGTGTGTGTTTGTGCGTGAGCGAGACGACACCCAACATGCTCTCCCTTCAATATGGCGACGATGACGGCGTGGAACGTACATCGAAGCTGCCATTGACGACTACAATATGAGGGTGCAAAAAACACGTGTAGCACCCACAAACCCAGACGTTCGATGCGTTTACATGCTTTACTAGGGACATTTATATGCTTCGTTCCGGAAAGGGGAAAGACACATTTCATAAGTTAGAAAAAAGCGGGACAAATAAATCAGAATACTCACCATCGGCTGGCTGCTGAAAGTTGACGTATGCGTAGCCGAGCGAACGACGTGTGATCAGGTCACGGCATACGCGGATGGACAGTACCGGGCCGGCCGATGAGAACTTCTCGAACAGCGTTGCCTCCGTAATGTCCGAGTGCAGATCGCCGACGTACAGCGAAGCCATCTGGTAGTTCGGTGCTCCGGGATTCATTTTGTGGCTGGGGCTGTCTATTGAAACTTTCCGATTCCTATGAAGAGGATGATGACGCGCGATGGGGAACTTTCACTTGGCAGATTCAGCACACACACGCACACGCTCACACGCACGCACGTGGTTTTTCGATCGGGAGCAATGGATTTATTTCGGAAATTCCTATTCACGAAACGCGCTCACGCACTCACTCTGACACGTTGCATACGGGGACGCGAGCGGGGGGTTGGTGAGAAAGTTGCTTCCGAAAAAATGGGGGTTCTGTGAGTCAATCAGGCACTCGTGGAGTGAACTATTTTCTTGAAGAATTCTTTTTTACCGACTTTATCGCCACACCGAAAATCTATACAGTAGCTGACGTCGACGTTTTATTTGACTCTTTCTCGTGTGGCCTTCTTTCTTCACGCACGACTTTCCGCAAGGGACACACACGCACGCACAACTCTTCTCTTTGCGAAATGAAAAAAAATACGATATTTAGGGGGGTAGATTGTTGTTGTTTTGCTTGTTTTTCACGATTTTGCGATTTTTTTGGGGGTGTTTTTTGTATTTTTATGATTTTTTTTGTATATTTTTGTTGGTATTTTTTATTCACAAAAAATGTGAGTGGTAGTGCGATCTTGTTCCAGAAGCACAACCGCACGACTTCAGCGACACGAGCAAGATGGCAGCGGTTCGTCGACGAACGCGTCAAGTCGAGCGCGGTCGCGTTCGGAAAGTGCTCGAACTGCTCGTACGGCTCGAAACTGACGGCCACTTCCGCTCGGCTGGAAGCCGAACGTGTACGAAACGACGGGCTGGGCCATCGTGTCAGATAGTGGCCATATTGGATTGAGGTGGCAAACTGTCAAGGTAAGCCGTTGGTTGAAAATTTGATTGTTTTTTAGCTTGAATTGGTAGTGAAATTATCGAAGCTGTGCTGCTTAAAAATTTTGATCGTAATATCATTGAGTTTTAAAATTGAAATTAAATCGAGTGTCTAGCCTTTAAAACTGACTATCCTACTACGTGGTATCTTCAAGTCTAGTAAGCCATTCGACGGCCGGCGTGACCCAGCAGATCGTTAAACCAAGAAGAGAGAGAGAGAGATCATTCAAAAAATACCACCAGGGAACATTTTGAGACTTTTGAATTCATTAAATGAAAAGCAATTTTTAAAAGAAATAATTTAGAACCATCCATTTGTAATCCGATTCTTTAATTTGAGCTGCTACTGGATCATGTGGGCCATAACACTGCTTACTAGACTTACTATTTATACGGTGCAGCAGGCCAGTCAAATCGTTGATAGAGGGTCATCCGAGTACTATCTGTCGCTGGATCACCCACATTTTAATGTGCCCAAAAATGTAAAAAACAGACAATTTAACTTACCGAAAAACTCTCTCTAAGTTCCTTAATTTTTGTACCGTTTTCGGTTTAGTTCGATCAGGCCAATGTTTAGTCGCAACGCTCCCGTAATTTCTCTTCATGCATCCATGCGAGTTGTTCAGATATCAATGACCGCGCACGACTACCACACAAGCGGTCCCGGTGGTGTGAATTTTAATGACCAAACATTACCACACCACAAAGTAACTAATCACCAAGCTTTTAAGGATTTTTTTTCGATTTCTTCCTATTTTCGTCCTTTTCAGTTTCGAAATTTCTTTACAGCATCAACGCACAGCATACGTCTTGCTTCCAAACAAACCCGAAAGGAAATGGTTAATAGGAATGGCGTCCTGATAAAAGTTATAGCTTACTGCGATCGGACAGGAAGGCAAACGCGCAAATCCCAGAGCATTGCTTGGTAGTGGTTTCCCAGGACAACGGTGTCGTCATCATGCTAACGGGTGATGCGATTCGGATGACACAACAAAAATAATCGATTTTGTAGAATTATTTGTTTTTCGGTATTCACGATGTCCTGCTTTTTCATAATAATAATAATCTGGTATGAGAGCTGCGTACACGATAAGGCTAAATTTGTTTGCTTGCCTAAATAATACTATGACACGATCCTTTTGCTTTGTACCGGACACACTCACTATATACGCCACGGACTGAGAATGTGTATTTTGTTTCTTGTATAAACATGCATAAAAACTAAATCATAAAAGCGTCTTTTGTTTAAATCGTTTTCCGAAGCTCATATACACTAGTTAAAACCATAGTAGATTAGAGGAAAACACATCAATAGGAAAATACTAACAGTGTACCCCATTAGAAAGCAAGTTTCTCTCATAATATATATCATATCTGCCTTTTTTTAATCTTCTTTTCGTATGAAGCTTTCAGTGTTTTGGTTTTTGTTTCACAATTTTTTAGTAAGTTAAGGGAATGTGTGTAATGCAAGCTACCATACACCAGCGCGGGATAATTCAAATGAGATCCAAACATTACCTAAACTGCCACACATACACAATGAATCTTGTCCCACAAAACCCATACATCATGGGAGGAATGCAGTGGAAGTGATTTAAAAAGTAAGGCAAAACTAACTAAACAAAATTTAACTAAAACAGTCCATATTGTACCCTAGAAGTTCTCGTACAGTTTTACGCTTCTATCGACGATATTGCTTCTTCCTATAAGTACACACAATTAGCTCCTTCCATTTAATCATTCTTCTGCATGGCAAGTCGGTCGCACTATACTGACAATAGACTAATATACAACCTCCTTCTGTCCATATCTTTTTGGTAGTTTAAACTTTACGATAACGATTTGGTCATAACTAAACGCACATGTAACAATTCACCCGGTTCTAGTACAATCATTGCCATGGCTTTCATGTTTGATTATCCTGGCATCATTCATCCTGAGTGGGATGCAACTAATAACAAACGATTATTCCCCTTTAAAGTTATGTAAATTATGATATTGCCCCACCTATCATACCGTATCGACCGGAAGCACCGATACGGTGAGCGCTCCGGACGATAAGCGTGATCGTAACGATCGTACCGGGTCGTCCATATTGACATCACCATTCGACGATTGCAGCGCTTTCAGTGATGGTACCACATCGATCACCTCCGACAGGGCGGTATCGAAACTGATTACAATTTCTTTGCAATCATCTTCATCCTCCTGCTTCGCATGTTTCCCACGCTGGAGATCATTTGAACCATTCCCGTTCGCATCAGGATTGCCGTTCCGTCGCTGGACCACCGTCACGTTGTTCCCGTTAATACTGTCAAGCGTACGTGGATTCCAGGTCCGTGGAACGACTTCCTTCGTTACGCTCGTGCCCTGCCCTTCGAGCATCTGTATGAGCCGGCTTTCGTACGGTTTGACTAGTATCGTATACGGATCGAACGATTGCCGCTCCGTACTGCTGGACACCACGTTTTCCGAGTCTTCGTCCTTGGATGCTGCTTCTACTACCGGGAGATCCTTCCAAACATTCGCCGATCCCCGTTGACCGTTCTGTTCCTTCAGCGCAAACGATGCCCGTCGTGCACTGTTATAAGCGTTAATTGCGTTTATAGAGTAAGGATTCACGTTTCGCCGCGTATGGGTAGTAGCTCTTGGATAGTTCTTTGGCTCCTCATCCGTTGAGAACGTTGTGGTGGAAGATATCTGACCGTGCTGATCAGGATTTGTTGGTTGGCGTGGTTTTTGGTGCCGATTTTCCTTATCATTTGGCGAGACGGCGATCGTACGATAGTCGCGGCTTTTCGTGCGTGGTTTGCCATGGCTGTGGTGACGACCGTGGCGACTATTGTTGCTACTATCGGCGGCCGACGATGAGCGGCTAGTGGATGGTGCCGGTTCGTAGGATCGCGAATTGCCGGACGATGTGTTCTGGAGCGAATACCAGTTGATCAGCCAGTTGTTGCAGCTGAAGCAGATGTGTTTGTCCGCGTTGTCACCACGTTCAGCCTAAAAGTTAAGTTAAAAAGCATTAGTTCTGAAGGATCTCTTTAACTTTTCCATTCTAAACCGTAATTTAAACTGCTTTAGCCTATTGTTTCAAGACAATCCGTTAATCTTTGTTCCTAAAACTCATAAATCAATAAAAACAGGAGGCGTTTTCCTGGTTTGCCGTTCATAAAGTGCGTGCCAATAAAATAATACCACTTGCTATTGTATATCCAGCAGAAATGAGAGTTTGAACCCAATTTTCAACGAAAATTTGATAAAGTTGTACCTAGTACAAGTATCTAAAACAGCTTTTTGAAAAGCGGACATTATGGATCTTGTTCATGACCGGACCAATTCACTAAAATTACTAAAAAATTTATTAGACCACCTAGTTTTCTTGCCTTTTAAATAAAGATACTGATAGCCATATAAAAAAAAAAACTGATGGCCAAATTTCAAAGAACGAATTGTAGCACAGAGACTAAAGTATTACATCTTTAGAATCTTTCCCGTTCCTTTCAAAATATTAAATTGCCAAATGTCGAAGATACGTTGCTGCCAGCATAGAGTAAGTTGTCAAGTACAAATACTTGATGTGACCCGTATCACACTTTGCATTGATCTTTCGAAAAGTTGTTCTTGCTTACTAGTGTCCACAGTGATCGGCAGCTGCGTTTGGCAGCTTGGAATGAAGTTATTTGATTAACTAAAGTAACTAATTGCAATAAATAGCCAGGATATATCCCTGATACTTGTATGAACAATATAAATTAAATGTAGTTAGAAGATAGTGTTGTAGGGCAGCCGTTTAATCCGTCTGTTTAGAGATCTATCGTCGACCAAGTCTGAGCTAAGTAACATGCGATGACCGCTACATATATCCCATCCAGACTTTCGCACGTTCGTACGCAGGACTGACTCTCGAACTATATTGGGGGGGTAATTTCAAGTCATTCTTTTACTGGACTTGTAATATATTTCCCTTTTGGTTCCGTGCCAGGAAGCGTGGTTTACGGCATAATATGATCAGAAAAGAATATCTATAACGGGACCTGGATCGTCGTCCCATTCACGATAGATTTCCCACCGCAAGAAATACGAACAGAAGAAGGCGGGAAAGCAGACTGCCACCAGCTGTTAATTCCTGGCTGTCCCTTCGTATGCGTACACCGAAACGTCTTCCTTCCATTGATCTATCTTGTCGTACGGGGTGTAACACAGTGTGTGACAATAAAACATCCTTTTCACTCATCGTTCCCATCTTGCCCTAAAGGAAAAGGGCCATCGGGAAGCCACACGTTGCAGTGGAAAAGGGACAAACAACACACCTCGCTGTCGCTCTGTGTGTGTGTGTGTGTGTGTATGTGAACCTATACAATCGTACAGCGCAGGTCATCACGGCGTCAACGAGAATGATGGGGAAACAATAAAAGCACCAAAAAAAAGGGCCCGCTTTACACACACCTTCAGCGGGGGGTGTCACGCAGGAAGAGCCGAATGTAAGTCGATGTTGTAAGAGTATCCCTTCATCCTGTTCATCCGTACGTCATGCCCTATCCTTCCCTTCGTCTTCCTTTGTTCTTCGTCTCTGAATGGCGGACGAACCCGAAGGTGGAAAATCGATAATCAAGACTTTCGCGGTATGGACCGTCCGTGAAGGAATCTCCGTTCTACATGCGTGTGTGTTTGTAGGGTTTTACTTACCCGGAACTTGTACTTTTCGTAGATCACATCCACAATATTTGGTCCATTGCGTGGCTCGAATATGTTGAGGGAAAGATTGGTGTAGATGCCACAGATCAGACAAACATTCGTCTTCCGACGCAGAACCGTTCCGGTGGTACTGGTGGTCCCATTCGCGCCACCGTTCCGACGATGGGCAGGTGAAGACGTCCGTGGTTCTGTCCCGGGATGGCCAACACCACCGCCACCGTTCGCCTGCTTTTCTACAATGTTTCCACCCGGTCCCGCACCGCTGGCATGTTGATTCGGATGACCACTTCCGTCCGTACCATTGCTTATTTCACTAACCTCGTGTCCGCTTGACTGACTCGTTGGTCCTGCAGCAGCAGCAGCAGCAGCAGCAGCACCACCACCTTGGGCATTACTTCCAGCCGTTGACGAGGAGGCACTGCTACTCATTTTTGGACGGAACAGCGATATCGCCCTCACTCTACGGTAGTTCCGTTGGAAGAATTGAGTGGTCCACTAACCGTTGTGCTGCTACAAATTAAATTAAATTACACGCACACACACGGTCCTTTTCTGTAATCGCAGCAGGCACTGGGACTCTCTGCTCTACACGGGATTATTGAACTTTTTCTTACGGTCCGCGGGTCTGCCTGGCGTGCCGCTCGCTGGGTGTCCGACTACACTCTCCGGTGGATTTGGACTACGGTAAACGTAGCGTGAGTGTGTGTGCTGCGGATCCGATCACGTTGTTTCGCGTTTACCGCTCTTGCGCACGGAGCATTCTGCTATACACACGTTAGTGGCTTTTTTACACGCACGAAAGCACGGTCCACGGATGACTTTAGGGTCTAATTTAATAACAATTCCTGTAGAACCGTTTGTTGTTGAATTTTGGTTTAACTTTCTTTAAACAATTTTCACCAGAAGCTCTGTGTCCGCGGTGCTCGGTGATAATCCTTTTCGGAACGAGCCGTAGCGGGTGCGAGTGTGTGGGCTGCCTGGCAAGCAGGACAGCAAACAGCAGATGTTTTGTATTGATGTTTCACTAAGGGACGGCATCATGCTGTTTGCTGTCATTCGGGTGACATTTGGAACAAAATAATTTGAAGGTATTCTTTTGAAAAGTTTTCAAATTTTCGGAGTAATAGTCGTTATTTTGAGAAGATGACAAAGTAATTTTTTTTTGTAGAATTTGATAACGATTTTTATTTGTTAAAACTATTTAATAATACTACTAAAACTATACTTCACCCCTCAGGTGAAGAATTGTTCTGGTGAGGGAATGACCTGCCATTTATGGTTTCCTTGAATATTCGTCAGTTCGTCAGTCTGACCTGCAGGGATACAATTCGGTGAGGGCTGACCGTCCGGTCAACAGAGGTCGGTTTCGTACAACAGAAGTACACAACGTTCTTTTCCGCCGAGATGCCATTCGCTTTACCTACTGCATAGACCTCCTAGATCTCAGCAACAAGCTCCGTCCCATCAAACAAAACACCGCCTCAAGGGAAGATACCGAATCCAACCATCACCAACGGGTCTTATCGTCAACAAAGCCAGTCCTCCACTATGCAGTTTTTGTGCATAGTGCATAGTGCATAAACGACACAATGAGCTACCTGCCAATTAGACACCGATTACGCGAGAATCCTATCACTCGACAAACTGCACAGAATCATCTTATTAGATTTTTACTCATCAGCAATTGATGCAGAGAAATTTAAGCAATTTTTAAAATGTTTTTTCTAGGCATATTCGCAGGAGTTTTAAATAATAGCCACAACCGCAATAGTTTTGTATTAGTAAAAACCACTTTTGTATACAGTAAAGAGGCGATTGTAGTTTCTATTAATAAACAAAAAATAGATAATTTTTCTAATGCTAATATCAAATTTTGCTCATGTTCATTTTGAGATAAAAATGACCCAAATTTAAGGAAACTTTCATTGTTTTAGCTACTGAACGACAGATGGCGCTAAAGTAAACACGTGTGTTTATGATTAAAACATCTCGAGAGGTTCTTATTTGATGCCTTGAATGCATAGGAACGAAAATGAGCAAAAATGTTTTTAAGATGCTATGGTGAAAAGTTCTGATCTAATGATTTAACACATCCTTGCCATAAGTAACTCGAGTCTTATACATCCAGAAGAATTTGATGGCTGGTCCTGACTTGTGGAAGGTTCAGTTAATAACTGGAAAAGCTCACAACAAGCAGTACTTGTTATCCTTCCACCTACATTAAGCTACTTTCACCACAATTTTTGCGACTCACACGTTGAATCTGTTATAAGACTTTAAGATATGTGCCTATTAAAATTCACTATTAAATGCAATACACATTAAAATTGCACCCTGCCACACCCCGTCCAGCATTTTCCAGTTTCGCAGATAATAAGCTCCGACAGTGTCCACAGTGAATGCATTAAACGGTGGGTCAATTTGCTACCACTTTCAAGTTAAATGCATTCAGTTATAAACATAATATCTTCCATCCCCAAACACACGCTCTGTCCCTCTATCCCGGCCTGTTCCACAAAATACATTCATTTGTGCGTAATTATTCCTCAGTGTTCCCTTCAGGGAAGGGGGTTTTCTGTCCGGGATGCGCAGGGTGTACTTTCGGCCGGGAAGCTGTTTGTTATTTGTTGATAAATAAAACACATTCAGTGTGCTGAAGCGCACCCGTTGCAGCGAAGGCATCGAGTCTACTGCGGATCACGCGAAAATGCACCGGTTACCGTTTGGAACATAATCCAATGCGAATGGTGGTGGTGTACATTTTGCCGGCCGATGCCAACGGTGCGAACGATGCAAAAAAGGACAACCCGGATGCTGGACCGGTTCCGGCTTATTGGGGACGCGCGCTGGGAAGCTTCGAAGCGTAAATACTTACGCTGGCGAGCACGGGATTTCAATAAATGCACACGCACAGCAGCGTGTGTAAGGGTGCTTGGGAGTGCGATCAGCGCGAATTATTGGTTACCGACGACGGTGAATGATGGTTTCCGAGAAGTGGCGCCTATAAGTGCCACTTGATGTAGGGTTTGTAGATATTGATCTTCTCTGTGGATCGTTTAGTGTTTAGTGGGGAAGGGTGGGCTCTTGTGGTTAAAATTATAACGTTAGATATTTTAACTCGCAGTCAAACTGCTGGCGACACTAACGACACATCCGTTAACCCTTCACCGTTAAGTGTCCTGATGTCCTGGTGAGTAGCGTTGGATTTGTCACGATCGAGACTACTAATGCACCCTTCTTCACGGATCCATACAAGAGCAGAATTGGTCCATTAGCATAGAATACCCTCCATTTCTCTCCTACCCATTTAAGGGTTAAGGTATATCTGAACGCAAAGTCCGGCAAAGCCACCAATTGCTTTTTCGTCCTCCTGCCTGCATCCTCCCGCCCGATTTGCGGTTAAGCAGATTTTTATTACTACTGCTACTACCACCTCCCATCAGTTCCGGAGCTGTGACCACTACCGAGGCGCGGCACTTTGGTATGATTAGTGGGATTGGGCTCGGTTTTCACACCGGAAGTGCATTTGGGTTGCGCTGCTCGATAGTGCGTTTTTTTTGGGGTCCAAAAAGCACGCACAATACGAATTTCCTCCACCCGCGGGGTTGTGGTCATTTTCGAACTGGTGCGACCATCGGCACAGGGTGCCATTTAGCACGCAGTGCGCATCGCTCTTTTTTTGTTCTTCTGTTTTGCTCCTCTGCCGACCGACGAATGGGGTATTTTAGTACGGGCACGGATTTTCCATCGATTTGCAGCACGCTTCCCTCCCTGCTCCATTCCTTTTCTCCTGGGGCGGGTGAAAATTCCAGCCATTTGGGTGGGTGGACGATATATTTATTTACCGAGTGGCGAGTAAATTTAACGCACAGCAGAGTGATTACGTTACCCGGGGTAGAGTGAATTTTGTGGTCAGCTTTTAGGCATGTGCTTAAATCCGGAGTTAAGCTGCAGGTGTGCATCGGATGCATCGACTACCGGTCGATAGTTGGTACTATTGAGAGTGGTTGAAACATTCAGCTGTGCTTAGGATGCTTCCGGTAGATTTGGGAGAGGGAACAGAATTACATCAGCGGATAATAGATTTAAATAAGAACGGAGCGCCAAAAAAGGGTTAATGTATTCATACTTTGCATGCAGGGGTATGTGAAGAACTGTGAGGCATTGAATTATTGCAGTAGGGAGTAGGTTAATCCACTGAACATCTATTTACAGCTGTTGCGTACGACCTCTTCTTTCACAGTGGATTGAGGAGGATTCATCTGTGCCCCAAGAAAAAAACCGTGATATTGTTTCAAAATGGCTGGATGTCTCTTGCGAGGACTCTTGCGCCACAAAGTATCCCAGATAACAAGTTGTCTTGGACAGCGAATTTTGCTATGAAAAATGCTTTTTTTGCTATGAAAAATTCATGAAAAATAAGACTCGTTGGAAGCCGAGATGCCGTGGTAAGCAAAGTTTTTCAATAGTATTTTGAATATTATAAGTCTCCTTAGATTGTGTCCTAACTACCCTCTTGAACGACCTTCAGGACACACATCTTGAAGCCTTGGATAACGAGATCTCTTGGTATTAGATACCGTTTTAATACTCCAGTTCCTTGGACAGCTTAGGGGTTCGTTTAACTCAGGTGCGTCTTAAACGATGGAACCCATTTGTGGTCTATTCAGGTTCTTGAGCGAATTGGTCTCAACTTCCGGGCGCCTTTCTTAGGAATGACGAAGGACTTCGGACGTCGTGGCCTTTTATAAGACGAGACTTTTGGACAGTGAAGCTCCTTGGAAAGATCAACCAAGTTCTTTGGACGTTGTAAGAGCTTTATAATCAGTAGAAATTATCACTTACTGGGGTCCGCCGTTAAATACGTCTCTTGACTTTAGGGAAGCTGGACACACCCGGCCAGCCCTGAGATTCGGGAAAAGTTTCCACTTTGCTTTCCCTACGGATGTCGGTCCCGTACCCCAGTAGTGCTTTCCCGCTCCGTTGAAATAGTTTCGCATAGAGTAGAGTTTAGTATAGACCTAACAGAAGGATACTTTTAATTAAACTAATAATAAAATCGAACAGAACTATCACACTCCAAAATTTCCATTTATCAATCGAGTGCCTAGCAAGTGTGCCTGCAACAATATCAGCACAGAATGTCTTTGTCAGTTGGCATATAAGTGCTTCATGTGCCACTTAGAACACAACGAGACCAACCCTAGCTAGACAGACAACACTGTCAATCAAAGCGTAAAGCGATGTCTCCAAGGAACCACATACCCGGCAGTATGTAGGTCGAGGCACGATGCGAATACCATCCCACCGAGGTTTCCCGTGTGTTTGTGTCCGTCCCTTTCGTTGTGGTTAAAGTTTTTCTCACGCGCTTTGATGTCGGAAAATGTTATCGCCTGCGGCTGGTGAGCAATGTTTCGTTTGCATACGGTTTCTGCTCTTCTGGTACGGGGAGGCCGCTCTGGGGTAGTGTCGGTATTGGTGTTGCTGATGCCGGGCACCGGGCACAGGCGAAATGAGGATCCACCGGAATGCTTGTACAGCCCCTGAAGGATTTCACTGATTTAGTTCGCTTGTTGATTTGGACTTTTGGTTTAAAAGAGAGAGAGAGAGGGGAGAGGGGGGGTCGTCCCTTGTGTCAGGGTGGACAAGAGGACCACACTATCCGAGTGCTAGACATTTCGACCGAGACTAGACACACTGGAAAGATGTTTTCTGACACTACGAACTACGAGACAGCTACGAGAAGGACCTACGATAAAATGGGACAATGAGCTTGTCTTTTTTGGGACCTTTGAGGGTGTGCGAATATCTCTAGAAGCTAGACGCAGGCACTAGGCACTGCGAATGTACGGTTTACGACAGTAAGAACTGCCTGGCTACGGTTGCCAATAGGCGTTCGGGGGAAACTACACTAATCGACAAGATCGTTTCGACAAGTACGGTACGGCAAACAGGGAAACCCGACGGCAAGCCAAGGGGAAGCAATCGTTCGCAAATATTTAAGGACTCTCGTTTGAAGCTTTGAAATTACTCACACAGCTAAATGTGTGTGGCCGTGTGTTGATAAGTGTAGTGCCACTGAGATATTCGCACTTGACAGAACCACAAACTGCCGCAGGAAATGAAAGGCAAATTATGGCTGCAAATGGAGGAGGAAAAAGAAGCAAAAGGACACAGAAACACACACACACACACACATACACACACACACATACACAAATGGAACAAAAAAACACGAGTCAGCGCAAAACTATTCTGGTGGCCAAAGTTTTTCAATGTTCATCTCGAGGGAAATTCGTTCATTTCATTCGTTCCCGGGCCTGTTTTTCCAAACGCCATGCACTTTCCGTCCCGGGGTAAAAAAAAGGATGTCCTGTTTTCAGCCGCAGTCTTACCGGATGGTAGACCGCGTGCAGCCGCACCCTCAAAACCAACGGCGAAGCCTACCAACGGACAGGAACCGCTAGACCGAAGTGTTTCACTGCCACGACACCGGCACGAATCCAAAGTTTCAGAAAGTGAACAAAACTGACCACTGAACCGGACCTGCAGGGCCTAGGCCTTGTTCGGCTTTAGCAAGCAGGGGTTGTGTGTTGCGAGATGAATTGTATTCAAGTTTTGTTGTTTTTTTCTCTTCTGTCGACCGTTCGTGCAAAGGACGGCCATGTATTTCCGTTGGTCAACCCCAAAGTCGGACACTTTTGCATGGTTTCTACTAGATTTTTCTTCTTCTCTCGGTTGTCTCATTAGCAGAAGAATGGTAGATCAGGAAAGCGACTTCGAGTGAGTGAAGGCGTAATGATTTATTATCATTGAACGGTGTTTGTAATTGTATTTGTATTTAATTTGTAGTGCAATTGTTGTAAGTGCATTAAAAGCATCTTCCGCTTTATGAAATCAGATTTTCAATGAATTGGGTGATTTAAGTGATAAAATGGAAAAGATTTATATTGAATATTGTTTAAAATTTTTAAAATGTTTAAATTTAATTTTAATGCATTTTTCATTGACCTTTTTCTTATTTATTTTAATATTGATTGATTAATGTTCATTTGCTTCTATTAATATTATTATTGCTCTCTTCTTGATACGTCTATAGTTATTACAATTTTTGTACAAATTTATTTATCTTTGTTTATCGTTTTATATTAGTGTTACTTTTCAAATTCTACAATAACTAATTTGTTTTTTTGCTGATTATGATATGAGTTTCTGATTGTTTAGATGAGTTTTATCATTATATTTATTTATTTTTATTTTATTTATAATTAATAATGACGGTCCAGTGTCGTATTGTCAACACCGCTTGTGTTGAACAAATTCTATAATCATATTGATAAGGCATTTCCTCCTTATTTCTTGCCTTATCCCGGGCATACTCGGTTGTTTTATCATTATATAATATTTTGATATTTGTTGCATTCTTTTGATATATTTTTCCACATTTTCATTGCATTTCTGTACCCTATCAATGTATTTGTTTTAATTAATATTATCCATTTGAAATATGTTAGTGATCGTGTTTGTTCCGTATTATGATGTTTACAATCCATTTTTCTGTTTTCCTTTAAACGAAACGCACACAGAAAACAAACGTGAAACAAATCTGTTACCAACGCTAAAAGTATCACTTTTTATGCGCCGCTCCTTTACGTACGGCGTGTGAAAAGTATTGTCCTGAAAACCAGAATCACAGCGCACGGGTGCTATAAAATATGCATGACAAAATAACAGCATTATGGGTTTGGTGGAAATTGCAGGTGAAATTAAAATTTCATGACCATTCGGTACGAATCTCACTCACGACACGACGAGAGTGAGAAGCAGGAAGGCAGACCGTCTGTATGGTGATTTAGAGACTGGCTCACGTGAGAACAGGCAGTGATGTGAACCTATCTGGAGTAGATTTCCTGCTTCGAAAGGCTTCCATCACCACCAACTTCCACGGGTGCAATAAGTCCCACGAGGCGATCGGTCGAGGAACGTAGGATGTATTAATTCAATGCTCCAATCCCTCCCCGAGAATGGGTGAATGTGTTCCTGTTTAAAAGCCGCCTTTTTCGATTTCCATTGAAGCAATGCAGTGAATTAAGCGCTTCAACACATTTGCAATTGCATTAAGGCTCAAGCCCTTGGGACAGCTGATGCACCCATACCGCTGGGGCGGTTTTTTCTTGGTAGGAGTGTACTCTAAAGGAAAATGAACTGCAACTGCAACTCATATGTGGATAGAAGAAGCAGTGAAGAAGAAAAAAGGTATCGTTCCGATCGAAATTTATTCCAAAAATTGTTATCGCAAGCGCCAAAATTGAGATCGTTCACATGCAAAGATCTTCCTTACCGACAAATATTTTTCTATTCCAATTTCTTAACACCGTGTTATACTTTCAAGCTACTAGCAGGCAGGCAGGGCTCCAAAACGTGCTCCCGTTTTAAATCCGCCCAACGCAATAAGAAGAAGTATGAAATCCGATAAATTATTGGTGCATATTAAATGTCACCGGCAGATTTTGCAGTGGAAGGAAATTTATTAAAATGCTCCCCGAATCGTCGTCGTCGTTACAAGCAGTCAGATAACGGGGCGCACTCACACGCCCCCGGGGGTACATGCGGCTCAAGCCCCGTTAAGGTGCGAGCAATGAGGTGAAAAACGGCAATGGGGTTATTGCAGAAGGAAGTTAAAATTTGCAAGTGCCTTCACTGAATCAAAATGGAGATGAAACAAATGTTACTGTCGAAAAAGAAACGAGGCGGAGAATGGATGGGGATACAAAAAGGGTGGTCACAAAATGTGTTCGAAACAGATGCAGCTGCCACTGTTCGGCTACGTTGCGGATGCACTCTCTAGCCGTTCTGTTATGTTTTCGCCAACGCGCGGCAGCTTTTGCCTCTTTTTATTCGGTCGCTGATTTTCTTAAGGATTCGGCTTTTCGGTATACGCTTTCCCTCCCATGTTAGGCCTGGGTACGTCCCGGTGCTGACAGTGAGCAATCGAAAGGGAAAGAAAAATGGTGGTTCTGCCATTTTCGCTGGCAGAAATTGGCGCTTCTGTTATGAAAATTAAACGATTGCAACATGCCTTCGGGACGATTTTGGGACGGGGTTTTTTTTCTCCTCTTTGCATTGGAACTCGCAAAGGGAACAAAAATGTGTGTCTGTGTGTGAGGCTTGTGTGCTTGAAGGGTGTACATACTATTGGAACGAAATTGTCCTCGAGAAATTAGCTCGCTGAATCGTGACTGCACCGTTGCGGGAGAAGGTACTCGTAAAATGTTTGGCTGTGAAAAAAGGGACACAGTTGAAGGATGTGTTTTTTTATTCATGAAATGATATTTTTCAAGCGTAAAATTATTACTAAGTTGCTACCATCCCCGAAAAGTTTTCGCTTCCAACTTTTCAAGGGGCGGAAAAATAATAAAAATTAATTAACAAGATGAGTTGCATACTTTTAGGCGACATGCCAGAGAGAAACGAAGTGTATTTCCAACGGAAAGTTGAGAAAAAATACTAATTTGAGTAAAATCATTTCAAGTTTGCCTGTTTTACTGTATTTTTATGTATTTATTTGATGTACTTTGTAACAATCGGTTATTTTAATCATTTATTTTGTCCAGGGTAAAATGGTAAAAACAAATATCGTTAACAGAGGATAAATGGAGCATTAAGCGGAGTATCAGTTGTGAACGAAAAATCACTAAATTATAGTACCTTCACTTCTCCTTGTCTTATGTGAAAAGCGAGAAGTGATATTTTGTCTAAAAATTCTCGGATTTTTTAGCCATATACATCGTGTCACACAGCATCTTGCTCGCCAAACTCGATAGGTTTTTACAGCAAAGACATTTGATGAACTGGTTAAACTCCTGCCTGGCTCCTCAGAGCAGCAAGTCCCGGGCCGTTGCTGTTTGTCCTTTACATTAATGACCTATTCATGAACCATTACCTGTTATAACGTTTTATGCCGATGACGAGCTCCAGCAGTCTTCAATTGGGTGCCTGACGCTTAGGCTGTTTCTTAAGCTATTAGACTGTCTTTCATGACGGGGCTCCATTGCTACTGTCTTCTCAGGCTTGAGCAATGCGGCCATGCACCGAACCGCGGACTTCTTTTGGTTCCTGCTATCCACTTCTACTTGTGTGTTGAAACTCTACCGTTCGTTGTAATGTCTTCTAGCAATTGCATACTTTCCGGCACTTTCCTCAAAGCATTACAAGCATTCTGGGTATTTTGCCTAGTAAAACCATCTGCAAACAACGCCAATCTGTGTTGGCTACTACGTCCGGAAACAAACCAATTTGACACTGTGCTCACTGTACGGGTGTCTCCAAACTTTTTGGACAGCTCATTATGCGCCGCAAAAAAAGCTATCATTCGATTTTGCATAATTAATGTATGCCTTTTTTTCGATCTTGTTATTTAAAATCCTCAATGCATTATGTCACCCAGCGCTCTACTGTCGCAGTGAGTCTGTTTGTATGCATTATATCTCGCACACCGTCCGGGATCGGAAATCGAGCCTTTGGTCTAATGCATATGCAATCGGTAGGTTTAGCGGTGTAGCCACAAACCCACATCCACCGGGATGAAGAAGAAAGGGAAGAAAAAAACCTCTACCAAAAACTAATTTTGCAAATTTTCTCCCCTTCCCCCATCATCCCTGCTCCATCTAACGCAGCATCCCAGGGACATGTGCCCGGCAGGCACAGGCCGTCGAAAATCGGAAATCGGCTCGCGAAACTAATTTGTCGCGCTCTGAATTGAAATTCAAATGAAATTGTCACCTTAAATTCGATAAAGCTAATACTGGTGCGCTCGATTGCGTTACCCGGCCAGGCTGCATCGGAATGAACGTTCAAGTTTTTTTTTTTTTTGGGGCGCTCTGTGTTTGCGATGGTGCGCTTGTGTTGATCTTCACCGGGAGGTTTCCATTGCTTCCGTGTTGCTTATTAGCTTGTGTCGTCCCTCCCTCCCCCCTTGGGATTGAATTCCCACTTGAGAAGGCTCATTATGAGTGTTTAAAAATGGTATAATGTGTGCAGCCAGTCTCAGTCGTTAGTTCCCTGCTGGGAGAGGGAGAGAGTGTGAGCCGTCCAGGATCTAGATACTCATACCATTGGATCAGCCTTGGGTTTGCTTAATTTCTGTGTCGCCAAATGCACGAGGGGAATACCATAACGCCACCGCGCCGGATTGATGTTGCAATTTTGTTTAAATGGTGGCCGTACTTGGTGCGAACGAAGGACGTCCTTGGTTTCAAAATTAGACGGCAGAGCTGGCAATTTTGAGCTAACCCTGCTTTATTTGTTCATTTTATTTGCATTTACCATGGGGTCGTCGCCGTGAAGTCCTTCATTTCAACACCAGCGCTATTTTATACACTCTCGCCCTCTGGGTGTGTGATGAAGTTGACTTCTTTTTCAAAGCTATCACCGTGCAAACACAGGGTGAAAAAAGAAATATCAAACGATGGTACGATAGAATGCAGAGTCCCTGGTTATCTCTAACAAAGCCTAGCCAAGGTTCGCGGCTGGGCGTGAGAAGAAAAACCACCGTCACTACACATAAAACGTTAGGAATTAAAATTCTACCAACTTCAGCTTGGGGGGAACGATACGCAGGACAGTGTAAAATGAGAGTGAAATCATGATGGGTGGACAGCAGTGTGTGTATGTCACACGTACGGGTACGCACACCATATATTGTGCCGTAGCGGTGGCAAAACAAAAAGAAGGGCCCACAAACAAAGCGGGCGCCGTCTGGCGCCATCCAATTAAAATACTGCGGTTTTATTTCCTACATCCTATTTCTGGCAGCTTCGGCCAAGTTCGCGCGGTTCCGGATGTCCGGTTGTCATGGGTCGTGGAATATGTAGCCCACACATGTAGTACATATCGTTGCTCCACGTGCGTGTTTTTTCTTCTCCTGTCGTCCGAGTTGAACGCATGGTCGAACACGAATGGAGAATGATTCGGTACATGATGAGATTTGTGTTGTGTTGGCTGTGAGGGAGGATTGCTTTGTGTACGAAAATATATGTAGTTTACAGCGGGTTGACACTTATCCGGGTGCGGAACAAGAGCAAAAATGAAGGAAAACTTATCTGCTAAATGGATTACGGTTTGGACATTTTTAAAATAAAATGTAAATTCGGTATCTACAAGTACAAATAAAAATAAATACAGCCTTTACCATTCATATATTCTATTGTGTTCTGTGTTATCTCTTTTTTGTGTCCTTCCTAGCAAGATATTAGAAATAGAACTGTTATCCAACCGGTTTGTGATTTTTTTCTTTCCAATTGCGAACCATTCAGATTAAATTGAACCATCAATTTAAAGCCTGCCGGCAGTGTGTACATTCGGATAATGGCAATGATAAGTTCCACACCAAAAACAGGAAAAAACCATACTCATTAGCATAGGTAAATTGAAAACGCGTCAACACCATACACGGTGATCAACTAGAAATCATTATAAATCCTTGCCAATGGCAGGATGTAACAGAGGTAGGGCAGAGGTCCGTTAAAAAAATTAAATGCTAATCGTGCTGGCAGTGTGGTGGTAGGTTTTGTTCGGGTGTGGATTTAAGAACAATAAATTGATGCCTTGTGTATTTTGTTTTATCGTTTGACTTTTTTCCATCCCTCGAGGATTACGGTAATAAATTAGCATTGTATTTTATATTAGTAGAACGAAAACAATAGAATAAAGTTGGTATTGTTTCGGTTTATTGCATTTGTGCTTATTGTTTAATATGCTAATGAATTGAATGGGAGGCAAAAAAAACACAAATGCTGTTTAGTGAGAAGAACGATCATATTGCATGTTTGAGTGTCTAAAGGAAAGGTAGTAAAATTTAATAGCAATTAAGTAGAAAACAATGGTAGTTATAGTTGATATGAAACAGAATCGGCTGTTTCAATTGGAGAAAAAATGTCTTGTTTACTACTTTTTTATTTATCTCTCTTTTTGCATCTTTTTATCCTTTTTTGCATCTTTTTTATTATAGTTTGTTGTTACTTATATTATTAATGTAGTGTAATACAAAATTTCATTAATTAAGGTTAACCTACTCATTTTTTCATACGATTTATGAAGTGTATTTTTAAAAATTAGTTTTCTTTGTTTTGTTCTATTGTTGTTCATGTTTGCTCGACAACTTCTTTAAAGTTTTGCAAAGAGATTTTATTCTTTTTTATACCAGTCTCATATAACGTGGATGATTTATATTCTTTTATGCTCATTTAGGTTTGTTTTTGAATTCTTTACCAAATAGACTAGCGACTAGGTTTTTCTAGTGTCAAGTAATTTCGTTTGATGTTTTCAAAATGGCGCCGATGTTATGGTAGTTTTTATTAGTTTTCTTTTCGTGGTATTAGTTTCTTACATAAGCTATGTATTTTTCCGTGGTTCTATATTTTCTTTATAAGATGTTTCAGTTTCTTTTACTTTGATTTTTATAATTCTTGTTTTTTTTTCTTAAATAAATTTTCTGATATTGATTTAGCAATCACTGTTGTGTTTTTTTCTTGTTTGCTTACTTACTAAAGAAGATATAACTGGTAAAAAATAAAACAAGAAGAAAAAAAAGACGAAAAATCAAATGTTAACCTAAAACAGACGCAAAATTTGGATGAATAAATTATTCATCAAAAAAAGATTGCTTCGTACTAATGGTGCAAAAAAGCATAATCGTATTTACTACACAAGCGTAAATAATTCTGCCCGATACTTGCAGCAAAACGACCCAAAACCCTTTAACCACCATCTCGCTTCCATTACTAAGCTTTTGAGAAGATTTGTTTTTACACATTGGAAACACGCTGAGAGTTCGTTTTGAGGAAAGCTTTTTGAAAATGGTACGCCGCACTGGTTGTCTGAAGTAGGATTACATCGGGACATTGGGTAGAACACCGACACCTAGAACAGATTTTACAGTCTTCGAAATTTCTTTCGGTGAGCTGTTTTTTTTTTGCCACAGGGAAAAAGGAAATAAAATACCCGGTTTCTTATCGAAAAAAGGGGTTTTCCCGTTCACATGCAGGCTGGCTGTAATGATTGAAAATAGTTACGGTTTGCTTTTAATCTTACACGCTTACGGTGACATACACTGGGGACAGCTTTTTTCTTAGCGGGGGCAGAGTGGCATGTTTTTGATGAAATTATTTTCTTCAATTTCTTTGCTCCTTTCTCCTTCTGCTTTTTCTCCCTGAATGCTGAAGATGCTTAGCTGCTGTAGCTTAAAACTCCATCACCCCTGGAATGGAATATGGAAATGCAAACGAGGTTTCGGTAAAAAGGCACGTGTTCATGTCCTTTTCGATTGAATGTTTCAGTGCCGGGTTTGGTTGAGACGCGCGAGAGGGTGTTGAAACACACGTATACAAACACTCCACTATAACACGCATACATACATCAAATGAAGTAAACTTCTATTCGGTTTCGCTGCTGAGCGTGCGGAAATACGTTCGGCAGCGTCGTTTTTATTCTGCTTCATCCCTGCTGCCGAATGAATGGTGCCTCGTTTGGGAGCGTACTTGTAAATTGATTTTCCCCAAACCATAACCTTTATGGGAGCCAGGGAGAGTCCAGGGAGCCTGGGTGGATAGTTGAATGTTTCGGTGCAAGGGTTCTTTTTTGCATCCTTTCTCCGATGGGAATTTTATTTAGGAACTGAGGATTGGGTAGCGGCAAAAGGACGCGATAAAAAGGACCAAACTAAGGAAAACTAGGGAAAAGGTAGCGTATCGGGCAAACGCCCGATTTCACTGACTACAGAAGAAACATCAAACAAAATTCCTTGCCAAGCAATCCTTTCGCTCCGCATTCGGGAAATGAAGGATTATTTTGAAGATTTTTTTCTCTATATTCTGCCTCATCTTTCAATTATCCCTAAGAGACCTCATTACGGTGCGCGTTCAATGAGTTGCTGGATGGTCATTCGGGATCGTTGCAGCTCAAAGAGGACTTGGTTTTTTTTTTCGTTCACTCATCTTACTGAGGGAAGTCATCCATGTAAAATACATTAAAAATTGGAGCTTTGGGAAAATAAATCATTAAACAACAAGATTGAATTTTAAGTGAATCTTGTTCCGTTGTCACTAGGAAGCTTCAGGCAGCGATGAGGGAGTTTGTCCCTTCTAGCTGTCTTTTACTTTTTGACACCTTAGGACGTAGTTTTAGAAGAGAGTTACAGTAGCATTTCTTAACATGGAATGCATGTAGCAGAAGAACAGTTTCTGGGGAGTTTCAAAATCGTACCAATGCGATGCACAATGGTTCTAGTGAGGTCAAATAGTTTTATGAAGTGTTAAGTATCATTAAGGGATCCTTTGCACGGGATTCTCGTAAGCTTTCGAAAAAGATTTGAAGTAGTGCATAACAAAATAAATAAATTCCTTCCTCGAGACGTGATAGGGCACCATATCCTCTGGTGTGCTCGATTAATTCCAATATCTGTCTTAGAGTTGATAGTAGCAAATAGTAGCAAAATATTCAACCACAATTATTACACTTCTTAAACAAGTTTTGTTCGGGTAATATGCTAATTTTGTACTAAATTTCTGTCTTTTTATCGAATAAATTGAACAGGTTTTCCAAACTCTGATTTATTAAACTTGCAATCCATAGTTCAACGACGAAACCACCGTACGACGGTACGATCGAAGCTCATCTTTCTAGCAGAAATCTTCTTGTGCGCTTGTATTGCAAATCACAGCTGCAACTGTTGTTACCGTTGTTGCTTGGATGGGGAAAGATCTAGGGTTCGAAAAACATGCTCCAAAATCCGATTGCTACGGTGACGGGATTGTGTGTCGGTGTTAATTTAGATGTGGCAGCATCGAAAGCAAACAATGACACCGTTGCACATGGAAACCGACCTTACTTTTGGGCACGCATACACACTTTGCAAACCAAAAACTCATTGCTCACCCCAACGTACTGCAAAAGGGCAGCGGGTGACAGCTGGAAGGACAAATTTGCAAACACTCGATCGAGCACCATACGTCGGTACGTCGAATTCCGGAATGTGTAAGGGAACCCATTTCCATGGATGCAGTTCGTTGTACAGCCAACTTGGCCCGTGTAGATGTTTGCCTTTTGCAAAAAAGCAGCAGAAGTTCTGGGGGGAGAGTGTTAGGTTACATTTCTTGGAATGGAAAGTGCTACCGGGGCAATGCGCGTTGGAGACGAATTCCTGTCGATCGGAGGGAGATGCTGAGATTGTGCAAACTACGCATGTTTGTGTTAACTATCACAAGCTCCTAGCTCTATTGTCTTTCGGATGAACCTTGTGCAATTTTTGGAGGAATCTGGAAAAGGGAAATGATTTCCAGATATGCAGACAAGCACTACCCGGAGATACCATTAAGTGGATAGTGTTTTATTTTCTGCTGAAATATGTACTCCCTACACCGAAGCATTACCCACACCGTTTTCACGGATATGTGTAGTACCTGCTGCAATGGCGAAAAACAATACAAATTCGGTTCGACATGAACGGTTCCACAGCCTGGCCAACCCGAAACATACCACGGAATGTGTCCAGTGGGACGATGTTGAATAATCGACATATTTAAATTCCGCCCGTGGTCCAATCCATTACTCATCGTGCAATAAATCAGATCCGGGCCGGAAAATTCGACACGAATACTACCGCTGGAAGCAACGGTTGAAGGTTTTCTCCCTCTATACCGACCCGTGTTTGAAATGTGGGTCAATCAGTTTGATTGCGGTAGCGAAACCGGAAAAAAATGTAAGACAAAAAGTCAATGAGGAAATTGTGACGAGCGCTGGTGAAACGCAAAAAAAAAAAGAAACAGGAAACGCACCGGGCTACCGGGTGCCACGCGGTAACAAAAGGAAAATTTATTGCTTATTGCATTACCGACCTTACCGACCGGTGGGCCATACGCACAATGCAATCAGCCAGGCAGCCCGGTTCATTGGGAATGGCATTTGCATTGATAAGCAGTAGACTGTGGTTGCAAAAATGGTGGTGAAAGACGTTAAAAAAAATGTGAATAATTTTTGCTGCTGAATTTTTGTCTTTTATTTTTAATTTTTTATGTATTTTATGTGTTTGATTTGTTACACTTTTATACTTTAATATGCCATTAAAATTTCTTTACAATTTACTATTTTTGTTTCACGTTCACAGCTCAACGGTGGATCACATTTCCCGCTGTTCCTTTTCAATGTATTTCACGTGGGAAAAGCTTAATCAGAAGGGAAAACAAATTCCCCCTAAAATGCAATCAAAAATGTGCGAAAAACAAAACAAAAAAAGAAAATCACTCATCCAAACTTTCCCCACAAACACACATGCATGCATACACACACGCACACACACGCAACGCCACAATGCAATAAAGCAGGAAACGACAAACAGGCCACTCATTATTTCATCCCTACCCAATCTACGCGTGACAGACTGGGCGCCTCCATCATGGCCAAGTGACAAATGCGCACGGCCGAATTAAAACATTATGCTACTCCCCAAAAACTGCAAACTCTCCATTTCCCCTTGCTCGCCCCAAAATGGCTCCTTGCATCCGGGAAAAGTGCAGCAGCACTGGCACTATAATGCACTGCGCACTGCGCATTCATTGCACTTCACCTGACAAAAGCACCTCGCTTGGGTGCGTGTGTGTGTGGGTATGTAGAAAATTGAAAAGCAATGATCATAATTACTGTTGATGAAAATAATCTATTTCGAACCGTGAAGTGTGCCCCTGTATGTGTGTACCTCAATCCACCCGAATACCGTGGTATGGCCGTGTTTCATTTTTTTGCTTTGTTGTTTTCAATTAATTAAATCATAATGGGTGCGTGCACGCATCAGGCTGGCTTGTGGGGGAGGGTGGCCAGTCAACGAACGTGCTTTCGTACCTGAGGTCAGGCGTTTGGCGTCGATGCTGGTGGGATGCTGTTTCCGTTTGCCTTGATAAGTGTACACCGGTTAGCGAAAGCTTTTCCAGGTGTGTTTGCGGCACTGCAGCTGAGGTGGATTATGTCATAATTGTGACCCCGGAACGGAAACAAGAAGGGTGGCTGGTCGAACGTGCCTCTGCCATCGGTACGGCCTGTTTGCTAGCGTTCGTTTTTTTTCTTTTACCACCTATTTGCCAGTGACAGATGTGAGCAGATGCAGGGAGGAGACAGAGTCGCGACCACATTCGTGCATAAGTAAAATGCATTTATATTTTCATTGAATAGCTTTGCGAGGCTGTGAAGAAGGTTGCCACTCACTGATGTATCAAGTTTGAAGGCAACGATTGAGATATTATCACCACGAATGATTTTGGAGTTTTGATGCTCTAAAAAACCTTGGGAAAATCTTGTTGGGGAAATTTCATTGAGGTGGATATCCTTCCGGGTTTGACTATCTTCAGGAATTATTTACAGCACCAAACAGCTCAGTTCATTGTGCTTGTAATTTATTCTCCTTCTCCGCATGTCCTACTAATGCAAACTGCGGTTCAAAACTGGCGAGTGCATAGGCAGTAACAAGGAAGCAGAAGTCCTCCACCACCTCAAGATCGTCGCCGTCAATTGATTCTCTCCGGCAAGCAGGTTTTTTGTCTTCGTAGCATTAATACTCACGTCATCGCAGTCCTAACGGGTTCGCGTTTCAGTCGGGTGTGCGCCTCGCACATGGCCACAGAAATAAGATAAGAGTTTCGTTCTACATTCTCCGATTTTTTCGGAGCAATTATTGTCAAGCGTTCTGAAAATTATTATCATTATCTCTGAATGAAGAAGAATTTTGCACAATCATAACTACATACCTAATAGCGTAATCCATCGTAATCGAAAATTCAATCGGTGATATAAAAAGAAATGTATTTCCTTATAATAAACGTTCATGATGTCACAAACCGGTTTGATCGGTGATTGCCGAAATCTGTACAGAAAAACATGTTTTCCGCTTGCTCATTCTTCTCGCAAAACTAATCAATCATCAATACCCATCATCACATATCACCCGATGTGCAGAAGTGTCTTTGCATAATCACATGCGTCTCAAGCGACTCATATACATGTCATCGACACACTCACACGCAGACCTCACGTCAAAATCATACGAATCCTTTTTTGGTATAATAGATGATTGGAGTTTATCCTTCGATTGACAGGTAGGATTGTCGGCGGAATTGCGAGAAAACATGTGCTGCAGTGTACACTACTCGATCTTTACCGCACTCGTCTTTGTTGGTGAGTATGCGAGTTGAGCTGTAAGTTGTGCAGAATTGTATTTATAAGTGGTTTGGTGCCGTATCTGGTTTTACATTGCAGCATCAAAATTTCATCCGCATTAATCAAAGTTTAGGAGATGTTAACAATGGGTCCGGGTTTTTTTGTTGTGGGCTTCGGTTTGCTGTGCATGGGGGGGACAATTTTTGGCACGTCTTACAATTTCTTCCAACCGGGCTACGAATTGCTGTGGCGAATGTGGTCTGCCCTGTCTAGTTTTTGGGAAGATGGAGAAAATTTCATATGTATTTTTCGCTTCTATTAATACACTTTCTCCTGCTAGCTGAACCCACTATTTCGGGCGGAAAACGAAATGAGCCGTGCGTCCGTTTGGTTCTACACAATGCGTCGCACATGTCTGTACTGAATGGCAAACACCAAACCAACCAACCGACCAAACATTCCATTCCACGAGAGTTTGAGTTCTCGTGCGAGTTGTGCAAGAAATTGACCCGGGCCCCGGCAGTGCGCCTGACACTGTCACAAGCTCAAGCCACAAAAGTCACGAAAGTCAACCCACCGCTGGCCTCCGGTCCATACCCAGTCGGTTGCCAGTGTGCAAGCGGCACACTGGCAAGAAGTGGATATAAATTTCCATTTTTATTTGCCCACCAGGAAAGTGAACGGAACGGATCCGATTGTGTGTGTGGGTTGGGGCCAGCCCCCCCCCCCCTGGTGTGTGTTGGGGAGGGACGACTTGTCAAAGGGAAGTAGAAATATAAACTTTCTACTTTGCGAATTCTTGTCCATCGATGGCGTTTCCTCTTTTTTTGCGGATCGCTTTTCTTTTCCTTTCGGAAGGGATTGTCATCAGGAGACGTTCCTCGGCAGCTTTGCTTTACAAGCATGCAATTTTCCCTTTTTCTTTTACATTTCCCTCATTCTGTCACGAAAACAGGAGATGAGAGCAAAAAAAAAAACTTTCGATTATTGAGCATTTCAAATATGCTTGAACTATTCTTCGGTTTTGCGCACAAAACGAGATACACTCGGAATCGGTCCTCTGCGTGTGAATAATCTAATTCTCCAGAGCATTCCGTGTGAAGCATTCCTTCTTTGGCTTCAGCAGTTTCGATAGCTGGTTTCAATTTAAATTTAAATTTTTATCAACGCCCGGCATCGCATCCGTTCGATTTCGTCCGTTCGAGTTTCAATGTGTCGCCGCTCGTTCGGGGGAGGAAAAGGAAAGGAATGAAAAGCAAACTGAAAAGATGCTTCCGAACGAACCGGAACGAGATGAATAGATCACACCAACCACCAACCCTGAAGGATTCATTCTTGTTTACCAAGGGATCACCAGTGTTTTTTTTTATCACGCGAACAGTCAAGAAAGACGAAAACGAGCTGATCAGATCGCTAAGTAGTGAGCGAGTGCTAGACAGAGAAGACTAAACAAACTCTCAAAATTAAACGAAAATGGTAATATTTTCTGACTGACGTAGCCCACAATTTGAATGCGATCGAAAACGATTGTTGGAGATTAATAGGAAGATTAGGAAAATCTTTGGTCATCGGTAAAAAATGAAGAGCGTCTACTTTGAGCTTTATTTTCAAAACGATCTCGAAGACATAGGATATGATCGTAATAAACAATGTTTACGATTTTTATATTCACAGAGCTGTGACTCAGCTATTTTTAGAAGATTTTTTCGAACAAATTTTAGACAATGAGAGAGATGTAAACCAGGAGGATTATATAAAAGGAATATATAATTGTATTGTCCAGATCTTCCCCTTGCTACAAATCTAATCACCTATAATCAGGAATAATATGGATAGAAAATTCTCAGAACTTGCCCTAGAGGGACCTGTATTTTTCAAAAACTAAGGCTAGAGAAGGCATCAGAGGCTCAAACTCTCGAGACGTCTCACGTAAACTAATCTAGATCCTGTAAAACTTCCTCAAAAAATCAAGCAAGTGGCATAAACCTACGAATAGGAGATGAATTAAGCAAACATTCAAAAGGAACTTCATCTATCAAGGGTCCAAAATTGGGTGCTCGCATTCAGTCGTACACAGAGGAATATTTGACTCTCAATCCACATGTTACTTAATCTCTGAGAATTGAACTCTGTTCATAGCTAACAAAATCGTCGTATTTGAGGGAAGTATAAGATTTGTATAAGGGTTGTTGATTCTGTAGATATCCGAGCTACTTTGACGAGCTCCTGCATTAGCTGCACAAAGTCCTCAAAATTGGTAGACTCTGGTAGGACGGTTATGACAAATGGACAGTTGAAGCGTGATAGTCTCGAACTTAGATGAAATGATGACGTTGTTGCATCCATCAGCGATTGGTCTGAACAATAGAGGACTTCTCATGCAGGTTGAGATTATCTTAAAGTTATCCATAAAAGTATTACAGTATCATAATCGATATTTCTAGCAAAGTGTCAACAACTCTCACTCAAAGCCATCACGGTATAGCAATGCAATGTGGAGCACAATGAAATTCTACCTACTTTATTACTATTTAGCAGTTTTATAATTATGTTTACTTTTGAATAAACTCATTGCCTGTATATAAAGTTAACAATCGAAAACTTCAAGGTATTTTTTCAGTTGCTTTTGATGGAAAAAAGTAAAACACACGTGTACTACAATAAAAATGAATCATGAACCGTGAATAAAAAAAAATCAGTTTGCTTTTGTGTCCTTCTTCGATGAGGTTGATATTTATCGGTCCCCTGCTGACGTTCTCGGCTTGCTCGCTTACTTTCGCCCATCTGATGGGTGTTGTGGTATGAGGATAAATACTTTTTCCTTCATTTGATCGCGCAACTGCTTGCTGGTTCATTTCATATCTTGGCGCACTTCCTTCCCACATGCCTTTCCTGTTCCTTTCCCAATCCTTAAACGAGTCCTCTCCAACTGGAGCTTGTTTTGTCGCCAGCAAATCGTCATAAATGGCGTGCTCCGTTGCTGTTTTTTTTTGTTTGGCATCTTAGCCAGAGACCAGGCTTTCGTTTTTCGGTGAACGAAGTTTATGAGCAGCGAGAGCAAAAGAGCAGCAGCAGTAACAGCAGCTCTCTTGATGGCCTCTGACATGTAACATATGGGGCAAAATGTGAAAATTTGTTATAAATTTCACTATAAGCGCCCGGTCCGGTTCTACGGCACCCGCAAACCCACCTAAACTACAGGCCGACTGTCGTCCGGAAAAAGCGTCGTCCCACCACTTTCTCTAATGGATTGTGCCGGGTGCCAGCATTAGGAGACTAAAAGACCGTTCCTTGGACCCTTTCGCCATTCGGCGGGTGTAAGTGGATTTTTGATCTTTACCGGGACACACACTCACACGAACAAACTGTTCAGTAGGGGTTTTTTTTGCGGATTCTAGAACCACCGGGAAAACGTAAACAGATTGCAACCGGAATGGGTGTGTGTGTGTGTGTTAGTTTTGTCGTCTCCTCACGGTCGTATCGCGGACACACGGTGTGTTGCCTTGGGGCCGTTAGCATGTGTGATGTAATCCATTTTCCCTATGATGGCACATCCTCACTTTTCCGGTAGGATCGAAGGTGGAAAGCAGTTCTGAAGCAAGACAGACCCTTCACTAGGTTGGCGATGGAGGAATTTTCCTTCGGTCGCGTGTGTATCGTACACCAAGGGTAGCGTTCGGTGGAAGATATGTAAGATATATTGGGCTTTCCATCTCTTCCACGTTCCCGAACCGTTTCTTGGGGTTTCGAGCATCCGAGGAAGAAAAAAAAAAAACAGAATCGGCAACACTCGCGCATGTCTCCCGGTCACGGCTTGCCTTCGGTAGTCTTATTTATTTTTTCCCTCCCTGTCTTCTTCAACTTCCCAAAACTTCCCCATCACCAGCACCAGCACTCACAGCATCCTTCCAAATGGAGAAGGTTAAACACTTTGTTTCACTTTCTTAGCACCTACTGCTTATGGACAGGATTTGTGGGAGATTTTTACCGGGACCATTTTCAACGACGGCCCGAGAGGTTGCTTTGGTGGTGGTGATGTTTAAGCGCCGAAGCGGTCCGAAAACTCTTAAGCCCATTTGAACGAAAGCAGTGGGGGCAAAGGATGCCTTTTTGTTCGTTTGCTCGCTGTTACTCTGTCAGTTGTTTGTTTTTCGATGCTGTTGAGGGGATCGGATTGTGGGTGGATATTTAGCATCGGACCGGGCCATGCTGTGCTTCGGAAGTTTCGGTAGATAAAAAACGCTTGAGCAGCATTGGACGGGATGGGGGTATGGGTTTTCTGATATTGAGCTAAGCATTGTTTCCAAATAATGTGATTTATGTTGCTACCATTGGATGACATCTGTATCACGTGTGGTGTTGGAAAAATGTTCGTCCGTTTTTTTTTATTGTACTTGTTGGGGAAAATTTTCCACTTCGTTGAAAGGTGGAAGGCACACGTGCTGTTTATGTGAATTTCGTGTGCACGTATCTGTTTATTTTACATCGGTGATGATGGGCGACGGTGCTACATCAACAAGCTTTAAAGCAAAATTTTAGTAGCACTTTGCTGTGCTAAATATTGTGATACTCGGATGTGAATAAGCTTTAATGCACAGGAAAGCCCTTGTTTTATTCGTATAAATTTCAGTACGGCGAGGCAAAAATAAAATTTTACTTGATTTATAGTTTAATTTTTGTTCTTATCTTCATTCTTTACATGTAATTTCAGCTTTCCAAAAAAACTTTTTCAATTGATATGCTTAATATTGTCTGTTCATAACTTTATGCCCAACAAAGTACAGTACCGTATGTGTGATAATGCTTGCACCACTGAGTATCGTCAAAATAAAAAAAAGTCGTTTACATTTTCGTGTTTGAGATTTTTTATTTATTCAAAGGAAGCATGTTTCTTAGGGTCCCAGACTATGTTGCTCATCGATCGAGTTTCAATTTGCTGTAACTACCACCTCAACACGCTTCCGGAACACACGGCAGATTCAAATAATGTAGTCTCCATCCATTTCTCTCCAGGTACGGCTCAACGTTTGTCTGAGGCTTGCTGTACTGGAGTAGCGTTTAGAGCAGCGCTTCGTTCTGAGTGCGCTTCGTAGCCCTATCTCGGTGAAACACAACGTTTGGGTGCAGATCGTACTGTTCTTTGATCCACACAAGAACGTTCTTACTTAAAATTTTAATGTAGACCTCCGTGTTGATCTTGTCGTCTGCTGGAATGATCACTGCTTCCATTTTTTTTTGCCATCGGAAGCCACCAATCCAAACGCCATAACGCTGGCAGGATGTTTGGTCAGTTAGACATTTGCCGGTCACGTCTTTTACCGGTAGAGAAATAATATATTGATCGTTTCTGCAATTTGATAAAGGATCGACGGTAAAAATGCTCTTGTCGATAACCCTCGGAGTCCGAGTTGACGACCTGTGGACGACCTGTTGCCACCTTTGTCGATAGTTGTCCTTTCTTTTCTCGGTCTAAAACACACACTCGGAAACTTCCACGGCGATTGAAATGTATTTTTGCGACATTTGTGCCCTGGACAAATCATGAATACGCTGCCACTTCGTCATGGTACTACTGTGAAAGTTAGTATTTTTTTGGTATTTTGACACTGCTGTATAAACTAAAGATTAAGAGAAACTTATTTGAACGATGGTGCTCACATTATCACGTATACGGTATAGTTAATAAATTAGCAATAATAGGCATGCAATCATTTTGCGATTAGCTTACGAAATTTCAACTGAAAACTGCGTTCATCTTTATTTGTTTTTAATAGGAAGAAAAATCAGATAACCTTGACACCTGTTACACAATCTCCAGCAATTCCTCAAAGGAAACTTTATAACAAAACCAGTCACAATTTTTCGGCAGAGAAAAAAAATCAGCCCTTTTTTTTAAGCTACTCAATTAAAAGAATTAAAGCCCCCCCGACCGAGTTCGAAACCACAAAGGTAGATTATTGCAGATTGTTCCACCCAATCCTTGGTTAAGTTAGTTTTTACACAGCACCCGGTACGGCGAGGGGTACTTTTAATTGGCCTTCATCATGAGGATAAGCTGGTAAAACTAAAAGCCTACATTGGTGGATATAAAAGCAAACTCCTCGCCCAGGAGAAAAGGTCAATCAAAAGGCCTCGGAACACCTTCGTTATCCGAGGATTAGCAATAACTACTGACCGGAAATTCCTTTCAATTGTGTGTGTATGTGTGTGTGTGTGGAGCTCGGTGGAACATAGTTTTTTTTAGCTTCAGTTTTTCTCCTACTTGCACCATTGTTCAGCGCTGCGTGTGCTGCTAGCGGACAGGTGAGCGTTAAAATCGTGCAGATAATGGAGGAACCTCGGCCCAGAGTTGGGTTGCAAGGCAAGTTTTAATTAATCCTACGGTTGGCAGTTGAAATGTGCCGGTGCTGGAAAAAGTTCGCTGTTCGCCTGGTTGGTCTATTGGTTCGAGACGATGAAGGAGATTTAAACCAGAAGTTGTGACAATGTGACAACGTGAAACGGCGGCCGGGAGCATGTTCAAAAAGAATTGCTCGATAAGCAGTGGGGTAAAAGGGATAGATTGAGCGAGGGAAAGTGGGGGAAAGTTTTCTAGCTCATCTGGACTGGATTAGTTGGACGTATTGGCAGATGGATTCAGAAAGTGTGTCATCTGTTGCAGCATTGGTGAATGTTTGTGTTGAAAAAGACGAAGGATGCAAATCAGATAATCTTAGCGTTCAAAGAAGGTTTACACAATGCCGTATTCTCGCTAATTATTGAAGTATTTGTCATCACCTTATTTACTAAACAGATATTTAAATTTGATAATGCGTTGAGTTTTGAGGCGGTGATCTCCATATTTTAAGCATCCGTGCTGTCTTAAAATAGAGCCGTGGAGCAATACTTGAGGCTATCCTCAATAAACCGATCTCCTTGGCCATCCTGGACATATCAAGGCTTGAAGCATCAACCTTATAGATTATTTATGGTTCATTTAAAAAAAGACTAGACTGATTGACTTATTGCGATCAGGATGGTTCCGATGGGGATCAATGTCTGACACTGCTGTCAAAAAAGATTAGCGCTTCCAGGTTGTTTCTAAAATGAAGGATGCGTTCCTTTACAATTTCCAACAATATTTCCGTAACCAAAAAATAACAGTTAACGATCTTTACACTTACAAAAAATATATCTCCCATCCCGACAAGCTCTCACGCACGAGAAAACCATAAAACGAGTGACATTTTTGTTAACCCAGCGACAAAAAAAGGCCACCTTCAATAGTGATATTCTACCACGAACACCACTGCTGGCCGGTCGTGGTTATCTGTTAATGAGATAAGTTTTTTGACGTATAATTTATTCCGGTAGCTCGCGGAGGGCTTTCATCAAAAAGTTGCCCTGCCCTGCCGGAGCTGTACATGTGAAATGTGACGCAAAAACGAACGCCACCAATTGACGTGACACACACAGCGCCAGCGGTGGCTTCAGTAATTCCAGGAGATGGACAAAATGGGTGCTCAATTAAAAGATGGAAGCATCAGGGAAGCATCCTCTCCATCCATTGCCGAAAAACATGACCTACATAAATCACAAAAACCGTCGATTACGTCAGGCCAGTTACCAAGGGTTTTGCTAGGGTTGTGGTTTTTTGGGTGAGTTGTGGAGGATGCCACCAAGCGCCAAGAACCAACCAGCTTGGCGTTGGTCCTTTTCAAACGGCCATCGATTGTTATCAGTGCTGGTAAGAGGGTTTTGTTCGAGCGGTCATTAATAACCTCTCGGCTCCTCGTTCCGCTTTCCCGCCGAAGAAAACGCCTAACACCGCACGATCTTGGGTGTTGATGATGTCGCCCAGTGTGGTTTGGACGGTTCGTTCGGTGTGATTGTTTTGCGTTAATTAGTCGCCACTACTTGGAGCACCGATGTTTCGGGGCTTTTTGGCGGGTGGAATATACGGCCCTTTTCTCTCTCTCTCTTTCTCCCTCCGATTTGTAGTCGGCGAGCATAAACATCAATTAAAATTTATGAGCGCATGTTTTGGATGGCCAAACCCCAAAACCCGAAGATTGCTACAGCGTTTGTGCGCGTCCGTCGACGCTTTTCCTTGGCAAACTGGCAGGGTTGTGATAAGCTGTGACGGACACTGTTTACAGAACGCAGACACAACGGCACAAGATACACACCGGGCAACAAGGATGTATGTAGTGATTTACTGTAGCAGCTTTCCGTGACGGTGTGAAGGGGAACAATCGTGAATGAGTTGAAAGATTTAATGATCAACATTGCCACGCATGAATTGGAATGCAAACTAATATCTGTCGGTTTGCAGGACATGCCTAAGCGAGTTGGGGCAATGCGAAGGAGTTTCGGCGACTCTCTCTCTCTCTCTCTCAGTCTCATCGATCGGGGATAATGCGTTGGCTTGGCGTATCAATCTCTCAAAGCCTGACTGATTAAAGTAATGATGTTGACGGATGTATTTGTTTGATGCGGAACCTTCGACAAATAGTCGGCCTGCAACCTGCTACGGATTACTGTGAAACACTATCCACAGATGAATGCACAAATGCATTTGCCAAACATTTGCCAACATTAAACACCGGTGGAAGCTGTACACACTTTAAATGGTTGAAAGGAATAAACGGGGATTTTATTGATTGTGTTAAGACACAGTTTTCCTTTAAACACATCGTTTAAGATTTATTTCGTAACTTCGGTGTGCTTTACGCTTCGTAGCGGAATCGATATGTCCTGTGCAGTGTAGCTACAATGTACAAAATCTTCTATTTACTTTCCACCAGTTCCATGACAGTGACAGGACGATACAAAAGCGGACACCGTGTGATGAAGCATTAGACAAATTGGATTGCGCAAAGGATGAAAAAGGGGACGGAAAGGAACGCAATCCCGGACAGAGTGATATACTTTCGGCCAATATTGACGCAAACCAACACCGAGCAACTGAGCAAATAAGTGTAATCGACATGAGAGTGGCGACAAAATACCGATGTTTCGTAGAAAGGTGGGAAAGTGTAAATGAAATCAATACTAGACATAAAACGAGAGAAAACAGTCAAAAATACGATATCTTTAAGAAATCTTTTGCTTAGGAATGTATTGCTAACTAATGTGAATTTTTAAGAATTGCCTTATAGATTATTATAATATTTAGTTAAATTATAAATAGGGAAGCTTTTTTTACAAACTATTTTAATTTACTTACTTAAAATACTGAAGGTATTATTTTAGAAATTATTTACATAAATTATAAATTATTGAAGAAACATCGACGCTACCTAGAGGCTCATTTTCTATTTTTACTATTCTTTGCCACTAGCTTCCATCTCCAAACGGTGATCACCAGACCAGAATGCCCGGGGAAAGAAACTCTCAAAAGTAATTAAACAGTGGTCAACAGTTTTCGTCAGGCAACACCGTTACAATGCCATCCATCGGAGAGTAACTTTGTTTCGGATGATCTTGGAAACCTTCCGCCCAATGACTACAATGTTCAAGGTGCGAAAATGGTCAACCGGACGCCTGCCATTTCAATCGATGGTAGCGTCGAGAAACAGTTTGTTTCCTTTTACGACACGACACACCACCGAGCACATCACACCTCTGGAGCTGGATGGCATGGCAGTTTGCTATTGCTTTACAACCGCCAACTTTACCACACATGCACATGGGTGGGTGTACCGTTGGGAGAGTTTGCCCGGTGGCATTTACCGAAACTAACTTGCTTTTTACGACTCTCGCCCCATGGAGCTGTTGGACAACGGTGGTAAGGCCCCCATCTCCCTATTTCGAGGAAGTTGATTTAAAACTATTCTCAGCCCTGAAGGACTGAAGGGTGTCCAGCGCTTAGCCATCACCTTCAACCGCCATAAAACGTATCGTATCTATCCACAGAGCTTCCTGGTTGTTGTTGAGGGATGCTGTAATGCTACATTTTATCCATTGCTGTCTCTGCTGCCATTAGAAATAAAGTGAGTTTATTTAATTTCAGATTTTATTCCGCTTAGGAAACATACTCGCACGGCAATTGTGGTGATGCTGCTCTGGGGAAAGTGTTTTGTAAAGTTGAAGTGGAAGAGTTAAAACAGAAACCAAATAACATTTTGCACAACAAAATAAAGCCGGTGAAGAGAAAATATCATACCCAAACCACCAATTATTCATACAAAGAAGACTCAAGGGGGCGTTTGTTTTGGCGCTTCCTGATTAAGAGTCTTGATCCATTTTTAAATTATTTAATAATTTTTTGATGCTTCACCGCATAGGAAAGCGTTACACGATTGTTTGAGATGGAAATTGAAAAATAAAATGCCCTTTAAAAAAATCCCACAGACTACACGTACCGCATAGTCATCTCCAGCTGGGTGAGTACATGAAAGAATCAGCATCCTGCATCCATAAACCGGTGCTTAACATTCAATTTACAAACATGCTGCTTTACAAAGGGCGAACGCGAGTGTGTGTGTGTTTATGTATTGTTTGGCAATTGTTACGTGGAACCCGGTCGGCCATGCCATGCTCAACCCGCAAAAGTTCATTCGAAATTCTGGTTTTAATGATCATAAATTTATGCTCATTAAAACCGGGCCACTGTTGGTTTCATTTAACAAAACACTCCTCCCCCATGTTGGTGAGTGGATCTGGGTGTGTGATTGTGTGCGAACGCCAGGTTTATTATCTTCTGTGTGTGTATTTCTACCGACCGAAACTATATCGTAATGGCGGTATGGTTGACATGTAATTCGACACGGAAGCAATTGAAAGTCTCCAACGCGTACCAATTGAGAGCGTTTGTTTTGCTGTTGGTTGTTTCAGATTTTTTTACCTTTGCATATGTATTTTTTGGAACAATTTGTTTAATGATTTCATCGTTCTAGAGGTCTTTTTTAATGAAAATTAATTAAGCAGACTTATTTAATATTTTCAATTAGCAAAAGGACTTCGTTTTCTCAAATCAATCAAATAAGTATGAAGTTAGACACTCAAAAAAGAACAAATGTAAGTTAAGTAAACAAGTAGTTCGAAAAATGGTGAATCCTACAAAAATAACAAAGAATTTAACAACTATCATAATCACATAAAATAAGACTAAACAAACAGGAAAACATGTAGAGTGACATAAACAAAATAGAATTGTAACATGCAAATATTAAATTGAAAGTATTTCGGGCTCACCTTCGAATACTTTATTATTTCTAAGCGATAGATAATTATTTTAACCTATCTGAACAAATACAAAAAGGGGAAGAAATACATAAAGAAACAAAGTTTAAGCTCCTTTACAATAAATGATTAAATTAAGCATTATGAGACATTTATTAAAAAGACATCGATTCGAAAAGTTTCTTCTTTGTTTTTGTAAAGTTTTAAGCCTTGAAACAGCCTTCAATATTTTTCTTCAAGTTTTATATCAAAACTCAAGAGAATCGCCTTCAAACAACATACAGCTGATAATGCCCAACTGAAAAAGGGAAGGATTTAAAACAGGCAAGTGCACAAAATCGGTAAACATCCGAGATAGGGATTATTTACTTTTTGCCATTGCAATAATATGTTCTGCATTGCAAAATCAATATCAATATGTCATAAAGTGTACAGGTTTCATGTGTGGCGAGCACACAAACACACGCAGCCATACAGATGAACAGTGGCCGTACGAGTCCCTGGAGTGCAACCATTGGAAAACATTGTACGACCCGATACTGTCTTTATGACTTTTCCATATTCTCTCGCTCTCGGGGGCTCGAGTATAATGAGGAGCCGTAGCAAGAAGCAACGCAAGTCATACCCATCCAGCGCCATAATGTGGGGCCTGGAAAATGTGATCAAAACCCCGAAGTGGACAACCGATGGTATGAGGTGTACAGTACATTGAAGACAAAAAAAAAGGATACATTTTCCAATCGGTCACTGCAACTATTTATTTATGTTGGCCGAACCTTCTGTGCCGCCCCATAATGGGCCCTGGCAAATGGAAATTAATATTTATTTTATACCATTATAATGGTGCAAACAGCAACTGATTTTGAGCCTCGTATGTTCGGTATGCGGGTATAGGGAAAACAGGAAGTGGGTTGAGAAAGGGTAAAAAATGAAAACCAAGAGGGGGCTGAAATCTGGCCATTCAAATTTGCGGCCCACAAAATGTCCATGTCGAATCATTTATGGCTTGTTTTTCTTCGGGATTTTCAATGGGTTTTGTGCGATGGAAGCTTCACAACCAAAACCCGCTCCGGTCGCCATGTTCATCTGGTAGCTTCCGGTTCCGGTGGGCATTAAGTGTGGCCTCTCCTCCCTCATACACCCAAAAATTGTTACGCTTAATTTGGTTCCGAAATTTCTTCGTTGCGACCCCTTTTTCGTTATCTTCCGTACGCCTTATCTGCTCGGAATTAAACTTTGGTGTGGTTGTTCAGTTCCGTGTCACTCTCGTGGGGAATCAAGCTACTGGTTTGGTTGTGAGTGAAAGATAAATTATTGGAAGGAGTAGAAAAAAAATGGAAATTATTTCCCTGCAGGAAAAAACCCTTTTTTTCAAAGGTAAATTTTCTTATTGTTGAAAAAAAGTGAAAGTGAATACTTAAATAAAGAGGGCGATAGAGTAAAGAAAATGCATCAAACATTTTCTTTTGTTCGGTTAACTTCTTCACCCTAAGCAAAATGTTAAACGCAAAGGAAACAAAAGTACCCCAAAACGGGAAGTTGGAAAACTTTTTCACACGGATCACCCTTATCAATTTACATCGGAAAAAGAAGAAAAAAAGAACGAACGAAAAAAGAACGAATAGATAAGCAGATCACAAAAGGTTTGATGAATGAAGTAAAACAGAAAAGGTAAAAACGTCTTTCATCACTGCCACCGGTTTTAGGTGTTGCGTTGAGGTGTTGAGGTGGAATTTTGTCGAGAATTTAGCATTCGTCTCGCTATTAATTACCGGACTCCCACAACGTGGCACAGATATCGCCGCTACAAACGAACCATAACACCCAGCGAACATTTTAGCACGGACAGTTTTCAATTTCTTCTCCCGAAAGCGGCTCGTCTCGCATCTGTCGATCCGATCAACCTTTAAGCATTAAAAAGAAGCCATCAAACCATTACTTTCCATTCCCTGTAAAGAGCGATGAGAATCGGTGACTCAAATCACAAAACACTCACCTCGAGAAAGGAGCCGAAAGTTCCGCACCCAAAACAAAGGACCCTAAAATTCAGGAAGTAATTAAAACTAACTAAAAGGATGCCCGCTGTCTGTCCACCCAGCGCAGGGCAGGTGAAGAGAGATAAAGTGGTCCAAGGTGCGAAAAGAAAAGCAACACAGCAGAACAACAATTAAAGTAAAGCAGAAAAAAGGAAGCTGCCTGGGCGGCCGGCCCGGTGTCATCACCGTGTTGTGCAGCGGCACCCACGGTCGGGAATACATTTTACGCGCAAATCATAGTCAACATCATTTATCTTACGTTTGTGCCTCTGATTAAGAGCAGCATTCAACGGTGCCCTGAAGAAGGAGGGCGATATTTTCTTCATTACAGCTTTCCAAGTCTCACGGACCGAGCGTCGCCGGTAACAGGGACGATGGCACCTTTTTTTTTTTAAGCAAGTAAAACTGGGTTTCATAGCCGGGTAAGTTAGGTGGTCAGGAGTCTGCCATGGGAGAGGCAAGTTTTTAGATACCTGAATGTGCCGAAAGTTAAATAAACAAAACCGTCACCTGTGTAACGGCAGCGCGGGTGCACCTGGTAGCTCTTGCTGCCGGGCCGGATGCTGATCCTACTGGGCAAGCGACGGTGAAAGAGAAGTTGCAGTGGAAAGATGGATGTCAAGGGGTGGAAATTAATTTTAGCAGTACTTTTCATTTCCGTTTCGAAATGTTTACCATGGTAACGGTGGTGGTGGGTGGTTTTGGGCGAGCGGCGGAACTTTGGAGCTCAGGAAATTGGTCAATCGAGAGACGGCTGTCGGAAACCCGAAATTTGTTTCACACCGAGTTGGGTTCGCCTTTTTTTTGTTGCTGTTGCCTTGCTGTTGGTGAGGCTTGCACGGTTTTATTTATTTATTTGCGGAGCTTCGTATTTTTTTTGCGTAGCCTTACATGGTTAAGCTTTAAAGGCAAAAACCGGCCGTAATATCCCGTACGTTCCAGTTTGTTGCCCGTTTTTCACAAGTGGTAACGATTTAATTTGTTGGTTGAAATTGGTTTTTCTGTCAGTTTTTGGATAGAGGAATGATAGATTTTTTATTCTACTAAGGACAGTTAGATTCGTCATGCGTCATGGTTTAATTGATGACTTTGTTAGCGCATCAAATATTATTTATTTATTAGTTATTTCTAAATTTTGAAACAGTTGATTCTTATATATCTTTATAGACCATTATCGAAGACCTCCGGGCAAAATGTCTTCAGGAACATTTTCCCCCAGAATCATCGTTTTCTTGTTCATCTTGGCTTAATGATCTACGACTGGCTTAGCGACTATGAAGTCTTGCGGGCCCACAGAGAGTAGCGAGGAGCATTGCGATCTCGCTGACTGGAACAGGTGGAGTCGAATCTATCGGAACGGATAGGCTCCTGGGTACGGTTTGGTGACCTGTGCCATGCCGTCAAATTCTATCTAATGCAGACTTATACGTTTTTTTTTTATTTACAATTTATTATAACAGTACAATGCCGTATTGTTAACACCGCTTGTGGTGACTAAATTGTGTGAACATAAAGATAAGGCATTTCCTCCTTATTCTTTGCATTATCCCGGGCATATTCGGTTGTAGATAATTCGTGGTTGTTGTCCTGTCTTATTTTGGTGGTTGCATATTGATTGTTCAGATGGGTTTAGTTGTGGTCGGTCTGGTAATATTGTTGTGGCTATTGTGAATGCTGGTTGATTGATTCCGGTTTGTGATGTTTTGGCTTTTGTCGACTTTTCCGAGTCCATCAGTGACAGTTCCAGCTCTGCGTGGTCAGCATCGGATCCAAGATTGATGGGCATGCAATGCATCGTCTCGCAGCCCGCCAAACACCCCGAGCCCAACGTCAACACAGTCGAACTAGTTGTGTTTTTACGTCAGTGTTGGAACTGCCCCCGAGTGCTGTTGCTCCGTCAGCGGATAACCGTGGCGCTGCAATAAACACTGAAGACATAGAGACTTATTTGTTTTTGGATAAACTAGGATCAGTTTTCTAATCGTAGTCACTCGTAATTTCGAATGAATATGTAGCCTGATTCTTCCAAAAGAACGGAAAAGCTTTTATTGGATGTAAAAGGTGAAGTTTTTCACATGAATCTAAACATCAGAGTTTTATAATGGCATTGACACTCGTTTCCTTGGACAGTTTTAGCCTACAGATCGAATTGCGGGACTATTTTCCAAATATGTGTCTAGCTAAGCCTTTATTACCGCTCAGAATGCAGATGTAATTTGATTCCCGGTCCGGCTGTGTGAAAGATCAGGGTCGCTACTAAAAAAAAAGCTAAGCAACTAAAACAAACTTTGAGTCAAGTAGAAAAGAGAAACAATCGTTCTACTAAATCGTAGTTCAATTTTCATATAAGCATCAACTTAAAGATAATTTCCATAGACCTTTCACACAGAAGCCGGATCACAAATGAACTGCGTTGTCTATAGCTCCCATCGAGCGTTGAATATTCTCATTGAATGTGTTCATCTACTATCTGCTGTACTCCGTTCAGCGTGGGGCCAAATCTCCCCTGATTTCCTTCTTATCGCCAAGCGTAAAGATGCCTATTTGTATTCCCTGTGGGGCACAGCTTCACCGGCTGCCAATTGTTATTATCATGCTCGTAACATTAAACCGATAAGAAAATAAAGTTTAATTATTTTAATTGACTACACTACTACTCGTCTACTACCGTTTCTACCGGGTGCAGACTTTGCCAAGGGACTTGAAACATGGAATGCAATCGGAATACGAATGTGTTTGTAAGCGCTGGAAGTAAGAAGCGTATACCTTCTTCCCTTGATAAAGACACAAAAGTGAGAGAAAGCGTCGTTTAATGATGTCGCTTCAAGGCCGACAAAACAGCATCATCGAGCGTGTCATAGGAGGATGATTTCAATTTTCCGATAGCGTCGTAACGTAAAGCTTTTCTAGTAATTGCGCTGTGGAAGAATACTGTATTTTTTTGTTCTAAGTATCTATTGTTTTAGGAGGAAAAAATAGTTAACAGCTCTCACAGCAATATTCACGAGACACTTATTGAAAGTAGTTAACACAAAACTAAAAAAAAAAAGAAACAAAAGTTTGCGTTTTACATCCTGTTTTTTTTTTTTGCAAACGGGAACCCACCGTCCACGGCCAGATAATACGAATTTAATCACACCCATTCAAATGCATTTATTTGTCCTTTCCGGACAAAAATCCATCCCGTTTCGCCCGGTAGAAGGATTAATGTTTCATTTCTCGCTTTTCGTTTTGCTCTCTTTGCACACTGTTTTGTAGCTCGATTGCAATCGTGCTGTGTAGGGGGATGCTTTGCTTGCTAAGGCGGGAAATTTCCACACACCAGTTGAATGACACACACACACATGGTAGCTTCAGTGGTCTTCCGTTTCGTGTCCATCGGTTTTAACTATTCCTCCGCCTCACCTTCCTCGTGCCACTCTTCGCTTCTCTTTGGCTAAGTGTCATGTACGAACCCATGTTTTATTTGCATAGAAATGAAAATTGAAAACACCCGGAAGTGGAAAGCTACGAGGCACAAAGAATAGCATACAAAAAAAAGGAGAACTACTAGCATTCTGGAACTAGCGGAGTGCTTGGGGTGGAAAAGAGTAGGAAAGGCGGGGTATGAGATGATTGCAATTTTTATGACGCTATCGGTTTTCATAGTGAGCGAGGCGACAGCTACCCGTAAAGCTGGAATGTACTCAAACGGATTCGATTGTGAAAATGTGTGGCAAAAAAAACAGGGAATAAAAATAAAAACACATAGTTAGACGATTTTTGCTTCTATGTGTTTATGGAACCATTTCACGCGTCCATTTCGAGTCATTTCGACAGCAATGTTGCCGATGTTGAGGGCTTGTGACACACAAAAAAGTGGTGTGGAAAGATTCATTACAAAGAATATGTCCAATAAAAGAGCACTTTTTTGTCGATATTAAAATGCTCGGTACAGTATGGCTTAGTAGTGGTAGATGAAAAGCACATTTCAAGCAGAGTTTGTGAAATATGGTGAAGGCTTTTAATAGAATGCAATTGACAAAAATATAAATTACCACGAAGCATTCCGTTAGGAGCGGTCTCATTTAAGTCTGTAGGATTGTAAGTCTTATAAGAAGAATTTTTGCTGTTTTTTTTAACTATATAATCGAGTCACATGTATGGCTTGCTGATTTCCCAGAGATATCAATAATTTAAATTGTTTTTGCGTTCACTTCACACAAATGATAGTGAATTGTTGAAAATCTTTATAAAAAAAGATTACCAGCTTTAAATTCTTATAATTTCATCGCAATGCTCATTATTCACTTTAATTAATTATTTTGATATTCAACTCGGTTTTCAATCAATTACCGTTAACGGTTTTACATCAAAAATTAATTTCTGCTACTATGAATTCAAAAAAAAAATAAAAAACGAATATAAAATCTAAATTAACTGCCACTAAAAATACGTTGCATAGAAACAGAACATTGCGCATTAAAAAAAGAGAAAATATATTAAATGCATAAAATCGTATGGAAAACACACTGAAAACAAAATAGCTAACTTACAACACCGAAGCAGGACGATTTGTTTTGTCCCTTAGGCGTGATTTGATTTGATGCATGATATTTCCTTAGGCGGCCAATTGATACCCCGTAACGAACCCAACTAAGACGGGGGTTGGGGAAACCATCATTGTAGCAAAAGTTTTCTATTCACTTTGGTAGCGCGGGTACAGCTGCAGCACTAGGCTAGCGTACAAGGGCAAAGCACAAAGCCAAAATAAAATGAAGTTTCCTTTCTCCAACCATTTGTCCTGGGGATGACTTGGACTGGGCTTTTTTTCTCCCTGTTCCTGTTCTTGCTACATCGTCATCGTGGCATGGCAAAAGGCATGGCAAATCAAAACATCGAGACTACAGCTTCGGGAGCGATTTAGTAAAAGTATAAGGGCATTTGTTGTGGGTTTAAATATTCCCAAACCACCCGCGTGCGGTGGGGAAAGATTGGAGGGCAAAGTTTAGGAATTCACATTCGATTCGGTTCAATGGGTTTCTGAACTGTCCGGATAAGGATATTTATACATCCAGGGGCGGTTCGTGAATGGGTCCGAGGAGATTAGAGCAGAAAGCTGGAAAGGATTTCCCACTCATGTGAGTGGGTGTGTAGCTGGGGCAGCAGCAGCAGCTAGGACAACCGACCGTCGACAGGAAGAAGGCGTTAAACGATGCGATTTATTTTCAACACGATATTTTCTCATTTCTGGTTGCTGGTGTGATGTTTGTGTCTATGTGTGGGTGAGTGGAAAACGGGTTTTCTTTTTCTGCTTTTACTCCCCATTCTATAGAGCTCTGTGTGATGGTAAAATAAAAATCTCCGCAGCAATTTCGACAAACTTCCGGGGAAGAATATTGGGGGCCTTATTTTTTTTTTTTGAGGAGGGTCATAGAAGGATGCCGCCTGTAACAGAAAATAGAACGGACGGTAAAGGGAGTTTTCCACCATGCGCAAATCCTGCGCTAGCTTCCGTTCCCAAATTCATCCCGGATGGTCGTTCGGGCACACAAACGAACACACACACGAGCGCATCTAGTTTTTTCGTACCCAGGCACACACGTGCACGTACACGGATGGCATTACCCTAAAGGCGTGTGGCATAGAATAAAGAGTAGAAAGAGCCCGAACATAACACACATTGAGACCCCTGGCCTGGAATGTGGTTCTTCCCGGAAGTGAAGGAAAATAAATTATCACCATTGTGTTTTGGGGACGAGGTGAGCGAACCATAACCAGGAGGGCTAGGGCGAGGGTCGAGATAAGAATATGTTTACCAGCATCCAGTACCGGTGTACAACACAAAGCACAAGAAAAATAGACATCAACCGCGGAAAACAGTCATTCCTGGTCCTATTCTCACTCTATGGTTTTCGGTTAGCACAACAATAGCAAAAAACAAGGTTCAGTACATGTGTCACATGGCAATGAAAGCGTTTTTAATAATTTTATATGGCTAAGATAAAATCGATTGTAGTCTCAATGCTAAATATGATATTTGAAGGGTTTAATTAACGCAGGACGTTCCTTCAAAACTGTTTGAATTTTAAACTGCAATAAAGAACTGACGGGTTGATAGAGAACTGAAGAGGTTAGGCATATTTCTGAGGAATCCTTGCAGAGGATACAATTTTTGCAACATAATTTTATCCAATTCATAGGTTCACTATAGTTATTGCCATATTTATAATTATTTATGCATCTTTTAGCAAATGAAAACATGTAAAAAATGGGGAAAGTCTCGGAAATCCGTCTACAGTTCTGTCGACCGTAGCGTCAACTTATGTATTTTAAAAGTGTAATGCAATTAGGGCAGAAAATGAAAACGTACCACGCACAGCCGCTCTGCCACTGGCATAAATTCTGCCTTGTTGTGGTTTATAATGTTTCATTTTTTATCACCCGTCTTACAAAACGTTGCTGGCTGTCTGAGACAAAAGGGATGGCTTCTAATCCGTTCTCGTATTCCGATGGCGTAGCGTCGGGAAATCCTGTCCACGGTCGGTTTGCCACAGCGAATGCCCTATCCTGGAGCTTCACCAGGTTCCTCACACACTCATACACGCAGCATACTCAGGCGAAACGGCCACAAGCACAAATCCCTTCAGAATGATGAGATTCAATATTGGATTTACGGCCAAAGCTCCCATTTCTCCGGGCCCGTTTACTTAGCCGAGAAAAGTTAGAAACCAAACCCGGCAGCTCCGGAACCGAAAGGGATACACAGTTTCAGGGTCGGGTCTACTTTTCGGGTGCGCGAAAGACGAGCACGATGCAAATTCACTCATCCCGGCGACGACCGAAAGGTGAAAGGCTTCCCGCGCTTTCGGTGGCCTAGCGACATCATGACTTTTTGCTTTTCTCAGCTTACCTTCGCCTGTCTGGCTGTTTTTTGTTTTGTTTGGTGTGGTAGGTGTGTTTGAGACCAGGTGTAGGAGGAACGGGTTAGAAAAAGGCCTCGGGATATCATCATCATCATCATCATATTTGAATACTAAACACTTGACTAACGAGATTTGGCTTCCTCTCGACGGTGACGGTGCCCAGTGGTGTGACAAAATCGTCTTCCGGGTTCGCTTGCCATTTGACTGATAAGTAAGGAGGGAACGTTGGGCATCGTGGTGCTTTATGTTCTTGGGGAAGGATAAGCCTGGCACGGAAACCAACCTTCACGCGTGTACTTTTGCACGGGTACAAGGATCTAACCTGAACCGTCTCTTGTGCAATTACAGACGATTGGGAGTAATCCACTAACACAAGTGGGAAAAAAGTTATAACCTATTACTACAGCGATTACTGGATTAGGAGGAGAGCTTAGTGTTAGTATAATTCAAACATTGAGAGTATTTATGAGTGGAAAATTCATTAGTTAACAGTTGAGAAAGAAGAAGAGCGAACTTAAAGTTTGATTTTAAATTTAGTTAATGTTTTAAATAGTCAATTTATTGAAAAACTACGACAACATAGATCAAAATGAAACGCTAGAGCTAGCAAAAAGCTATAAATGAACTATTCTAATGAACTCAATCAAATGTTATTTAGAAATACCTATACAAAATCTGTTTTTCTAACATAAATTGCCACAAAAATGTGTAAAAAATGAGTAATGCTTAGTCAGTTTTCATCACCTTACCAGTGTATCTGAAAAATGAATTTAGACGCTCACTGGACAGGAAATGCCAGGTAACCGACCGGCATGTTTCAATTTATTCAAATGCGTTTTATTCATGTTTCAACAAACGTTTGACGTCGATGTAGAAACAGCAATCGGATGGTGTTTTAATATTTAACACGCCCTTACAACCGTCAATTTGTGTAGCGCCGTTTGTCGGACTTAATGCTCTCGTTTAATTGTTTCTAGTCAATGAAAAAGTGTTTTATTCGCTTTGAAACAGTGGATAGTCACATAACCTAACATGTAACGATTTAGCAATGAGTTTTTATGTTTTTAAAACAAAAAAAAGTAGATTTGAATTTAAAAAGAATTATTGTTTAAAAAAAAACAACGATACGCGGTATAAATAAGGGGAAAATATTTTATTCATCACTTCACGTTCACGCAAAACTCATTTGTTTCGATAGTGTTACATTGGTTGTAAGTGCACAAGCTATTTGCACCCACCAGCAGCACAACACATTCCATCAAGATTCCGGGCAAATGTTTTTTTGCTCCCCCCGTTCAACGCTACTTTTCCCGTAATTGCGCTTTTAAACGGTTTGTTTGATAACTGTTCACCGACCGCTCCGTCAACCATAATTTCCCCCCCCCCGACACACACGAATGGAAAGTACAATTCCAGAAAACTTTCGTAACTAAATTAAAAACCAGTTTTAGTGTAGTCCGGTGTCCGTGTTATGTAACGCATTACGTGTGGAATGTAAAATTGAATTCTCCCGGAATGCACTCGTGGGCATCAAAACCGCTTTTACATCGTAATGTGTGCATTTCGATGGTTATGAAGAGTGGACGAAAAAGAGTTTTACGAAAAAAGATAACAACAAATGAGCATAATTGAAATGAAATTGTGGGTACAACTTTATACGATTATCATATGATTGGATTTAAATAAGTATTTTTTACGTTGTTGTTTAGCAGGAGAGCGTTGTTTGCTGCAGGTTGGCTAGAGTTATATTACTGGTTGGAATAGTTATTTTTCTTTTCGACAAAAGGTGTAGGATTACAAGTTTGCTGTGGTATGAAATATTCATTTATAATTGGATGAGCTGTGTAGAAAAAGAGTGATTTCGAATAAATATTGCATATCAAATTTGAAATTATAGGAAAAAAAAGTTTAAATGAAATTTGTTCGCAAAACTGAGATTGAAAAAAAAAGGAACAAAAACAAGCACACAGAAGAGTTCGAAGGCGTGACAAGTGATTCGTAGCGAAAGTAAACACCGAAACGGCAACACTGGCTATCCTTAAGCACGAGCACACATATCACGCTGGCCACAAAAAAAAGGACACTCGAACAGTTTGAACGGCTTCGATCGGCAGACAGACATCCGGCAGTGTGCTCCAAACCGGTGCGGTCAGCATCGTGCCGAATCTACAGGCCGTGACGTTTGATCGGTTATTGGTTTTTCGGGCGCCTGTGCCGTTCGGTACGGTGCCGAAACCAAAAACCAAATTAAAGCAAAGCGCTCAAGATTGAAGATTTTTCAGCGTTCGACCATAACAATTCGCGCACACCGGGGTACAGGGAGATAGCAGAGGGAGACAAGGCAGGGAGGGATATGGTACCACCGTTGGGTGGATTGCGTGTGGATCCATTGCATTCATTGCGTTGTTTGAATAGAACGAACGCTAGAGGTCGCGTGAATGGTGCAGTGTCTAGTGTCGATCCTTCGCTACTCTGCGGTTGGCCTCAAATATCAGTTGGCACACTAATGAAGAGACGCTGGCCTCGAGGATGCTGGAGAGAAGCTTTTTGTCCTGCCCAGGGTGATATTGGTAGCACATTGGTAGCCATGAAATTATTTGGTGGTCAAAATGTTGTTGTGTAAGTAACAGTAACTGTAGTGATTTTCTTGATTAGTTTATGTAAGTTGATTAGATAATATTAGTTACTTTTTGGGATTTTTTCGTTTAACTAACAAAAGTATTATTTCGTGAAATTTGTACTGATTTTTCAAGTGTTCTATTCTAACCGTGCCTCATCTTGTTATTCCCGACTCGTATGGATATCGAGTTCGATAGGTATGTACGTGCGTGGATCACCTTGTCCGCTATGGAAGTGTGTTTTCACATTCATATCCACCATTTCACTGAGCGCCAACTGTACCAACAGAATTTGAACCATCGCCTTTTTTTACCTTTTTGGGGTTCGATATTTTTGGTTTGATTTTTTTCGATCCCGAAGCTTTGGGGTGGAATCATATGAACAATGCTGGAGTTAAAAAGCGAACTGAAAATACGTTCTAAAAACACAAAACAACAACCATGAAAGGTTTCTAAAGATAAGAGACCACCAATTCAAATGCTATGGAAGCGGCAGTTTCGTGTGAACATCAATATTGACATGCGCGTCAGGATTCATGTAGAAGCAATTACGACTGCAACTGCAAACAGAAACACACTGCTGGATAAATATATTTCGAAATTCAGCTAAGATGCACTGTTTGCAGGTTTTTGTAAAAAAAAAAATGCAAGAAGATTCAGCAAACAAACGGGAAATAAATACAAAAAACTCGATCATAATTAATCAATTTATCAAAACTAGAAAACATAACAGGAACAAAACAGGAAAAAAAGGAAGAAATAGAGTCGACATTCGTGCAATTGCTCGGATATGGAAGAGAACTACACAAACAACTGTTTTCACCCACCAACCAAGCACGATCATATAAATGTCTTGACAAATTGGTTTTCTTGATACACCCTTAGGTTAAGTCTACTTTTGTGTACAAACAATTCCTTTATAGTTTAAGCCAAACAAAACAAAGCCCATAAAATGGTCGCTTTCTTTTTAGAAAATGCTCCATTAAACGTTTCCATCATATTATCCACCTCCTCCACAAGCATACACACACACACCAAACCGAATGCTCAGTTGGGCAGAAAACAAGGCAAATAAAAACAAGCGTGAGGCAGCATCCTAGTCCTCGTCGTCGTCGTAAGGGTGGACGCCCCCCAACACCCCCCCTCCCCCCTGGTGTCACCCGTATGAGTAGCCGTAAGAAAATAACTGCTGGTTAAGAGTGTCAAAAGCAGCAAACAAAGCGCAGAAACAAAGGCCTGTCCGTTGGGGGAAAGTACTCGGCGACAAAGGCCAAAGGAAAAGCTCCAAAGAACTGGTTTCCATAAAGAATCTTGGGGGATGGTTTTGAGGTTAGTTTGAGGTGGTGGTTGTTTTCAAAAAAGAAAACAAATAATCCTTCTCCCATTCAAACCGCCCTTCCTAGTTTGGGTCCTCTTGTCCTTCGTTTATGTTTTTTTTTATTGTTGCTCGTTCACCAAATCAAAAGATTGAAAAGGACGAGAACTTAGAGGCGCTTACGCGCGTTAGTGTGGCGGTAAGCAGAGGCGTTTCGTTCGTAGGCTTTTTAGCGGTTCGGTGTAATAGTGTGTGAGTGAGCGTAAGAGCCGTGGCATAAATATCTAAGAGAAGAAATAGCAAAAAAAAAAAAAAATCCAACACCACAGAACCACGTTCCTAGGCTTCTTTCGCTAGGAAGCGAGAAGACAGCCAAATGACACACGAGTATCCACTAGGACAATCATCGTTGTCGTGCTCGTTATCCTGCTCGAGGCTGCCGATGGGCCGCTTTGGCGCTACGACGGTACCGTGCTCCAGGGACTGGAAAGAAGGATAAACAAAGAGAGGAAAAAAACTCTCCAACACACACACACATAGAGGGATACACGAATCCACAAAAGCAAACATTGCGGCGCCTTTTATCGTAAGGTACATGCATGTGCCGCTCATCTTGGTTTGGTGTGAAAGAACCGAAGGGAGGATCGGGAATGGAAGCAGGGCACGTTGCGATTGTTCGGAGTGGGTAGATAACGGTAGACCATGAAAACACTTCGTAACGGGACAAAAGGACGTGCATAACTCCCTTGTGCTAAGGGAGCCTGCAAAAACATAGACAGCGAAAAATGGACGAGACCCATTGTTTTTTGGAGGTTTGGTAGATCGGTTTGGCGAAGTTTGGTGAAGGACACAAAAAACGAGCTTGTACTCGAACGCTCAAATCATAGCAAAAGATTCGGCTTAAACATTGGACGAAAGCATTCGAACGATTGAAGTAATGAAGGGTATCGTTTAAACAAAAAGAGATCAAATTGTTATGTTCGTTACGGGAGTCATTTTTCTGGATTTGTTGTTAGTGTAAAAAAAGGGATTGTTGTTACTAGCTTATAGAAAACCTTTTCAACAGCAAGAGGTACATTTTTAAGCTTCATTTTACTAAATGAATTTGATGAATGAAATATTTCAACGAAACATTTCACGTGCTTCAAATTCTAGTATATTAAGCCAGACGAATTCGCTCTCGTACCCAGCAACGGGCTGCCATGCGATTTGGCAATCTGTTTCCACTTGATTGGCTTGATTGGGAGCTATTACCCAACTAACCCATCAGCCCTTCAGTGTTGTTTCGTTTGGCGAAATAAAGCCTTCAACTAAGCGTCGTGTAATTTTTTCTTCGTACTCATAAACGTGCCATCCAGACAAAGCAACAAAAAAAAAAAGGCGGCCACCTTCTTTCGGACGGCGCGTGAAAAAACCATACGGTTCTACAACAAGTCCGACTGTCAGAATCGAAAGAAGAGGTAGATTAGAGACCATTTTCCAAATTAGCTGATTCCATTTGGATTATTGCTTGTGGCAACCGGTGTGAGACTGAAGCAAGTAGAAGAAAAAAAAGGGAGACGTTCGTCACCCGCACGGTGCGCACTGTCACACGAAGCAAACGTGGCGACAGGGCAAAGCTTTTGGCTTCAATTTTACAAAGTGTTCGGATAGTTGGAGGGATTGTTCCGAAAAGGGCACTACTAGCTCGCCAGCACCAATGGAAGCGATGAAGTTTTACTGAGCTGATCATTAGGAAGAAAAACGATTCTTTGTCTTGCCGTCGTTTTACGTTTGTAGAATCCCAGATGTGAGCCTTGAAGTATCTGCTAAACCCTTCGGAGGGTTTTGTTGTGCATGATTATTGTCTCTTAAGAGATTAGGCTATTATTTTCAGTTCGTACCAAAAATTAAATAAATAAATATTTATAATTTTGTTTAAAGATGGAAAAAGTTTTAAATAACATTGATTGACGTTAATTAAGGATGATGACTAACCAGCTACGTGGTAACACCTAGTCTAGTAAGACATCAAAAGTCGGATGTGATCCAGAAGATCTCCAAAGCCAGCAAAAAAATGTAGTAAATCTTCTACCTTTTCTGCTTAAAAAAGTTTAGATATTCAAAAACTTCTAGCTGCAAGCAATGTGGCCTGATTGTTTTTTAGTAATAAAAAAAATTCCAAATTAGTAAAGAAGCAATTATTTGCATTCCAAATTATTTATTTCTTTTGTTAAGCCTCAATCCACCTCAGTTTTTGCTGATTGGATTAAAGGTATTACTAGCAAATACGAAAATCCCGTAACCCACATCTAAGCACCGAACCCAACCAAGTTCTAAACCACCGCCGGTTTTTATGTGTGCCCGTAATTGATGGTATACAGCACACCGCACAGAAAATGCAACGCAAACATGATTATCTCCTGCTGCATTATACGGTAATTGTTTTTCGAACACAAAACAAAGCTACAAAAAAAAAACCATTCTTACTGAGCATTGTCACACGGGTACACACGCTCGCACAAATAGGCATACTATGAGCGGCTAATTTTGTGTCCCTATGGGAAAACGGGTGAATGAATAGCCTGGCCATTACGCGTCCGCATGCATTGCGGGAAGGGCAGATGGTTTTGTGGGGATTCATAATTAATGTGTTTGTAATCAAATCCATCAAAAATAGAAAACTCATTGTGTGCACACGTTCGATGCGCTCTCGATGCGCGAACATCCAAACTGGGTGGAGTGGAGATGGAGGCGCCCAGTAGTGCAGCCGCAGTGGATGATGAGCGCATTGGCTGGCCCATGAAATGAATAAACAAGCGACAAATGACACACTCATGCTAACTGGCAAACAATAGATGTATCGAAGCGGTTAGTGCGACAGACACACACACACGCGAACTCACGCGTGGATGAAGAGAATAGTAATAACAATGAGCGAGATACAGGAAATAGTATGGAAAAAAGCAACGGATCTCGTTTGCAATAATTGATCATTTGCAATAGTTATCACATAATTACACAATAAATCCATTAGAACCTCAGGGTTCACCGTTTGGCTGTGTTTGCTTTTCATTGCCGCAAAATCAATTGGTAGAATCAAGCTGCAGATAAAGGATGTACCGGGCTTAGATGGGCGGCACAAGGTGCTACGGGAATGTAAGGGAATGTCCACATCCATAGCTAGATCGTGATGCAAACCCCCTTCCCTGCTCCGGAAAATTTCTCCAACTATCACTCTATTATCTTTGTGACTCGTACCGGCCGACCGTTCGTCGGGCGGCGAACATCTTGAACATAATTAATTCAACACGATTGAGAAACATGCATTATTGAAGCCTGTCAGACGGCTGTGTGAATAGTGTGGGCCGGTGAAGCGAAGGTAAACGATAAAAGGGGTTCCCACTAGTCTAAAGGCTATTCAAAATTCATGTCAACCGAGGCGTACACACGCTCATGGGCCACTCGGGGCAAAGGGAAACAGGGAGGAATGTGGATAGGTGTGGTGAGAAGTGTCCATATGACAGGGTGCTCAGTAGAGTGTTGAGTGTGTGATTATGAGTGGAAAATTTGAGGAAAACTCTGAGTGTTAGGACAGAAATAGAAAATTAAATAGTGTCGAAAGTACAAAGCGTCGAGGGTCTCCTTGAGCGCCATCCTAAATTTAGGACAATTTACAGTCCGGCTAGCAGTTTAGTGCAGTTTAGTTGTGTATTTATGGGCTTCGGAAATAATTCCAATATTCTGTAGTTATTTTTATTGCTTTCAAATACTTAATGCTACAACGTATTTTACCACGTTGGTTGAACGAACTAGAAGTACCTAAAAAAAGAACCCTTAAGGAATGTGTTTTTACACCGGAAAAGGAAGAAGAAGAAGAAGCAGTATTCCTTATTACCTTAACTATTTACAGTACACCTGGGATGTGTGGAAAATGTGAGAAAATTATGAGAAGCCTTATTCCTCAATAAGGCTAACATAATCTTATGTATAAAAGTTGAAACAGGAATCGCTATTTTTTTAGTAATAACTGTTCTTATTGTTCTTATTACTCTATTTAGCTGTAAGTACAAATGTATTTTTGCTGTAACAAGTTTCTTTCTATGTTGAAGTACTTTTTATTTTTTCTAAGAACATTTTCTCATGAGCAAAAGAAATATCACAATTTGCTTCGCAACATGCAAGCATAAAATCGCATAAACGATCACACAGTTTCCCACACGCTTTCAACTGTATCAATTGCAAAATTACAGCACCTCGACAATCCTTTCCCTCCGCAGATAGACCACAAATTTCCGGCCACCACTTAATTCCAGCTCCCCAACTCGTACTCGCTGATTTGTTGTAACGCGTGCGATAATTGCCGATTGATGTGCGAACCATTTTGTGGGTCTGTGGCAAAACTATGCACAGAATGCACTGTCATCAGCATTGTTGGGGAAGTGACGCAAGTCAAACATTCTCTCATTCCGTCACACACACACACACACACACACACACACACACACACACACACACACACACACATACACACTCTTCAGCGAACGTGGGCTGGTGGGTGAAACAGTTGGTTTGGTGGGTGAACATTTTTCATCTAAACCCCCCTCCAAATCCCAGCAGAATCAGAAAACAGCATCAGATCGAGCTCGTCAGCGATCGAACAGCGAAAGTGCGAAACTTTCATCGGCAATCATCAGCGCGAGAACGAGATTGCCTCCTTACCCTTCTCATTCACCCCGATCGGAGGGTGAGATGGTTTGCTCGATTGCGAAACTAAGTCCCGTACCGTGAAAAACTACTGATCTGCAGGGCAAAAACGAATGGTGGCAGGGGGGGGGGGGGGGGAGCGCAGGAATTCGGCCCAGTTTTTGCATGAAAATAGAGCTATTCAGCTGAAGCGTTTGGTGAATTACGGTGGCGGAATTATGTCGGAAATGAGATTAATCGCCAGCAATACGAATTGATTGCTGCTAATCTAAATTGATTGCACACCGCGTGTACCGGGGGGGAGGGGGAGGGGGGGGGAGGATGTGAAGGAAGGATTGTGGGCAGAAGGCAGGGCAGGCATCATTATCGGATGCGCCACGATACCTTTTTTTTGTTGGTGCGAAACTGTAAGCAGCGGATGGGTTTTGGCCGGGGGAAAAAAGTTTTGCATGTGATGTGGGAACTTTTTCTGCAAACAGCAAAACACGAATTTTCTACGTTAAATGTTGTGAGAACACAAAAAAAGAACAAAATAGGGGGAAAAAGAAAATGAAGTATTGTTCTATCCTTTTGTGCTGTAGTTCGGCTAATGAAGTGAGCTAGGTATGTATGTAAACTATAACAGAACTTGAAGGAGCGATAAGCGGGAGACAAACGTTGTACAGCATATTTGAATAATTTGGAGAAATAAAACTAACCTACCGAAGTAATGTAGGGTAGTGGAGTAGGCCTTTTATTAAACTTTATTTACACAATCTAATGTCTAACCTATATTTGTTCACTCTTCACTCTAGTATAGACATATCTAGTGACGACTTCTTGGGCCTCTTTTTCCAGATAGCTTCTGTTTTATGCATGTAGGACGGCCAGGCAGATAACCTCTTCAAACGGCAGGACCATCCCCCCGTAATGAGGACTGATTATCCAACTACGTGGTATCGGCAAGTCTAGTAAGCCATTCGATCGCCGGCGTGACCATAGAGGTTGTTAAGCCAAGATCAAGCGATCTCATCGTCTTTGAGATCCTATTTTTTAAAGAGTGTGGACTGACAGTAGCGGTGATAGCTCAGCCGATCTTTACTCAGTTCAACCGGGTATCTAATCCTGCCCGGAACGATTTCCTTACCCTGGAAGCCGCTCTTCACGCGAGAATATCGAGGTTCAAATCTCATCCAGATCGTTTCACCGTTGAACACCGTGAGGACAGACTATTCAACTACGTGTTATAGGCAAGTCTAGTTGGCCATTGTTAGATGGACGTCGAAACCTAGAAGGTAGTTAAGTGCAGTAGAAGAAGCTGATCGTATACGAAATTTTGAGAATTCTCATCACAAACCGCTACAAAAAAATTAGTTGCTGGCCGTATTGTTAATCATCCCGTAGAGTGAGCTGTGGATATTTTTATTGTATGGCAAAATCTCAAACGCTCATACATAGTGTATACTTAACTGTTATATCAACAAAATGTTAAAGGATACTGTTGCTATACTGGAACCGCTCATCAATTTGCTATGAACAACAAAGAGGGTAGGCCGGGTGGTTGTGGTGGCGGACTTTCAAATGGCAGGACCGGGGTTCAAATCCCATTCCCATTCCTCTACGGGGGAATGGTCCCAGGGACCATTCCTAGGGACCCAGATTCCCAGAGACCATTGGGCTGACTATCCAACTACGTGGTATCGGGAGGAGTCTACTAGACTCTTCCCGATATTCATTCAATGGCCAACATTCAATGGCTGCCGTGACTTTAGAAGGTCGTTAAGCCAAGAAGAGAAAGAGAAAGAACAAAGAGATATATTTAGAATATACTTGGTAGAAATAAAAAGCGAGATATTGCATTGAATAATTTGAAACAATAGGACTAATGCAACTGTTAATTCATTTAGAAACAATCAAGCTTAAATAACCCAAATAGTTTATGTCTCTTCAGTTAATTTATTTTCCTTGGAACACAACCGCTTTACTTACGGAGATCTCTAATAACAAAATCTCCTTTCTTAGCAAACATCAAACCCAAAAAAAGGGGGAAAAACTTATTTCCCTCCGCTTCACAGTTCATCAGGCACAAGTGTGCTTTTTGCACCCTTCTTGCATTCGTTCACTCATCCGCTTTATGCCCTCGTCTTCGTTGAGGCCAATTAATTCTGATAGAATTAATTTATTTCCCTTTGCCTCACAACAAACCTCCGTCCTGGTAATGTCGGTACACCATTTCTTCCAGTCATTCCCTCATTCCACGGTGTATATTGTGCTAAACACAAGCCGCCTGGTGGGTTAGGCAAGTGTACCTGTTTACTGCTTCATTCGTCGTGCTTGGGGATGGTAATCGTAGTCCCTACCAACCGGTTATAGTAAATTTGGCTGCCCCAAATTTGAGCTGCACACAGCGTACCACAACCGACAATATTTGCTTTCTTTTATCCTTTGGGCAATGAAGTGTCGGAAGAAAACGTTCGCCGGGAATGGGTCTCTGCCTGGCAGAATAAAGCTACAACCAAGTTTACTTCCCTAGCCGATAATCGGTCAGTTGTAGTGAATGGAAGGATGGGACGATTTAGCGAATAACTTTCCACGATGGTATTTATCACACAGTACGGTTCTCGGTAAGAAGACGTTTTATTATTGGTGTAATGTGGTCTGTGTACGACGGTTCGCAAGGAAAGGAGAATCGTTCAATGAACTGAAAGCGGAAAATCGGAAGCGGGAACAGACGCCAATTAAGGGATATTTCACACTTTGGGTTGTTTAAGGCAAAAAAAAAAAACATAGACATATGGTGCATAAATTATTTTCTAGTCAGATAAACACGGGTGTGATATAAAAATCGTATAAATTGTTTGCTTAGTCTAGACATGGCACAAGGGTAAGGTCGTTTTCAATAATTATAATTTATTTATTTATTCAGCTTTGTATAAAATCACACTTCCGTTTTTGTTTAGTTTTGGTTGAAGTTCCTCTACTCATCGTGTTCATTTAAACGTGTATCAGCTCGCCAACAACTTATTAGTACAACATTATTACTTATGCATTACACTTTCGTACACAAACTGTTGCCGGGGGTTTTTGTTTTGGTTTGCTTTTATTCACTCGTGTTTATGTTTTTAAATCGTCTTTATACCAAAACTTGTGTTTAATTAGCTTTTGTTAATGTCTGAGTTTCATTAGTGGTTTTGTTTGCTGCATTCCTTTATCCCGGTCTTCTTACATTAAGAACAATAGTTTTGTCCTTTTCACGATCGCATCTTTTATTTTCGTCTTATTTGGCTTTTGTTAACTACATCAAACACTACTATGAAATAAGTTTTTGCAAACGTTTAGTTTTTCGTTTCGTGTTTAACCCCTTAAATCGATTTGTTGTGCCTCTGTCCGCAACTGTGCTTCGTCCACCATTCGCAGTCTTATTTATCCCTCGAAATAGTAAAACAAAAGTGTGTGTTTTGTGTGGCGCGTCATGATGTGTTGGGGTTTTAAGTTAATTGTGTGTAATGTTATTTTGATTTTTTTCACAAATTTGTTTCGGCACTTTGTTTTAAAAATGATGTTACGGTCACTATTACAGTGCCACAGGTTAAACATTTCAAAAATGGGTTCTGAGAAAAAAAAAGAAAGAGGGGGTTAGAGTTTCTTTGGAGTTTTATATGTCAAATTGTTTTCTATATTTTTATATAGAAAATAAAAAAGGTCGACATTAGTTTCTTCAAGTGTAAAAGTTACAAAATTGTAAAAGAATAAACCAGGGGGTCAAAACATGTTTCCTACAATCTCAACTACTCTGCCAGCACGAAGCGAGTGGGTAACGCAAGAAAGTTTTACATATCGTTATCATACTCTTCAATTATTCATAACCTTACCACTCGAGCTCGGGACCTATTCTCACCACGCGGATGCTTTTCCCGTGAACTGCTCGGCTGGGGTGGAATATCAAATTGCGAAGCAGTATGAAAATGTTTCGCTGGTTACAAATTTCGCGACATACCGACCGTAACGATGTCCTCCGCGCCCACAGCATATGGCACGTTTCGCACAAGGATTTAACACAAGCCAAAACCTGCCGAATACGATCGATAGGGCTCGGTCGTGGTGGGACTGGTACAGTGCTGAAAAGAATGCCTTTTTCTCAAGCCCTCTCTCTTTCGCTCTCTACAGGTGTTGGTTATAGTCGTGATAATTATTTTATAGTTCAACCGTTCAAATCAGGTTGTAGAAAGCGAAATGGTCGAAGCGATGTCGGAAGATTCGTCCTTAAGTGATGGAACTGAACTGTATCGTTGGGGTAGAGTGAGGCGGGACAGCTCTTATTGTTATACAGTTTTGGCACATGCTTTTTATTATTACGTTAATCGTTAAATTGACTGTTGTAATGCCAGCAAACAGTTGCACACTACGTAGATGCGTATTAAGGGTAGAAATATTAGCTTAGCGACGACAGTAGTCTGAGTAGTGCGATTAAGAATATTGAGAAGCTTTAGTGGATAGAGTAGGTGGTCTGATATAGTAGTGTTTGTTTTTGTCTCAAATCATCATGGGAGTTTATTATTTATTTACATTTTCTGGATGATTTTTGACTAGGTTGTTAATTGCTTTTCCTCTTTCTGTTTCAATTACGTTTGAAATTGTCAATTTTAACATATTACACGCGTGAAACGTGCATAGTAAATAGATAATTTACCATTCAATTAACTCCCATTTTGTGAATGCGTCACCACGCTTGACACTTGAACCCTTGAAAAAGGACGTTTGTTTCGCGTATCGTTTGGTGTAGGAATTTTAATTGGCCAACAATCATTAATTCGCATGAGTTTTTTTTACATCAAAGGGATGGATACTTGTCTGGGGGGTTGGTTTATGTACAACTCTTAAATGTAAAAATAGTTTTCCTCATCTTCCGCCCTACGGGTTAGCTTCGGAACTGCACCGTTCAGAGGCAACCGGGCTGGGTAAACAAGTAAAATGAACAACGTGTGTAATATCCGGTCCCACTAACGCTAATCAATCACTTCCGGTCATTTTGTTCTCGCCGGCAGCCGAGAGGAATTCGAGCGGCTTAAATTCGATTATGCCATCACCTTGAGAACCCGGGTGCACTACTATTAAGCTACACACGAACAACACACTTACTCGCACTACATTAACAAACGTCACTCTATCGTATCGCTGCACCGTGCCACATTACAGCAGTGTCGATCGGCCAAGACGATGTTAGGACCGCGCCAGGAATGCCAAAGTGCAGCAGAATGCTTAAGGATACAGCCATGAGCAGATGGACGGGATAGGGAGGTGGGGCGAATGCGGCACGACCGGTGCCGAAGATGGGAAAATGAATTTCTTCCGGCTCCATCAGCTCCTCGTCATCGTCCAGCCCATTCCCGGGCACGGTGTTGATGGTATTGGGACCGATTTTGTACCCGTACAGGCCACCGTTGCCCGTACTCGCTACGCTTGACACAGAGGATGAGGAGGAGGAGCTCGGGGAGGATGAAAACGAGTTTCCGTGTGATCCGGTCCCGGCACCGGAGTGCGAGGACGACGAGCTGAACGATCCATTCGCTTTGGTTTGCCTCAGGGTGTAGTTGACTTTGAACACGGCTTCAGCGACACCGCCCGGCGAGGAGACGACAAAGTAGAACGTCCTCGGCACCTTCTCGTGCATGTGCACGTAGGTCAGACGTGCCTCCTTGCAGTGTGGCGTTGGCAAATCCTGTACAGAGATGCATAGATAAAAGGAGGGGCAAATCGGAATGAGAATATTTTGCAATTTTGGGGTCTTTTGGAGAGCGGTTACGGTTGCAACAGCAATTGCACACACACACACACACACACACGGAGTATGTGTGGTGGAGGTTTTGAATTTTGATAGCGAATGCACCCAGCCATCATCACAGCACAGCAGCCAGTCAGCCAGCCAGCCAGCCAAGGGTGATGTATGGTCTAATCGGAAAATGTGTAAAAAACGATCATCCCTTGGCCACAAATGAGCTTCGGTTCGTATGAGGTTGCGAAAAAGGTGCACGTTTCGCCTTGATGTGGTCACGTGCGTAATCATCACGTTGCGCACGAGAGTGGTTTTTAGCTTTTCGTCACCGATGTGCTGCAACTGGAAAAATAAATCATTTTTTTGTGGGTGTGTGTATGGGTGTTAGGAAGATGGCGATCGGTCCCATTTGGTAAGTGCAATGTGCAATGCTTAAGGCAAACATCTCAATACGGCAAAGACTCGTTTTGTGTCCTCGAAGACACTCGAAGAAAATGGATCTTCTACGAAATGGATCTGGAGTGTAAGAGATAGATGAGATTTGCTCGAATCTAATTTTTAGTTTTTAGCTTAAATTAAAAAAAGTAAGTCTTTTGGGGCTGATTAGTTTTGATTGTTAGTTTATACGGGGAGCAGACAGCGTTTGAGCTTCAAAACGACATCATAGATTTTAATCAGCTTTGACCATTTGACCAACCCTGTCCATTTGATTCCGGTAGAGAGTGATCGCGAAAAGACATTCAATTATTTGATATTGGATTACAGTTTTACCTTCGTGTGCCATGCCATGTTGAATCGCAAAACCTTGCAAATGGAATAAAAATAAGTCTCTATCTCTACGTAACACTCACCGTAAAGCCATAGGCAAACACTTCACCACCATATTGGTTTCCCGGTGTATAGATGCGATCACCATGGAGCCACCTCGCTGCATATGCAGGAGGATTGGAGCAAAATTCTACCGAAAGATGCAAGGGCGTTCCTGTCAATGCTACGGGCGTCGAATTGCGTGCAGTTACTTTAGGTACTCCTGTTAAAATAATAAACAAATAGTTGAGAGAAATGTGTTGAATATATGTTGTTGTCCATCGGTTGACAAAATTTTCTTTTCATTGTTGAATTAATGTTTTAAATCCCAAAGACATATATCAGGCTCTTGATTTACTCTATTGCAACGAGAGTGAAACGTTAAATCGCTCGAAAGTTATCAATGAACTGAAACAGTTAAAAAATGAAGCGACGAATGATGATTTGTTTGACAGCTTCGTGGCACCCGTAGACATCATAAATGTAATTATGGTCGCTACATATATATATACACACACACGTCTCAGTACAGCTGCATTTTTTGTGGCCCCGTTTTTTGCTAGCTTGATTTGCATGAGCACGAGAAGAGGTGAAGGCAACATCGTTTACTGCTATTTGCAGCATGTCCCGGAGGCATGTTATTTTGCTGCAGACTACAAGTTGGTAGTCTGAATTTCTTAATCAGTTTCCAGCTTTAAAAAAATATAATGGAAGAAGGGAGACGAGCGTGTGAGGTTGACTAATGAAGCTGTCGGGATATATGAGCGTGAGCGTGTGGGTGTTTGCTTGTAGTAGGAGTAGATTATGATGTCGATGTATTTTCAGCGTGATGTATAGAAAGGACTGTAGAGTGCGGTCATTGTACTGCGAAGCCACATTGACGGGAGCTGTGCTGGTGGGAAAAATGAATAGAAAAAGACTGCTTCGTGTTGAACGTTCCTATCGTTGATGAGGGTTTGAGCACTGAATAAGTGGGGAGTACGACTACGTAGAGGGTGGTGCATGAGGGGCATAGAGGGTGGGTGGTCCAAAAACTCTTCACGATCACGAGCTGTCAGTTTTTCATAGCAACTTTCAGGTAAAACCTTATGTAATTTCCATTTAAAATAATGAAAAATTTCCTTCTCAGTACTTCAAATTTAAAGTATGTTCGCATAAAAATCATCTGCTAGAATCTGCTTAATATTTAAATTGTGAAACAAATACCCATCCTTCCCTATCCCAGGTAGAATAAAACAATGATGCCATTTTGCTGCAATCCTAAACCAAAAACGATTCAACCAGGAGAGGAAAAAAAAAACATTAGCAACAGCAAATACCATTCCATCCCCGGCAAACACAACACACAATGCCTCCCGGGTGCAATCAATATAATCGCCAACATAATCGTTTCATTTCCCAAACCATTATCCCCGAAAGGAAAAATCCTCTGGCGCACGGGTATGGATGCAGAACTTGCGATTTTGCCAGGCAGCACCGGCAACAGTATCCCTTTGCCCATCTGATCGAATTACACACCGTACCATAGTATACGGCTATAACAATTCAGGGCGGGTTGCGTCTTTGGTATTATCGTTTTCGGTTTGGAATGCTTGTAGCAATTTGTCGGATGAAACTATTAGCAGATTATTATTTTACCCAAAATCCTTTGCAACAATCATACAGCAAGTCTCGACGGTTTCTGTTTGACTTCGGAAGGTAGAAGAGAAAAAGGTAAACACAGGTGGTGCATTTTACTTGCGAGATTGGTACTTCGAGATGGATATGATTCCAAATCGGATCAAATGGTAGCAGAAAATGGAGCTCATGGTGTATTGAAGCAATGATTTAAATTTCATAATGGCGTTGCATATCATTCGTGTGCTTTGTGGGATGCAAAATTGATTAGAAGGTAGGTAAAATTGTATCAATTTTTAAATTGATCACTAATAGACTTGAAGTAATGTTGTACAGTGCAAAGATGTACAAGGGAAAGTAACAAGACTGAACACTATCACACACAATACGCTTCAGTAAGAATGAACCCAACGAAAATTGTATCACGTAAGCGAGCGGCAGCAAGGGCAAGATTGTTCGTTATTGGAATTCTAATTCTATTCCATCGCTTGCATCGCTGTTACCGCTCGCAAGCGGGATGAAGTTAGACTTTTTTTCCTCAATCGAAACGAGAATTCAATAAAAAAATCTCCAAAACACACACACAGGCTGAAAGCAGCAGTAGATAGCGTCAATCTTAATGATTTCCAAGTGTTGAGCTACAGGGTGACGGATACGATGATTTGGTTTCCATCCCGATCTGCCCTACTCACTTGGTTGTTTGCTGCACTCCCCGCACGTGCCATCACGTTGAAATGAGAAAACGTTTCGTAATGCAATAAAAATCGAATCGAGTTAAGCTTAATTTACTGCTCTGTCATGTTAACTTAATTCTAGCTTTTTACGGATTTTATTTTCGAGACAAGCTTTTCACATTGCGTTTCGATTTCGATCGACGATCGTCAAGGTTCAGGCTGACTTCGGGAAGGTATGGGGAGGTTTCACCTAGTTGTCATTCGTACGCGGCACCCGGAAGCCTACACATTAAACATTACGGATGAATCATTTTTTGGGGCAAGCTCGTTCTAAGCACGCTACAGGGGAACCTCCATTCTGTCCTCAGTCGGCCGCTGTAACCGGGTGCCGGAACGAACATTCAACGATAATGACATTTATGACGAAAAGATGAAATGATGTTGACAATAACGAACAGCTAAGCCCGGATGGGCGGGCGATGGTAAGGTGGAACGTTAAAAGGATATCTGGAGGTGTCAGTCAGGTTGATATAGAAAGAAATTTTCTCTTCTTGAAAACAATTCCTTTTAGAGATAGGCTGATTCAAATTCAATCTTCTATTTTAAATATATTTTATTTAATAAAGTTTATATTAAGCGTAAGAAACATCATGTGTGTTCATATCACCATGTAGAAATAGACTAATGCTATGTTTGTTTATATAGATCATCTTGCATTGTCTATCGATTTTGCTAGACGGCCTATGGCTACAAGCACGTGTTTCATTTGGTTTGTCAGTCTTAACACGCTATTTACGCTCTTAAGTCATTTTCATTTGGCTTGATTTATTTTTTATCGGCTGACAGCTTCAGGTTTGAATCAATTTCAATTCGTTCCTCCATGTTAAAAATTGTACACATGGGAATCGTGAGGTAAAAGTAAGTCCTTCCTAAATATTTGTAATTTGTATCGTCACTACGAAATACTGCTGTTTTGTTGTGTGTTTAAAATGGTTTTAATTTTTGTACTATTTTACACCTCAATGGAAAACCTATTCTTCACAGACAGGAAACACAACATATCACACATCTGAACGCTTACACCGTCAAAATATTTAATAAAATATCGAAATATATAATATTTGTAAAATAAAATGATTCAAAATCAAATTAACTAGACTGCACAGCTGTCGTTTTTCCTCCTTTAACCATCTCAAATTGACAGAAATAAATTTGAGAGTAAAAGCAACGTCACCAGTACGAAATTTCAATTTGCCAAACTGAGCCCCTGATGACGGGGAAATTAGACGTCAGCAGCATTTACGATTGATAGCGCAACACAAATTCCTGCCGCTGCATTCACTGACTACTGCTGCGAATCGGTACAGTTGCAGATGGAAATGTTCCGGTACCCGAAATCAGCTTAAGTAATTTTAATTCAATCATTTCCATGTCCTGCATCGGCAGATCGAACTCGCTTAGCGTTCACCATGGCAGCAAATCGGAAAGAAAAAAGAAACACACACACACACACACCACCACCAAACTGGAGAACGGATTGACAGGAGAAGGATATTAAAGGATTATTTTTTGTTGTTATTATTATTATTACTATCTTTTGGGTCGGAGGTACAGCAACTGGCAGCACGCCCGAGGCAAAGAGGGCCAGCATCGATGGAAATGTAGCATTGAAAAATCTGGTTAACGAATCCGTCCAATTCCATTCGCCGCACCTCGAGTTCGCCTTTTTCGCCCAGCGCTGGAGCAGCCCGGAGGGGATTCCGGTTCCTTAAGCTCACCGAAACTCCTCGCCAATCGAACGATATGCTTCCGGCATGTGCAAGTCCTGGCTTATGGTGATTATCTTCGATTTCAATTTTCAACTTTTGCCCTTACCGCGTAGCTTTGCAAGCCTGCTTTGTCAGATGAATCCAAAGTCGTTTCCTTCGCTCATTGTCAATACGTTCATAAACCCACGTCGGAAAATCGAACCGAACCGGTTGGAAAGATTTTCGAAGGATCGAGTAAAGGCAAGTATGGGTTAATTGAAATCAGCAGCAATTTGGTGAGCAAATTTTTTCTTACCCACGTCTCTCAGTACTCCTCAGTGCCATTGATGCGAATTTTTCCGCTTGTGTACCGGATTGCCCACCGAGAGCAGTGTAGTACGTTATTTGATTTCGAGGTTGAAGTTGTTGGGGTAGCAATTGTCGAATGTCGGGACTGGTTACGGTGTTTCTCTGATGCTTTTAGCCGGTAACTTCCAATTTTTCATCCCCGAGGGCAGTAGCTGGGGTAGCAGCTTCATAACTTGGGTGATTTTTCACTTTTCGTTCGGAGCGTCGGTTTCTTCAGGCAATTCCCTTTTCCACCCACGTTCCACTTAGGATCGTTTTGTTTGGGTGGGGTTTGCTTTAATCTCGTAAATGGTATGGTAATATTTTAATTATCCTAATAGCTTTAACCTCGGGCAGCCGGGGAAACGGGTTGATGTTAACCTTCTCGGTTTGAAGTTTGTTCGAGCAGTGGTTTGTAAGTGAAACCACACTGAGATGCACTTGCGCTGGTGCTGTGTAAATGAAAAGCTTTGTGTGCATAACGTTAGCAGCAAGCTTTAAAAAAGTCAAGATGTTTTAAACTCGGGAAAGGGCTTATAAATAGCGGGGCAGAAAGAAGTCTGAACTGAATGGATTCAAACGTTAAAATCCACTTGTTTTTGATTGATTTTTTCTGAAAAAAAAACGGCCTGGCCTTATTGCAAAAGAGTTCTTTCTCAGTTGTGTACAATTACGGATGTAAATTTTTATTTTTCAACTTTTCTTCTTTCTTTAAAAATTGCAAGAGAAGAAATAAAAATAAATAATTAAATAAAATACAACCGATGGAGGCGCCCAGTATTCCATTCGAGTAAATTCTAGTTTTTTGACTATGTTCGCCCTTTGATGATTTCTTGTTGAAGATCTTAGATTTGCACGTTTGAAGCATAAAAATTACAAAACATCATTGTTGAATTAGAAATCCCTAAGAAAATTGTAAACAAAACTTTGTTAACAATAGACTTACAAAACAAAGTACCGTTTGCAGGATGTAAAAGATTTTTCACCATGCTTCCTTTTTGCTGTGTGTCTCTATAAGTTAGATTTGGTTGTTTTGTGATTTTACAAAGCAAATGGAATATAAACCCATATGAAGTGACTTATGGACGTGGGGCACTAAACTACGTGTGATAAATTTGACCACACTTTTCATATATTTAACTGTGACAAATGGCATGCAAAGAGATTTCTTTCAAAACATCCTTCCACCGAACTCTATGTTGCTGTACAAAAATAGAAAGGGATCTATTCTTTTACCAATTTGCATGCCCTCGTTCCAGTGGATCCGGTGGGGTAGCCGGTTTGCGTGACGGCAAATAAGCTCGGAAGGTAAATTTTCGGTCCATTTTCTGTCATCATTATGATTATTATTATTGCGGTGCCTGCTTTACCTTGGTGGTTGGGAAAGGAAGTGGGCAGAGGGAGAGTTAGGAAACGTTTTATGATGCCTTGAGAGCAAGCAAAGATGTACATGAAAAATAGGACAAATGAAGAACTTTTCCCTCTGCCTGCCTGCCTGTCTGGGGCTGGTTTTTTTTCCTCTTCTGTGTCCTGTCCTTTGCATCCGCCATCATAATATGTCAAAAGATGGCTCCTGGCAGCACGGAGATAGCGCAAGTTTGACCATTTAACTCGAGATGGACCTTCGACCATTCGGGAAAAAGGTTGTTGGGCAGACAGGGGTGCTTTGGTGCAGGCCGTACAAGACGTACAAAACTTGCTGGAAAGGGAAACAAATGCTTCACCGCATACGAAGTACTTTTCCGGCGGGCCTTATTTTATTGCCTTTCTTTTGTCGCAGCAAATCGGAATAAATTTGACATCAAGTGAGACGTTGGCTAATATGGGAAGCAAGGGAACACTGGTCGTAAAACGATGGGGGAAACCTTCCGCTATCGAATGAAAAATTGGAGCCCGGCGGCTACAAATTGTTCTGTGCTTTTCGCAATTTGCGCTCTGATCGATCAGTTTTGAGCTTTGTGTTTCTTTTTTTGGGAAGATAAAGCGTTAAAACATGATGAAAAAGACTTTACAAGTGACAAATAAACGGCAAAGAGATACGGACTTTTCTATTGGAAAACGAATACGCTAATGTTATAAAAACGTTGAAAATATTTTTATATTGCAAATAGAACAAAGCTACAAAGATAAAGAAGAAAAATAAAAATTTGACCCAATCCCCAAAGGAAAAAATGGATCAATCATTTCAAAATAGAAAGGGTGCACCGGATGCGAACCATTTATTTTCCACTCATATCTTTCTTTAGCGCCAGCGTCCCCAATATGACCTTGGCTTTAGGAAAGAAATAAAAAAAAACCCCGGGAAAAGCGTTTCCATTTAGATGGGTTCGGAGATGATTAGTGTTCTACTTTTTCAATTTTCTTATCGCTGAAATGAGGATATCTTTTTCATTTGTCCATTGTCCAGAAAAGAGAGCGAGCGAAAAAAGATGCAAAGCTAAAGGTGTTTAGAGTCTTGAAGCGAGCAAGAAAGATGCGTTTGGAGAAAGGGTCATTAGTCAGTGTCAAATAAATTTGGTGATTGTTTTTTACTTGACGAGAAATTAACGCCACCGGCCAGCGCGCGTCGAGTCCTTCGAACAGAAGTGACCACGTCAACAATTTATTTCATCTCCAAATGGATCACTTTTTACCGGGAGGAAAAAGAACATTGGAGCAAACCTGTCAGAAAATGTGAAATGAAAGTTAGGATGCGTTTATAATTATTTCGTTATAAATAAATGATAAATAAACTGTACCAGTTTATCGCTACAATGCACGCTTTGGTATGATTTTGTGCTCATGAGTTAGTTTTTTTTGTTAGCTTCTTATATTGCACAAAGCTAAGCTCAAAACAGCTCCTACAATCAAGAGCACATGACTTTCAGACAGGCGATATGATTTGATGCCAAAATGAACATATTTTCCTCCGAACATGGTACACTGCCGAGACGCTTTTGTGAAGAAATATGGTACCTCAACACGAAGCATTCTGCACTCATCTTCACAGACTTTGTCGAGGAATCATTCTACAATTCGTGGAAATCTCCAACTGGACAGTTGTGTGGTGTACTTGCTACACAGTTAGCCAGACCGGCCATTCCGAATAGCACTCAACTGGCCGGTCCGCTCGCCGGTAAGAAAATAATAATAAGGAACTTCTCAGAAACTATGTAGCAAAAGGCTTGTTTTGGTTTTCCCGTCCATCAACTAGTTTATGTCTGAAAGATGGCTCATACCGGAAATCGGAATGAATGAAGGAAGCAACAACAAAAAAGTGAAATATTTCTTCTGCAACGAACATGATGTGAAAGAACCGCTCAACTCCGGAAAAAGAATCGCTAGCGTCAGAAGGAAGAAATTGTAACTGACTTTCTTTTGAGCTTGAATTTGATGTTTTTTTTTGCTCTCCTCCGTTTGCTTATTCTTATGTCCCGGGGACTATATTGCCGCCAATTTTATCTTCAGAAAAACGAAGCACCTACTAACGAACGGCTTTTGTATGGTACTGCTGCCGCTGCTGTCCGCTTTCGCTTCGTTTGGCTTTTCAGTTCATTCATTTTCAACTGCACGAATTACTGGCAACACTCAGACACACTATTTCATTTCGGGGTCTTGAATATTGTACGTCTAGACGGGGTTCTTTTTTCCCCTCTTCCTAGACGTCTTCTAAAAGGACTTGTTCTGGCTGGACCGTGCTGCAGTTCTACAAAATTCCCATCCAGGAACATGATTTGGCGAATACGGGAAGCAAGAATTGCATATTTTTAGTAGCCTTTCATCTTAAGTACAAGGGTTTTAATTTGAAGGAACTGGCACTCAAATAAAGCCGACGAGTGGAATAATAAAATTGGTCGAAAGATGCTTTTTATTTTCCAGTTAGAAGAAACAACAGAATTGCTGAGATTTCTTGAGAAAATTCCAATATTACTTTTCAAAAGCTAGTGGCTAGGGAGTTTCAAAATACAGCAGATAAAAGTTTTCCTGTATCGGAATATGTTTTGTATCTTCTTCTTGGTTTGAAGACTTTCTAAGGTCACGCCGGCAATCGAAGGGCTTACTAGACTTGCCGATACCACGTAGTTGGATAATCAGTCCTCACTACAGATGGGATTTGAACCTCGGTCCTGACATTTTGAAGACCGGTACCGTTGTCGCCGAACCCACCAGGCCGCCCCCATGAGGGCGATATCTGACCTACTCCAATACTTTACTAATTTAAAAAAAATGCATGATTGTGATGTCATGACATAGAATAAGATATCGTTCTCTTCCAGCGATAACATCTGACTAGTCCTATATCTTTACACGCAGCTGCTTGTTGTAGAAAATGTCACCTTCACAGTGACTCGCGATCAAGCCAAGAACCTGAACAGAACACAATAGAACTCCATTATTCATTACAATGGCGATGTAACGATGCAGTTTTTGTGGGCCAATGCACATGCACATCGTCGATTTGTGGACGGTGTACCTTACCCACAAATAACTATGCTCCTAAACGACTGTTAAAACGTTTCGTGCTGGAAAAGTAAGGATTACGACGCAAAAAAAAAATCAGAAAGAGGAACGAAAAAAGTAAACCACCGTTGTTTCGATGTTTTTATTGTTCCCTTTTACTTCACTACCACAAAAAGCTACAGTAATGGAAAAAAAATCCAACGGATGGGTTGGTTTTGCTTACTAGCATCGTTGTGTATCGAGGCCGTTTTTGTGGCGGGAATGATTTCTCGATACGCCACTGTGAGATACCGTGCAAGACAGAGAGAGAGAGAGCGCGCGCTATGAACAATAATGTTAGGTTAGGTTCAGACCTTTGGCCATTTGCCAGCACCGTAGCCAGCCGGTTTTGACCCGGCGGGACAAATAACTTCGCTGTCCTTCAAATGCACACAAACCATGCGCCACATTCGAGTGGGAGTGGACAGCAATAAATAGCTCGTTGCGGTGCCTAACATAAAGCTCTCGTTTTGCGAACCAGGGAGGATCGTTAGTGAAGTCTTACAGGCGAGAACCAGCCCGTGGCACCGACTCACCCAACGACAGCTCGTTCCTATATAGATAAGCTCGTTCGCCTTTTACTGTGCTTGAGCTGACCAAAAGGCTGGAGGACCAATGTGGTGTGGGTTTTTAGTTCGATGCATCTCGTACTCGATAGCCCGAACCGCGATCCAATCGATTTGGAGCATTCGGCCAAACGAAACAAAACGGAAACATTGCTCCGTGTTTGAGGGTTCTTGTTGGAAAAAGTGGTCAGTTGCAATGCTATGTTTCTTTTTTTTTCTGCCGAAGAAATTGCAATGCATGACCGGTGCGGTTTCTTTTCGCTATCCTGTACAGCCGGAAGCGAAAGAATTGGCCCGTACGAGGGCTATCCAGGCTAACGAAACCTTTATCGCTTTATTGCGCGGCTACACCGGTGCACCTCGGGTGAGCCATTGAAAGGTAAGTGAAACAAAACAGCGGGCAGCGGCGCACAGCAAAAAATAGAATCCTTCTGAAACGAAGCCAATATTCAATAACCCTCCATTGGGTCACGGGGCGCAGTCTTTTGTTGGAGTATGGCTCCGTACGGTCCTTCTTTTTTGTTGTTGTTTTGTCATGCCTTTCACTGGGCGAATGTTTCGAGAGCACAATTAAAAACTAGTTGACCCGATCAGGTTCCCGGGAAATAGATTCTGACTTTTTGCCCCCTACCCGTTTTATCCCGTCCCCTTCCGTTGACTTACCTCTGACCGCAGTCGATCCCGTGTGATGCACATCCAGCTTTTTGCGGTTACCGGTGCTCTGGCCGACACATTTGTACGTGCCGGCGTCCTGGTAGACGACGTCCTTTAGCGAAAGCTGACCGGTTTGAGTGTAGCTGCCCGAGCCGGTTCCTTTCAGGCGAGCCGATGCCGAATCCAGATGCGACCAGCAACCGAGTGAGCCTGAAATGGCGATGGAAGATAAAGAGAAAGCGGATAATGCTTTTTTGTTGATTTCATGCTAGATAGTGGATTCTCAGAGTTAATAGAATTAAATGTAGTTGAAAATATAAAGCAGATGCATTTTAATTTTGCCTTATGTAAGGGGGATTTGATGATTAAGTAATAACCGATCAACGGATACTGAGGAGTTTAATTAGACTCCCATGTATTTAATAAATATTGGTACGGTACGATACGGTTGAGTAGTTAGGCTTTCTGTATGTGTGTCATAAATGAAGTTTGGAATAGATAAATTTGATGACATTCCAGCTATCGAAGTGATTTATTTTGGATTTTTTAATCCATTTATTTATTTTAGTATGACGGCTGTTCGCGCCCAAAGAAAAGGGTTTTGGAGGACACACAGATTTTTTATTTCAACTGACGGTTCTGGACTGTATTTTTATTTATATGCTCTTTTAGACGATCGCGCACGTTATCTGTCATCCATCATTTTCGCTTTTTTATACAGGGCTGGGTTCTCCGAAGCGGGATTGAACACAATCCGGATTGAAAATGTTTACATAAAAATACCATTCGGATCGGTAAAAATACCCAGAATACAAAAAAAAATTACAGTAAATTAAATGTAAGTTGAAGAGTTTTAGTTAATCATCTCAAATAGACATCTATTTCTATAGCAGTAAGATAAGCTTTTATGGAATCATCAAACAGAGAATATTTCCAAAGAACTGAATGGAATCTTTTTTGGTATAAACAAAACATGAAAATTATAAAGCATGTACACTTCTTCAATAACAGCGATCGTCACATTTGCCTACATCACTTGCCTCGGTGAAATATAGCTCACAATCACACACTCGAAAACTTCCGACACTAGTGAAATGTGTGGAGCACAACTTTTCCTCCTATAAGTGCAAAGTTTGGCGTATAGGCTCACCAGACTCAAGGTAGTTTTTCTTCAATTACCATAAAAAGTGAGTTGGTACTAAATCGGATCATCGGCAACTTTTGCAGTTCGAGATGCTACTCGTGGCCTATCGACGGGATAGATGCGAATGGATGGGTACAATCGCTCTTCGAGTGGCTCGTCTAGACTTCCCGAAAGAGTGGTGATGCTTTGATGCAGTCCGCTAGAAGCAGCTAAGCTCTTGGGTTGTAATTTTGATTCCATTTGCACCACCTGCAAGAATGCCGGAATGCCTCCGTAGGAGCTTGGTTCTGTTCGTGGATGCAGTATGCAAATCATCTGAGTTTTCATTCTGAAGGGGATTTTGAGTTGGAAGTTGGTTCGCCGAATTGTAACGACATGCGAACATTTCGACAAGCCAACCAGCAACCTTGGAACGCTCTCACGTAAACGTCTGGTACGAGTTGATAGCTTCGTGTCACATAATTTTCAAGGCAGCGAATGTCTTGTTCGAGAAAAAAGAGCCAGTCCTGCATTCATTTCGTTCCCTTTCGAATCATGGCGCTTGGGGGCCGGCGAGCAGACAGGTTTTTGCAAATGTAAACGGGAAAAGTTGTTCTTCTGTTGACCCCTTACTGTCTGTTGCTGTGGATGTTGGCCAAGGGCCCAATAAGAAGTTCCATACGGAAATGCTACAAGAAAGGATGTGATTCGCAGGCAAGTCATCGGTCCTTTCTCTTGTGAAGTGGGGTTATCCCTATCAGGTAAACGCATATGCAGCTCGAGTGTCTTAAAAAGCGAATGTGTCCCGGACCCGTGTCTACAAAACCCTTTCTTTAGGAGGAGGTTGCGCGCTAAGGCGTTTTGCAAAAGTTTCGTACAATTTAATCTTCACAGTTTTATTTTGTTGGACGTCCTACCTTGCGGGCACTGCAATGTAACGGAACCACCGAGTTCGACTTCCATTTGGCCACCGGCTTTGAAGGGGTTGGTTCCGATCGGTACACTTCCTGGGAAGGGTCCGCCTGAAGAAGTTCCAGCACCGTTGATGGGTGTGAAGGCGGCTGAGGACGATGCGGGCGAGGAAGATGATGAAGATGATGAGGACGGTGATAGGGAAAGATCTTGTTCCACTGGTTCGGAAGTAACATCGACCGGGTCGTCTGGGAAATGTGAGAAGAAAGATAAACAGCTTGATTAGTTAGGTAAGTTCCAGGAATTAATGTGAGTGATTGTTCAACTGATGGTAAATAGTAGCAAATGTGATGGTATGTTGGTACATTGGAATATAAATTATTTCTAAGAAATAACTTCTAGACTGATGTATAAAGTTACTACGGAAAAGCTGATAGCGAAGTGGAAGCCATCTTAAAAGCAAGGACAGCTTAATTTTTTTTATTTTCCAGAATGCGCCAAACTAATCTACAAGCGAAATTGGAACTACGGCTCTTATCGTACAACTTACTCACACAGGACGCATACTCACATCGCACGCTGAGATAATATCCGATGCTCGAGTACTGAAAATTGAGATGCCTCGAGGTACACTTGTACCAGCCCGAATGTTCCCGCCGGATCGAGCTGAAGTTGAGAAATCCATCGCCCGTTTGCGGTACCGGCGGATCCCCATCGTCCTTCTGCCACAGCGGCGTACTGGGCGGGTTCGAATCGACATCACACTTGAGCGAAACTTCGATGCCCTCCCGTAGCGGATACCCAAAGCCGGGTGTTCGCGTGATGGCAAACGAGGGTGTGTCTGTGCGAAAGTAGTACAAGGTATTAGAAAAGTTAGTGAAATGTAGCGAAAATTCTCGGAAAAAGCACCCGAAAAGGAAGGAAGGTTTTTTGTGTATGTGTTGGTGGGTGCAGTTCATATTTCGCAAAAGGAATCGAAATCAAAAAAGGCAACCCGAGATATACGCTGACTCGCTGGCACGCCACGGTGCAGCACGCACTTCGACGGATACGGGAAGTGTGGGAGGCCATTGATATGACTAATGAAAAATTCCACTCACACTGCACATCGAGCAGAATCGAAGCATTTTGGCGTACTTTCAGCGTCGGATGTTCCATGATGCAGAGGATGCGAGCGTTGTGATGCACCCGGAAGACGGCGGGCAATCGGGCCTCCGATATGGCACCGGTGTTGATCTTGTACGGTTCCTTGTCTGCCGAATCCTGCAAAAAGAGAGAGGGAGAGTTGATGAATGGATCCGTGTACGTGTTGCATTGCGCATTGCATAGTATTCGGGCGCAACCGATGTCACATACACAAGCCGAAAAGCAAAAAATGTTTCATTTCGCAGCCAGGAATAGCCGTGTTGCCAGTTTTAACGGGCTTCGACAAGCTCAAACATTGATGCTACTCCTGCTTCAACTCGCTCTTGTTCCCGGTGTTCTTGGTTTATGGCTTGTCTCGAGGGGAAAAGTTTTTTCTCTTTCTCTCTCTCTCTCTCTTCCCACCCCACTGGCAACCACAATCCCGGGGAGTAGTCCTCGGGGTAGCTAACTAACCTTATCCTTCTTGATCTCCTGCAGCTCCAGCACATCGTTCGATAGTTTCTGTGCGTGCCTGTCGATGCCGGGACTCAGCAGCACCTCCCAGGTAAGTGTGGGCCTCGGGTTACCTCCTTCGCTAACGCAGGCGAGCGTCAGTTCGGAGTTTTCCTTCACCGGGATGAACATGTTGCCCGCATCGAGCCGCCGAGAATCGATCAGCAAATATGGTTCCCTCGGTGGATCTGCAAACGGAGTTAGGAGATTGGACGGGAGCTTCAGTCGTGATTGAAATCTTTCAAACTGCACAAGAAAGCATCTTTTCTTGCTGTGGTGCAATTTTTGCTCGTTCCCTTCCCTACAGCAGCTAGCAAGGAATCAGTAATGTTTCCCGAAACTGTGATTTATTTTTATCACCCGTCGGTAGGGCGAAAGTTGGCCAGCTAAACAGGAATAGCAACGAAATGAACACGAACACGAGCTGAGTGCTACCGTGCGATGAAGAGAAAAGTCAAATGATCTGGAATGGAATTAATTTAAAGGAAGCGGGCAGGCACACTGCCAAAGTGCTATCATTGCGAAATATGAAAACTTTGCTCTTATATCCTAGAGCTTAATTCAATTTCAAGGTCCCGTAGATGGATTGCAACAGAACCCAGAAGTGGAGGTGGAAAAAAGTGGAAAAAAGAGTGTGCCTCTGCACGTATCCGCACGACCAAAGAGATTGATTTAGTTTCGCAAGCTGTTTGTTCTTCTGTTTCCGGTAAGATAAAAAAAAAACACGAGAGATCTGCAACTGAAAAAAGAAAATCGAACCATCAAAGTCCATAAAGAGCATTCGTCCAAAAAAGTGGCTGCAGCGCGGGAACAAAACTTCATTTCCTATCTCCCGTTTTGCTGCATGACACGCTTCGGAGGTAGTGCACAGACAGAGTGCAGTGGTGGAGCCGGTTTCCGGTGGGTTTCAATAAGAATCAATCGTGTTTGCTGGTGTGCTTCGTTCTTTTAACGAGTTGCCCACATGGGGTAGTCTGAGGAATCGTGGAATGAGATTTGAACTTTTGACATGATCTGGGAGACTTATCTAAAAGTGGTCGGACTATTGGTTGAGGTTGAGGACAAAAATGCACCATGGCTTAAGCTTTAATTTGTAGAAAGAACTTTCCTACAGCTCAGGAATATAAGCTTCGCATAAGAAATTATGATAAAAGTAAAAACTTTACTAAAAAAATACAATATAATATATAATATACTCAAACAAAACACAAACGAAAGAGTATGTTTTAGTATGTGTTTGTCCTAAACCTCCCCACTGTGCCCCAACTTTCAGCCTGGTCCAGCAAAAACTTACCGAGCACGATCAACTTTATTGGCCGCCCGTTGAAGAAGAATCCGCGCGCATTTTCCGCCTCACACTGCCACACCCCGTCATCCTCAAGCATCACATTCGAGATGGTAAGCGCACCGAACGATTCGCGCACAAACCGGATATCAGCGGTTCGTGACTTCTTGTCCATCGCGTGCACTATCTGACCGTCCTTGAGCCACACACCCGTCGTAATGTCGGCGTCGACCTCACAGTTCAGCCGTACCGTTTCGTGCTGGTCGGCGTACACCAGCACCACATTGTCCTCCGCCAGCTGCTCCTCCGCCGGGTCACGAATGATTGGTCTCAATGGCAGAGCTAATGGCAGTTCCTCCTCCTGCTCCTGCTGCGGCATGTGTCGGCTTCGATCGAAGGTACCGTGGGGCCGTACCGCACGCTGAACTTTTCCCATTAGTCGCCGTCCCTGGTCGGACCCGGCCGGGGAAGATGATGACTCCTGTTCGACACTTGTCTCCAGCAGATCCGGTCCATTGAGAAAGATGATTTGTTCGTCAAAGTTTCGCCCACCAAAAATGGCAGTGGCAGCGTCAAGCGTTAGGTCTCCGGATCTGGCGGACGGATAGCCCGGGAAGGGTAGGGACGGCAGGGTACCGTTGCGGTCGGTGTGAGCGGGTGTAATGTAGACGCTGTCGTCAAGCAATATGAAACTTGGCTCACCGGCACCACCGGGTGGTTGTTCTTTGCCGTAATGGTGGCTGTCAGTTGTCACCGCTGAATGCGACGGTGTAATTGCTCGTTCCGTTGGATCGTCGGCCAAGTGTGAAAGTGGATGCGTCTTCCCGGGAGGTTTCGTTGGTGGGAAAGTTTGTGCAGTTTTTAGTGCAACTGATGTTGAAGAATTTCCCAAGGGCTTTGCTATCCGGCGCGATGCGTCGTCCTCCACCGCTGCAGGGTTACGGCTAATTTGTTGATCTAAATTACTCGCTTTTAAACTATCGATCACAGCTGGGCTTGTTTTGTGTCCGGAGTTACTACTATTAGTGTCACCGTTGGAACGCCTACCGTTATTCGGTGCATCACCATCATGCACGTTGACGAGAGCGGTCGTCACGGGCATGAAAATGTCGGTTGTCGCTTGGAGAAAGGACAGTGCGGAAACGTTGGGGATGTACTGTACCGAGTGGCTCTCTGCACTATCTACCGTTTTCGCCGATCTTCGGTATCGTCGATTTCTAGAAGTATCGTTAAAATCGTACAGATGAAACTTGCTCACAGTTGGTCTTGAAGCATCCAAAAAATTCGATGGGTTTTGTGATGTTTTGTCTGTAGAAGTTTCTACAGTTCCTCCAAATTTCTCGGTGGCATGTAAAACGTTATCTAAATTTTCATACGCTACATTTATCTTACGTCTACTGTTTACAGCACTGGGGGCTGGGGTTTCCACTCTTTTCGAGGTGAATAATGGTGTATCTTTCCGCTTCGCCGATATTTTCGATAGTATTGCATCACGTACTGTAGCGTGATCCGATTGGAAATCATTATCGAATTGATTATTATCTAAATTTTGGTGGAAAATATGTTCTACCCCTTTGCTGGCCGGGTTGCGAACGACATCTTTCTGTGCTGGACAACCTGCAAAGAGATGGAAACGGAAAATGGTGTTTATTTCGAATAAGAAATCATTTCTAATTTTACGAAATTCATCCTGCCAAGCTTTAAATTGTGCCATGAAATCTCGTACCCTTAACAAAAAGCTCCAATACCAGCACCGATCAACACTGGGATGCCCTATCAACCTATACCTTCGCCCACACGTCAGCGAGACAGCTGAAAGTAAAGATGTTAAATCTTTAATGTCAGCCCGAGTGGCACTTGTGAGCGCTGCCATCATGACGAGGCGTCTTGGAAAACCATCGTCATTCGATAGCCCGACTTCAAGCTTCATCACCTCGAAAACGATGAACCAATTCAATAATAAAGGAGGTAGCAAAAAAAAGCACCGTGTTCAGATTTGTTCAACCATCTCCCGCATCAGAGAGAGAAAAAAAAAAAGAGACAAAGAGAGAGAGAGAGGTCTTTGGATGTGCCCTCGATGGTACCGCAGCTCGGTGTCATTTCGTCGTCACCTGCTTATTTATTATTTCAAGGGTGTATCCTTGAACGTTCGGTATGGGACGCCGTGCATGCAGACGTCGGATCAGTTTACACCTTGTTTGGACCGATAGGAACCGGTCGGTTGAATGGGTAGCGTTGGGGAGAAAGTCGAGATGGAAGTATGAGTGGTTGTATAGAATTTCAGCGTGTCATTGAAGTGAGTGAGCGTAAATTTTATTTCTATCGCTTCATTATACAAAGAGTTTAATTATTTTTAATCCAATTGATCCTGAATACTTGATAATACGGCGTAGAGCTGTCATACTTAAATAAATAAATAATGTTATTGAAAACTTCTTTTTCCATCGCTTTTATCACCGGACCGCCGAATCGAAAGACTAATGTATGACAAACTTTATTACAGTTTTGATAGGTGTCTTTCCGATTGATTGATGGCGTGCAAAATTGACAGAATAACGTCAACTCTTAAAATATTAATGCGCAAAACTAGCCCTGTTTTTTCGTACACTATATCAAGATCATATTGTGCTTCCAGTTGCTGTCTTTTGAAGAGGTTTTACAATAAATTCCAAACCCAGCCTTGAATTGCTTTCGAAATTTGAACCGAAAAAGTCCTGAATTTAACAGCACTCACGAATATAAGCTGCATCTTAAGCTTGCTACTAGCTGACGCTAGCGTATGACTACGAGAGTTCATTATATTTTTCATATTTTCATCGAGTGTTTTGATGGAACTTTTCAGCTTGAAGTTGAATTGTTAAATGCATTTTAATTGGTTCAAAGAAATTTTACCAAATTACTAGCGCTAGGATTTATAGAGAAAGCAGTATAATCCCAGACTTCATGTAAAGCAAAATCTTTTGAAGGCTTATTTTATAGTCTTTTGGAACATAAAACCTTACGGAGTTGGGTTGCTGGTACTATCGGGGTTGGGTACTATCAAAAGAAAATGGATTTGCTTCATAAAGAGCAAGTACGAAATACGGTGCCGGGAAGACAAAAGGCGAAAAAACAGAAATTACTTGCCAGGAAGGAAGATCTTTCAAATCAGCGTAATAAAGAAATATCCTTCGGCATTTTCGCCATATTGACGTTTACATCTGCCGTAAACGTGTTTGCAATTTTTGGTACAAGTGTGTATACAAGCATGCATATATTTTTCGTTTACTCTTCCCCTTCCTGTTTCCGCAGATGAAACTTTCCCTCTTTCAAGGAAGCACGATATCCATAAAACGTTCTTGCTCAGTACTTTCTAGTGAACGCAATCGAAGGACATGGCTGAAACTACCGAATAAAGAAAAAAAAAGACACACACACACAGACAAACAATGCACAATAACATTCGCGAAAACCGCCGAAATCGTTGACAGGAACAATAAGCAGTCCATTCGGCGTAAGTGTACGCAATAATGAAACGCGACACCGCAACGATGCCCCGATGCGCAAGGAGCCGAGTACTAGAATTGTCTCCCGAGACAGAATGGTTTTTTGTTCGGGTGTTGGAAGAAGGCAACGGGCAACCAAAAAGTCACTCACTAAAACCGATGACTCAGTTGACTTTTATCACGGTATGATGGGACTTCCGCCGTTCGTAGTCATTTTTTGGCTGGCATTTTCCGGTTTTACGACAGTGCACGTTTGGCACCCTGACTGCGGGCAGCACTTCTCTCACTCACCCGGGGTGTGTGAACCCAGTCCACAGGGTGGTGGGTTGTAGACGTTAAATCTTCCAGCTCGTGCGCGCCATCCGTGTACCGCTGTCGTTGATTATTTTTATAGATTTGATAATCTAATTTTACGAGACGTTCAGTTGCGAAGGGCTGTGTTTTTTTTTCCTGGGGAGCATTGTGGCTTCGCCTTACTTGGTGCAGCTTGTCATGTATTGTTTTTGGAGGCTTTCGTTGTCCTGTTTTGTTAGGTCTCAAACTTATTGAGTGCGTGTGCGAGATCCTGTTTAGTTTGATGTGGGCCACAGAGGAACACTTTTTTCCGAAGGGGTGGCTCGTTGGGATTTTAACCACGTTCTTGAGAGAAAAAGATAGAGAGAAAACGAGAGGGATAAAGAAAGAAACAGGACGAAAAGGAGGACACAAAGTGCAGAAACCTTCCACTAGAATCCGTATCGGTTCGAAAGTTTCGCGAGGATCATTTATGCGAAGCTCTCTTCATCTTGCTCTTTCTCTCTATCGCGTTCCACAGTTTCGGGTTTTACGATCCTAGGCCTTCCGAAAAAAAAGTTGGTCCGAGGTATCGGTAACTTTTGCGAAAAATGTTCCGTTTTGTCTCACCACTATGCTGCCCAATTCCTCGTCCAGCGTTTCGAGGACCCGGTCCTCGATGCTCGAAGCGCCCGGTGTGAGTGGTCTCGTTTTCGGGCTTTAGTATTAGGGCAAATCTTCTACGTCTAGTATCAGAGATTTTTACGACGGAACGATTTCCATTTCCCCAGTCTTGGGCTTCCGCGTGGGCTTTGTTTCGATTTTGGCACGGATGAACCAACACAATGGTGCTTAGGACCTTCTTCTTGTGTTAGCCAACCGAGCGGCTGTGTTTACTGGTGGGGTTTTACCGAGCATCACCGGTTCATCTAGTTTAGGGATTTGGTGTGCAGGAGGTGGGTGAACCTTTCCGGAAGGCTCCCGCTACCACCCGCTTTAATCCCTTAATACTCATACGATCTTTCACCGGTGCTGGCCAAAACTGCTGGTGAAGCATTGTTTTTGTTTTGGCCTTTCCCTAGCTTCTGTTTGAGTGGGGATCGTTCTGGTGCTTCTAATGGCTTACCCCGGGCATGGGGAACCCGTTCTTGGTTTTGTTTTTTATTATTATTTCAACCGGAGCTCCCGGATACCGTTACAGAATGGAGATTGCGTTGAGATGGTTACCTCGAGAAGCGTTGAAAGCGTGTAAAAAATAGGAATTTTATGCGAGAAAGCTAACCGATGCTAGTCTAGCCTTATAGTTAACGTTTACCCACTTGGTAGTATGATCGGTACCGTAGAGTTTTGTCGTTAGAGGTGGGTTATTGGGGGTGTCTTTTTTATATTTTGGTTCCGCTTACGCCTCACCATGAAGCACAAGTGAATGCACACGATTCGAAAAGTTATCGCGTTTGGGGAAAAAAAGTGGAAGAAACAAAATGGTGCCAAATAAACATGGTCGATAAAACTTCAAAGTATGGCTTAGTTGATTGTGCTGGAGCTGTTAAGATTTTTGAAATTTGGTTTGTTTTTGTTGTTTGTATCATTAGCCTTTTTTTTTTGCAACCGGAACCGGAAAACACAGACTTTATTGGACTTTGTAGGAGTTTTAGATCCAATACATAATCAAGCTACAATGTCGTTAGCTTTTTCCGTGCAAAGGCGTAGCTTTGCTTGGGTAAACCGAGAACCCGAAGCACACTCGAAATAGTATCGATCGGAAGAGGAAAAAGAGTTTTCCCGCTACTACCGGATGGTGTGAATGAGCCGGCCGAAAAACTGGTTAACGTCGAATGTGTTGTCTGCCTGCTATCGTCGAACGAGACGACGAACGTGCTTGCGCATGTAAAATCACGAATTTTCTGGCTGATTTGATTTATTTGGCACACTTTTGGAGAAAAATTGTTGCCATAAATATAAATATATATGTGTTTTGTTCTGCTGCAAAGCATACAGCGATTACATGGTACGGTGCGCGCTTAGTACGGTAATTTTAGAGTGCGTGTTTAACGTTTGCCAAGTAGTAGAAGTATTGAAAAATGTTCTACCAAATGGACTTTTTTTGTGCACATGAGAGTGTCTTGAAAGTGTGCTCAATTTATCAATTATATTAGAGCGTTTGTCAAAATAGGATCGAAAATAGTAAAAATCTTTTTCGAGAAAGGGATTTCTCCTCGACGTTAAGAAAACCATGGACAAGCAGCACCACACTTTACGGAAGTTTATTACACTTGATTCATATCAAACAAACGTTCAGCGAGCTATTAAATGCTCAACGTCACCATGGAAGACGAGGAGGAGCAAAAAAGTACTCCACCATGTTCCGAGCGTCATTAATCTTCGCCACGTTCGTATGGAGCGTATCGTTTGCTTGGTTTCTTGCCGAAAGAAATGTTCCAGAAACAAAACCCTTACCGATATGAACTTATTTTCTGTGAGTGGTTATGGCACCGGGTAGAGATCGGGCTCCTTGTATGTCATGCACTTGGATGGTATGGGTTTTGTTCTCATCCTTCCTTCCTTCTCCATTCCCACCGTAGACTAATCAGCAGAAGGAATGGTGCTTTGGTAGCAGAAAATTATACGCGTTTATAAATCTCCCATGAGTCGGCGCTAACGAATGGGAAATGGAACCGGTATCTAGGATACAATCTATCAAATGGAAACGTTCACCCGGAACCAGAAATAGGCGTACCGGTAAACGATTCGTTTTGTATTGTGTGATGAAACATGTTGTTTCTTAGCAGGAAAGCAAGCTCAGTGCAAGTTTTGAAAACGCTCACTGTGTGCGTGTGCGTCTTTGAGTGCCTGTGGATGCTATTATGGTGCTAAGACTTTGTGCAATAAATGTAGGAAAAATGCTTTATGTAATATACTGGGTTACATTTCTTATAGCATCCAATCTAAGACACACCACGTAAAAGACACAAGACATCTGCTTCAAAAAGCAAGTCCACCAAACGACCAAAGTCAAGGGTAAACTGTGTGTGTGTGTGTACTAGCAAAAAGAATGAAAATTAATGGTTTCTTCTACATTGAGTCCCATTTCGTTTCGAGTCAGTTAGTCGTTATCGGTTGGCGGCCTTTCCCCCCCCCCCCCCCCTTCCGTTTACAAAGTTTTTTGGCCAATAAAGCCCTACTTGCCCAACAAGCCCGGCGCGGTTGACCCATTGGCCAACATGATTTTTTTGTTTTATTTTTATGACCATCATCTCCGAGTCGAGCCACAGCATCCCGTCGTCGAGAATGCTAGGCTAGCAGCTTCCGTTATACGGCGTTCCCAACGATGGTAGCGTTGACGTCGTCGCTTCACGGCCAAGGAACTGATGATGATAGCAGCCGGGGAACAAACGTTTGCTTTAGTAGCCATAAAAGTCGGTTCATGGTTTTGAAGAGTAGAAGCGGAAGGTTTGAAGCGCTACTACGACAAACTGGATAGCAGGAGTCATAGTCTGTAAACGGCATGTTTATACGTGACTTGACGCCAAATCGCAAGAAAGGAAGATGCCTTTCCGATGGTAGACAATTTTCAAGAAGGAGTTACCAATTTTTGCTTTTCGTTTTGTTTCTTTTTTTTTGTGTAACGCATTTCGGGAGCAAGTAAATGTCTTTCAGATTTTGTATAAGAAGTAATGGGAGAGTTGCTGTTTAAGAAGTATTAGGCGTCTCCATTGAGTGTTGATATGAAACACTGGGCGCCTCCATCGATGGTTCGTTAGTATGTGACTTTATTTGGTATAAACTCGAAACATTTGCTTAACTCATACTAAATTCGTTGTTATTTGGAAAGAGGTTTGGTATCAAGATAATTGTGAGATTTAAATAATTATTATTGGAAAAATATTTGAAACGAGGTATAAATCACCGTTTTTACAAGCAATAATATACATTTTTTCGAAGTGCTTTAAGAAGCGCCTCAAGCACTAAGCTGGTTAAACTCAGCAGCCATTTAAAGCCCTCAAGATAAGGAGTGAAACGGAGTGGAATGAACAAAGAAAGAAAAAAAAACTGAAGAATCAGCTTCTCGAAGCAAATAATCTCATCTTCCATCCTACCATCTTGACCGTACAGAATCTACAACGCACACTAGAAACGTGCTTGCGTCGTACGAAAAGCAGGTGATAATGAAATTTTATTCTGCTCACTTTTCCAATTATCGGAACCGGGGAGGAAACGAAAAACGCGATCGAAGTACGTTCGGATTGCTTTCCGAAATGGCGAGCACCAAACGAGATACTTCGCAACAGAGAGGATGTAGGTTCACAGTCGTCAAATGACAGACGGAAAGACTATCTATGCCGAATGTTGGTGTGTGTGTGTGTGTGTGTGAGTGGCATTTTTCGATAAAGTAGCACAAAGAGCGCACAATTGGGACGGTTCAGAACGGCCGGCCGCCAGAAGAATCATCTGTACAAACCGAGGCAGAAACCTTGTCATAACCGGACAGGAAACGTGGCCAGAATCCGGTGACATACTTTAACACTGGCAGCTCCCGTTTAGGGGTGACGATGAAATGAAGGTTGCCTTTCGCATATCCGGCTGCGGGGAGTGTGTCGGTACGATACGACGATGGCCATCCGTGCTACGGTTTGCTTGACACAACCGTGACATGATGGATAATAAGCGGCTGTTGAACGAGAGTGAGCTTGGTGTAGTCGGAGATGGATTGATCATTCTTTTGTCGGGCAAGAAGGTTTCCGGTCAGTTTTGTATGAAGTGTTTGCGGGAGCGAGGCGACGGAAGATAATCGGGAAGGAGGTCAGACGAAAGAATTCGTATCCAATCCGTAAGAGTGTAAGGTTTTCCGCACCGTTGAATACGTGACGAATGGGGAAAACTCAGAACGATTCGATATGGTTTGGGGGCAATAAGGAAATAGCATAGGAGCGATGTTAGTGATTTATTTTTGCCCCCTTTTATACGAGTTTTGTTTTTAGGTCATGCTTTCTCGCATGGTAGAAACCAATTCGATTGCTTTGGAAACTAGGATTTTGTAGATGTGTGAAAACGCTTTTTTCTCGTTCCAGTTTATTTTTACTGAAATTGCAAAAATATTAGTTAATTATTTTTGTTCCTTTAATTTTTTTATTGTGTGAGTTGACTTTGTTCTCCGTTTCCTTTTTTTCTCTTTTCTTTTTTCCTCTTTTTTTTCTTTTTATTCTCTTACTTTTCTATTGCCATTTCTATCTTTCTATAATATGAATCAGGTTGATTTTTTTTCTATATTTATTGCAGTTTTTTTTCGTTTATCTCTTACTTCTTTACTATTTTAACCAGTTTTTTGTTTTTATAAGATACAAATAAAAGATGCAAATTTTAGCATTACGTTATTTGAAAGCCTTTTTATAAAAGAATATCCTTTTACAAATTTCTTTATATTTTCATATTTTTTGTTAAAATACGCACTTCTATTAGTAAACCTACTACTTTCTAACAAAATATTTCCACTTTAATGAAATAAAACGGGCGTTCGAATCAAAGTTGCAGTTAAAATGCCACAACAACCTCAGAGATGTATTTTCATCATAACTCAATAAAAATTGAGCATCGGTTCACTTATTCAAGTGAAGAGAAAAGTTTTCCGCAGAAAAATGCATCAATCCCCTGTACTGTGTGGTATGCTGCATTGGCCAGTAGTCACATGGAATGATGGAAACCTGATATTTTGTTCGTTTCGTTGAATAAAAATTGACCGAACCGGCACAATACAATTGCTGGGAGTTTGCTTTTTTTTGTTGGCTATTGAATCCTTTTCCACATTTTTCTCTCTCCCATCATACTGGTAGGGAAATGTCTTTAGCCCATCAATCGAACGATCAAACTACACATTCCATCAACGAACAGTGTTGCCATCAGCAATTGGATGAAATCTATCAGCTATTAGCTCCGTAGGCTGGATTTTTTTTAGCTACAAAATGTTCCATACGAAAGGCTTAGTTAGTGTTGGTATGTGCCGATCATTTGATGCATTTTTACTTTAACGGTTGGCCGTACCATCGTATCCATGCTACTTCAAATAGCATCACGCAATTCAAAGTTCAAAAGAAGCGAACGCAAAAGCATATAAAATCAGAAACACTCGCATGTGGCTACAATCGTGTAAATTGCTTGTAGTTTGCAGCGCTAAACATGAATTCCCGTGGCTCGTTTTATACCCGTGATGGCGCGTAGTGCACTTTTTACTCGCCAATTCGCTAGCTTTCTATGTTGCGTTGAGCTTTTTTTTTGTTTGCGTGTGTTTGTGTGTACTACTGGTGCGATGCGATGGCAACGACGGCAAAGTGTAGTTTCCCGCGAGTGTGCTTTTTTGCTTTTGTTTTGCCTGTATAAAATCCATGTTGTTAATGGCGCGATAGTTAGCTTGCTAGTAGGGTTGCACTCAAAAAAAACAGAAAAAAGTCAACGAACGGCAAGGAAAAAAAACGGGGAAAGTGCAATCATTTTATGATGTCCATCGGTCAGACTGCAACCCTATGGCGACGACGCCGATGAGCGGGTCGGGAGAGCAAAAGGTCCAATGCTTCCCGAGCGCAAAGCACAAGTCCAGCAGTGATAAAATGTACCCGTGATGGGACGGAGATGGCAATTCATGGCCATGCAAAAGGTGCACCGTAGCGCGAATCGTGTGGATTGCAGATATGAATAGGGAGGGATGTTTTTTGCTGTAGCTGTGCTAAAAGGGGCAGTTCCCCCTTTGAACCGAGGTAAAAATTAAATGTGAACATAATATCATCATTCTGTGCTCGTTTGCTGTATCTCGTCATTTGTATGGAGAGTGTGTGTTTGTGTGGTGGTGTTAAAATCTTTTCGAGTGAAAAATGAATGCGCGTCAACTTCCGAGAACGTAGTGGGCCAGTTACATTCATCAAATAGTTACGGTTGGCTGAATATAAATAGGAGTGTAAGTTAAGTAATAGCTTTTATAAAAATACAATTAGAGAAGGGGATTTCTGAATTTTCAGAAAAGATTTGAAAAAATATCTTTCATTGTGTTAATTCAACTGCTTAAATAAGATGCTAAGTATTCGAAGAAGTAGGTGTTTAAATGATATAAAAATATGAAATATCCAAAGTGTTTAAAAGCTGTTTAGTAAGTTTTAAAAAATAAAAAAGCTTTTCAATTTTAAAGTGTCAAGTAATTTGAGTGAGTAACCAAATCATCAAAGAGGAATGATCTAATCACTCAGTTCAAAACATGATCCAAGTAGACTACTTTAACGTTTTATTATAAACATTAAATGAAAACCAATTAAAAAACGCAAAGTTGCCAACGTTTACTACAGCTGAATTAAAATATAAAAATTGAATTAGAAAAAGTGAGTAGAAAACAAAGGTGATTATTAATAAAGTAAAGCAAAGAAAAAAATATAAAAGAATGTTTAAGAGTTTTAATTTCCTTCATAGCAATGAAAAACAAGCGTTTACGAAGGGAATTTTAATAAAGCATAGGCCAGCCAGACCAGCCATCTGATATTATCACAATTGTTTGTAGTTGCATATCAATTACGTCACAAGCGTGTTCAAGTCTCGCTGCAGGACACAAACATCGTCAGTGTTTGAAGAAACTTTATGCGAATGATAGTCTGATCTTTGAACCTCGGCCAGACGTTAGAAGCCCGAAGCCGACAAACTGACGGTACACCCCAGTTATGAGATATGTTAATTAACACGTTCATCATAAAAAAACGATGCCTGTCCCGGTCCCGGTGTATGCATGAGTGTATGAGTTCAGGTCCCAGATAGTGAAACTATAATTGCAGACCTGCCAAACTCTTTGCTTTCTGCCACACACACACACACACCAGGACTACGGCGAGTGTTCACATAACACCCCTTCAGCGTAGAACCCGTCCGGGGCACACACACACAATGTTGGGTAATAAACGTACAATCTAATGTGACTGTTATCAGCTTTGCTCATAAAATATATTTTATGAATATTGTTATTAGCTTACGAGCAGTGGAGCCTGTTCTGGCTAGTGTGCAGGTTGGTGCAGTTAGTACACAGGCCGATCCGTGCGAAGGATCGACGATGGTCACACGGAGCAGCTTATCCTTTTTCGCAACGGTTTGCTGTGGAATTGTATGGGCAAAAAGGCGCCTGAACCCGTGGGACAAAGGGGGTATGAGTTCTAGCAAAACCCGTGAGCCTGGAACAAGTGTGAGTTTGATAAACTAGGAAGCCTCCGACGCGCAGCGTAGCGGCGAGTCTTTGAAAAGTTGGTTGGCGTGTTTGTGTCAGTGTTCAGCAACGGGGGCACAACACAACAACATCGTTTGCCGGCAAGGCCTCGCACAAAACTCGCACGGGGACGATTTGTTAACCAGCTAAGCGATGGATTTTTTTGTCGTGCCCTGTGCATCGAGGTGGTTCGTTGCATCGAGTGCCGTGCCGTGTGGGTCGTCGAGTGGATGAAAAAGAAACATGTCGTTTGCTTACATATTTTTGTATTTTTTGTGTGGCTTTACTGTGTGCGGTGTAGTTGGCTGGCCGGATGCTAGAGAGCTTCTCGGGTGCCAAGTTTGCATAGTGCTGATTCTATCGCGCTTAAAGGTGCAAGTTGGGGCAAGTGTGTAAAAAAGTGTGTTCCTTGCACCATTAGTGGCGTCCGGTGTATTGGCAAATCATTTTCATGATGACCTAGTAAGCGATTCAATCTAAGAATAATATGGAAAATGATGGGCATGAACTAAGGAGATGATTTCGAATCTGGAGGTTGATGCCATGTACACAATTATGGATCATATTGACTTAGATAACCTTCAAGTAAAGAGACCTAAAAAATTCGAAGGTGTAGAAGTGCCCCAGTGAGTTTATCGATCTCAAAATGGAAATTGAAAAAAAATTATTGGAAAATAAAATATGTCACAATAGTCTAGACTTCAGACAAGAAGAACCCGTTCAACTGAACGATAGATCGATCATTGACTCAAGTTGAACTTTAAACCGTGTCCAAAAATTTTCGTGAGCTTCGATACAGCTTCATTTTTTGCTCTCGAATTTTGATCGAATTTGAAGATATGATTTTCAGTATACGTACATATCTCTTGGAGATAATATTAAAATAAACTTGTCATAAGTTTTGTGTGATATGATTTAAAATAAGTACGCTTTATTCAATCCCACCTTACTGACAAAGGTTAAGCACATCGATTCAATCAATCGGCTAATGCGGCTAGTAATCGGATAAATAGTACCAAATCCTCACACATGATGGTGACCGGGGTCCGCCCTTATAATGGTATCCTGCACGAATAAATCCATTCTAATACGGCGATACAGTCATTGAACAGGCTCTTTATCTCTGGCATGGATTTTCTGACGCAATCAGATCCAGTTTTAATCTCCTGATTTATGCACATGTATGAAGCGCTCGCCGCTCGGCTATTACGTACCGGCGTGGGACGTTCGCTTATCGCTGTTATTAGCCTCCGGGTTAAGCGTGTCGGTATCGTGCAAAACAGAGCAGCAAACCCTCGCCATGATTGTGCCATCAAGTGCGATAGAAAATTTGTTGACGGATCTTCACAGAATATGTCGTTTAAAATCAAGAGCGACTGTGAAGCTGAATCAGATTGCCACAAACAGGTTCTGCTTCCCCGTCGAGTAGAATTCTTCGACAGGTCCGCACACCGTATAATGGTGTAGAATGTTTCCCTACGGCAAAACTAATCACTCTAAATCAAAACGCACATAAACACATATCCCACGCATTGAGTCTAATGTTTCTCTGGCAGTGGAGAATGAGCTCTCCCGCATTGATGTGCAACATCCTCCCCAGCCTTTTTACTGGTACAGAGAATGAATGCGTCTGCACATAGCCTACAGGTACAGGTGGCAACCCTAAGCCCCACGGTAGACACTTTGCTGCCGTGTGCCGTAACACGTACCCGAGCTTAGCGAAAGGGTGCGAGGGAGCATCGGTTTATCGATACTTGCAAATCTATTAGAATCGGAAACAATCTCGGGGAATTCCGATCTTTAAATTGGAGATGGGACACGGAGATGGGATTGCTCGCCGGGACTGAGCGGTTGGAGTATAAACACTAGAGAGATAGCGCAGATCGGATGGGAGGGTATGTAAACGTGTGCTAGTCAAGGCACACGGCAATGGGATGGAAAAGTTCATTCAGACACAAGCAGCTCATCGACGTGCTTAGTTGAAAAGCTGTCCATGCAGTTGTTTTGCGTATGTTTGTAGCAGCATCATCATCATCTCTACGGTGTATAGCTCTGTGAACGTTCGCACTGATGACAATATTTTCACTTCGATGGAGAAACAAAATGCTACCTGGTTGGGCATTGAATCCTGGCAGGGATAGCGTAGGATGTACTGAGCTGTAACGCATCATATTGACAGTGCATTAAGTCTTGGAAATCCAACTGTAGTTTGGCAGTGCTGAGGAATAGGTTTGATGCTTTGAATTCAAGTTTAAGGTAGATAAGACTAGAGTTAGCAAGAAAATCGCAATTGCTTGCTCGATACTTATTATCAATATGAGCATCCAATGATTGGTTTATTCTGGTATTATTCATCAATTTCTTTTTGACGTTGTAATAAAGACTTCTTCAGATAGAAGTTTGTTTTTGGAACAGGAAATATGCCTGGATATGACTAACAACGAACCGGTTAGACAAGGAAATATTCTATCCCAGAAATCCAAGAAAGGGTCGACTAAATTATTAGTTTTCAGGAAGCAGCTACATGCAATTCAAATTAGCTTGCATCCGAAATAGATTCTTGTCTTATTTTATGAGAAATAAAAATCGTATAATTCTATTTTTCTATTTTATAGAACATTTTGTTCATTCTTGAAAGAAAAGTAACCCAAAATAGGCTCATGCAAAATTTCGCTAAGCGTCCTCAAAAACAAAATTAATTCATCAAGCTCTCAGCCTCAAAGAACGCGCTCCATTCTTCCCCCAATTCTCTCCGCATTTACCGACCAATTTTCTGAGCATTTTAGCTCGTGCACGCGTCAATCAAACACGAAAGAAGGGTAAACCACCCGAAGAACCATCGGGTAAAATCAATCAATTTTAATTAAAACATTGTTTCCTTACTGTCGTCGCCGATGTTTACCGTGTCTATCAAGTTACAGCACGGGCTGGGCCAGGATCTTTGACGCGGGTGAAGTAGATTTTGGCTACTCTTTCTCTTCCCATCTAGTTTGGCTACTTCTCCTTTGAGTAGAGCCCTTTCTAATAGGGGATTCGGAAGCAGGTTCCTTACCATTCCCTACTCTTTCTGGCCACAAAAGCTAACCGCAAACACAATTTCAAACCCCACCCCAGTTTGATGACTCTTGAAGATGCCATAATCCTTCGACACTCTAACATGCTTTTATTAATTTCTGCAAGACGGTCTTTGGTCTTTGGAAAATTAAACGATGGTAACGGGCATGTTTTGGCCTGTGAAGGACGGGTTTGCTGACCTGTTTTTCACAAGGTTTTTGGTTTCTCAAGGCCTTTCTGTTTTCTGCGAAACGTTCCGAAGAGTGTGTTTCGAGTGAAAACTTTTAGCGGTAAGTGAATCGCTTTGGTGAAAATATTGATGGAAATCTACAGGTTTTTTGATTGATTTTAAGCAGAAAGAAGAAACTTTTCGCCGTGAAACAGTGTGAAAATGTGCCTTGGAATGAGGATGTTATGCGAGTGTCGTCGATCACTTTAATTCATTTCTGCAAGCAAGCCAACCACTGATAGGGCCATGGCGGAGGAGAAGCATCGTTTAATGCGAAATTTCGCGCTCGACTTTTTTAGGGAAAATGAAACAAAAAAAAAAAAACCGCGCAACCCGGTTACAGTGACGAGAATTGGAAAGGATTTGTGCCCGAAAAGCTTAAAGCCACTGTGTGAAAACAACAGGAAAAAAATAGGAGGGTGCTCCCGTTTATCGGATTCTTTCGTCCCTTTATTGGCGATGCGAACGCGTACTACCGAGCACCGAAAACCTCTATCTAATGATGCCATAAATCAAGGCACTGCTGTCTGTGGTAGGTTTTCTGAAATGTAGATAACTTCCAAGCATGTCTTGTCTGGTTGCTTTTGCTGTTTTCTCGCTTTTCTGTATTTCTGTGTTCGAATTTCTCGTCTTCTCGTCAAAATGCTTTCCACACGCACACAAGCGCGTAGCATCAGACCAGGTATGGGGTTTGAGAAGTTTGTTAGATTTGATTCAGCTTTTGTTCCTGATTTTTTTTTCTGGTTTTCGTACGCTCTCACCAATTTCTTCCAACTTCATGGGACCAAGTGTCAAAAACGGTTTAACTAAAGAAGCTTAGCGTGAGATCAGCGTCGAGAAAATTGAGGATCTCGTTTGTGAATTGAGGTCAAAATTTGCATGTTGGTGGTCGGTGGGTCGGAGGTAATTTGTTGGATTTACTGATTTTTTTTGTATGTGTTTGTGTTGGGCTTAGACGATTACCGAGTAGATGATACCGTAAAGCTGGGTTTGGAAAGAATGGAAAATTGTCACTTTGCTAACGGTTGAGGAAAGCTCCTGCATTGTTTCGTTGAATTTTGCTAAAAAGATTTTTTTTATTTTATTGTATTTATCAAATGTTTGGTGGTCGATTAGGCGTTTCAGAATAAGCCCTCCTTAAGATCACTTTTGTAATTGAAATTCTTTTATTTCATTTGATTAATAAATTTAAGATCATTAACTACAAGGCAAAATAAGTTCAGAAGTAATGCGTATTGCATATTACCAGGAGTTACATTATATTTGATGAGAATGTTTCTATTGTTGTTTCGAATCAAAACAAAGTAGTTTAATCGTGCAGTAAGCATCATTGTGTTAGAAAATGCATCTCAATTTCATAAGATACCACATTGAAAAAAAAAACAAATTTATTGTTATTTACATTCACATGCCCATACAATCTTTAGTCAATACAAAACCAACCCATGCCCAGCTGTGAACACATTCCTGTAGAGATAATGGCTTTTTCCCTGCTGTACCGTACTTTCTTTCTTGCAGCACAAAACGTTCGATGATGAAACTGGCACCCTTGACATGAAAGTTACGCTTTGCAGTGTAACATATTACCACTGAGAGAAGGGACCCGTTTCCATTGTTATCGCGCCTGTTTGTCGCTCGTGTGGAAGACAGCTTGTTTGACAACAATGAGTAAAATATGTGTCACTAAATTGAACCCGACTCCAGCGGTGTTGCGGTGGTGTGGTCTTCCACATCTGCTGATGAAAACGCGCACAAGAGTGCACCGATGGTAGATGGGAGATTGATTTGGGGGAATGTGGCCCACAATGGGGCCCCAACGAGTTCAAGTTGCAACTCTGTGCTTAACAATGGTAAGAAACATAATAATTATTATTGTAACAATCGGCCCATACGCTCTGTGGTCGGATGAATGAACTGAGCTTCTACAACAGTCTCCAGAAATATCTACGATGTTCCGGTAGTTAACAACAGTGGGTGAATGATTCGATTTGCGTTGGTCGAAGCAAACAACCGAGAATTCCAATTTCATGGCCGTCGTTTAGACGCGTGCCGGTTGCCATTGTTTGGCCTCGAGATAAGCATAAATCAGTGCATCATTACAGGAGAGTGATTCTTTCGCTCCGGGAGGATTAAGATTGAATTATTTTTCCCATTGCTATTGGGTGATCCTTCTGGCAAGGGTCTCTCCGGCACACACACACACACATACACACTAACGAAAAAGCGCCACCGTAGCATTTAGGCCTCGAAACGGAATGGGTAATGTAGTGGAAATAAAAAGTGTTTGTTGGGTGCGATAAATAAAATAACCCTCTCCGAAGGGAACTTCTAAAGACTCTATGGGACACAATTTTGTCTTCTCTATTTTGCTTCCTCTCGAACAGGGAATCGTAGGGGGTTTCGGTACTCGATAGAGTAAATCCACTAAGTATGCACACGTGTCCAACATGTGCTCGACGAGGTGAAAAAAAATTAATCGTATCACTCACAGGTTTATAGGCTCTGTCTCACTCGCAACGTCGCCCATCATCATCATCGTCATCATTGGCTAGTATCCATTTTGGAGTAGCAAAGCAGAAAGATTAATCGTTGCACGGAATGGTCCACGGGTACACACGTACACGTATTTCCATAACGAAACTTTTCCACGGGGAGTTTTTATTTCTCGTAGAAAATGCTCGCTGTGAAAATCGGTCCAGCCGGGAAGGAAAAAAGACAAACGAGAAATGATGAATGGAGCAAACGATTGGTTCGTAGTTCAAGCGGTTGAGTGTGTCAACAGCGGTATCGCGCTGTATGCAGATACCGTTCAACAACACCTTTACATGGGAAGTACACGTGAAGATGATAGCCTCAAGCGATAGCAAAAATAAAGAAGTTCTACACCAGCAGGAAAACAGATGCAGTTTACCTTTAGGATCCTTATCGTTCGGTTTGTTTCCCCGGGGATTCCTACCGAGCGCTGGATTTGATTTATGGAAATTGGATTACACTCATATTTCTGATAGCAGAGCACATCGTCCTCACCATCCGGACGGATTCGCTGTTGGTGCGACACGATGCAGGGATAATTTTTACCACCCCCAACTATCAGCGAGGAGATAATTTATCTGTAATGAAATAAATACCTTTCAACACAAATGTTTCGTTTACGGAGAACTCAGCTTATTTTTTGTTTGAGAAGGTAACGCTAAGTATCTTTATCTGGTGCATGTTTGTGCAGTGCTAAGCCGGTCGTGTTACGCGCGTAATCGTCTTCTGAAATTTTGGTTAGCGAAATGCGTTTCACGGTGGTTTAGGTTCGTTTTCCCTCGACTTGCCGTACATCCGCCGCATCGCATGCAATTTAGTCGAGTCAAGTGCTCGTACACAAACTTCTCGTGCCAAATCCACGGACGTCCGGATTGCCGTGCTGGAGCGTACCAGAAGCGAGTAATGAAAATGAGACCACACCATCGCTCGACTACATGGAGAAGCCGCCTCCTGATCCAGATTATCATCATTATCATCATGGTGGTGGTGGCGCTGCAGTAACGCCACAGGCCAATGGGGTGCCTAGCCGGCTTGCACAACGTGCACTACCGGAAGTGAAGAGTACGTTCCCCACGGCAGGGCAGACGATATACGGCCCAGCGCTTCGTTCGATGGGGGTCCATTGTGGAATCGCTCTTGCTCTCTCCCGGTCTCTCTCTCTCTCTTTGATCGGCACAATCCAGCACCTAGATGCGAATGGGCGAACGGTAAAGGTGCGACCGGGAAATCGGGTGCAATGGTACCGAGATAAGATTTGTTGGAATTTATCGCAGAAGGTGTTCGGTTGGAATTAAAATGAAGGTAATGGAGAGCATTAATAGAGAAGTGCAGCAACCGGAAGTCATGCTGTCAAGGTTTTAGCGTTCATTTTCGCATGATTGCGCTGGTGTATACAAGTGTATGATGGTACGGTTCGGCGAAAGCTAAATTACTATCGAGTCGCTCTCGTTGGATGGTGTTGGAAATTTCATTCCACAAAACCAACCGAGCAGCAATGAGCAACACATGGCGCCGGTCGATGCTTCTAGTGTCGGGGACAGGTTGGAGTTTTCAGGAAGATCAGTGATGTCGGTATGTGATCCACGCGGATAAGTACGCGTCGTGGATAACTACAATAGAGAGTATAAATATGTGACAAATTGGATGCTGGAGTGCTGAACACTTGGCTGTTACATACGTAGAAACATACGATTATAATTAAAACGTCTCCATAGTACGTTGTCTAAAATTCATTTTTAGTTAAAACTATTCTTTTAAAATTTATTTGTGGATGAAGATGAATGATGTCCGTAGAAAGTATCACTGCGTAGTCATCTTGAACTAAAAGACATCCTTGGGAAGGTTTAGCAGTGTTCTCGTTATCTGTCAGGACTTATGGTCATGTGATGGTTGACAAGCATAATACATGATTGAATAAGACCTTGTTTCAACTCTGAATCTTCTGAACGTTGAGTTTAGAATCAATTAAAAAATAATTTGAACCGCAAAATTGCAAAAGGGGAGCTTTCAGAGATTGATTTCGAACCTTTTCGCATTATCGACTGAAAATCATTTAAACACCTGGCCTGGTTCTAGTCCATTCTGTTAATTGTATTCCTGCATGTTCACGATTTTACCCACCTTGAAACTCCAGAAAACCCCCGTTTCTGTCTTTAAACGTAATTTTTAATGAAACGCAATTCTTCAACGAAACACTTTACTCTGATTATGGATTTCATTTTATTGCCTTTATTGCTGTTAAAGTTTTACTATCATTCCTGTTGTCTTGTTCGTAGTCCACGACCAAAGTTATTGGGTTATGTTTATTGCACATCAATATCCGCCCCACAAAAGCCCTTTTGGGTGAAAATATTCAATTTTGCTTGATAAAACTTCCCAAGCCACCATCATCTCGGTTACTTTATCCATCTACTCGGCGCCGATACTAGAGCTTCATACACTAGACTGACAATCGATCGAAGGATTAACTCTCTTATGTGTATCCAATGGTGCTATATGAGGGGAAGCGGGAAAAGAAGCCCATTGCTATTTATATAACATCGTTACAAGTTTACAAACTGACCGGCTACCGAAACTTCCCGACCGGAGAGACAATGAACCGTTTGCTTGTTGACATTGTGAACATGCAAAGCAGAGGGATAAAAGGTCTTGGTAAACGATCTTCGGCAAAAACTGGGAAAATTGAATGAAGTGACCTATTCGTTTCGAGGAAACACGGAAAACAGTGCCGTGTTGGTTGTCTAGGGTTGCGGGCTAGGGCTAGGCGACGGTGCTAAGATATATTATATTTGACGGTAATATATTTATTTTTCGCATTATCGGGTGTCAATCCTTGTAATCCGTAGGGGTTTAGTGTTGTGCCATTTGATTGCCTGAGACGATTGAGCTGGGCTAAAGAATTGGAACCGATACGTTTTGGTCGGATTTAGCTTTGGCTTCGCAAGAAAGAAAAGTGTATCCATGGCGAGGCTCTTGTGTTCAGTTCATACAATGGGAGAACAAATGTTAAAGCATGAAGGGATGTGTTAGATTTATGAGTATACATCTTTATCTATGAAATTTTAGAGTGGCAGTATCTATGCCAAAAATTATTTTCTTTGCCAGAAACAAAAATCTCTAAAGGCCTTGAGTTACCGCGGGCTGAGTGAAGATCCAAGGAGTAGTAAGGCAGAAGAATAGAGTACCCTTTTTGAAGACAGCATTTTCGCTGAGAGACTTCTACACCTTCATCAGGAAGTGCTGAAAAGGTGTAATTTACTCATAGTCCCTAGCGTGTTTACCAGCGTTAAACAATACGACCCGATCCTAGGTAAAGGCACTCACCGGGAAAGCTAAAAACCCAAGCAATCGCGGTTAGAAAATCAAGGGTACTTGGCGGGTACGCCAAACGATGTGAAACGGATTTAAGAGCGTCTGTTGAACAAATTAAAGCAAGTACGCGTATCTTTAACTTGAAACAATTTGTGTTCTAGATATCGTCAAGTAATTCGTTTAAAACTTTTAATTTTTTTAGAAATAAACAAGTTTCTCGTTATGATTATTTAAAAATTTATGTCACCGTAGGAATACGTGACGTAACCCGGAACCTCCAGTCCATCAAAAATGCCGGAAGTCTGCCTGATACGATGCCTAATGTATCCGTGTCTTTCGAATGAGCAGACACTTAAAAAACGAGCAGCGTCATCAAGTCAAGGTTGAGTTGATTCTTTCATCATTACGGCGAGGGACTTAAGGCAGTACTACGCAGACGATCTCGACGATGATTGCTTTCCTTCCCCAAAGACGGCGTGCGAATGATCAAAGAATGCCATAATAATTTTGCATTTAATTAAAAATTTGATGATGGGAAAAGTTTACGATTGGAATTAATTCTATCGCTCGGGAGGTTTGTACGGTGCGGAGGAAGCGCGCCAGTAATGTTGCAGGGTAAAGTTGGGTCTGTCTGAAACCGAGACGAGCTTACGATGAGCGGCAGAAGTTCAACAGAACACACTTTTTCTCTTATCATGCAACGGTCTAATGCGCTCGACAAGTTTGCTTGTGTGCACCGTGTTGGGTTGATTAATTGTTTTTAGATACATCGTTACCTCGTTGTTGGGTGGAGGACAACTCCTCCGATATAGATATGTTGAACTGTATTTATTGCAAGTGAAAGTAGATTGGAATGAATTTTGTTTTACTTACATTTTAACAGAAGGTACCAAGAAACGATAATCCAGATACGGTGACTAACTCTCGGTATCATGACGTCATCACTCGTTTTTCCTTGGTTCGGTTAATCTAGAACTAGTGGTCCTACACATACACGTAATCTCACTTTCAAACTACAACACACACACACTCCTTATTTGCACTGGTTACTCCTGGATCATTCGTGGAAAAGTCGGATTGACCTGTAAAATCACTGGCACAGCGAAAAGATTTGCACTATCGTGTTTTATTGCACCTCATTACCCTGGGGTTTTCCTGCCACCAGGTGCATTACGATTGACCTGAATGCTTATTGATGCAATGCTGAAATGATGATGAACACCGGTAATGAACACTTGCTCCTGGAAGCGTGTAGTTTTCATTTCATAGCCCTGCTCCGTTTTGATGTGCTAAGACTGTGAAAAGGGAGTTTTCAGTTCGCAGCTATTTGTGGTACTAGTTTTTCCTAGGAAAAGAACATCTCTATCCAGCACACGCTAGAAGTACGCAGGGTCACAAACAAACAGAAGGCGGCTACTGATAGTGATCGTAGTTTGAACAGCAGGCGAGATACGTTTTCATGTGGTTCTTGTCCTGTGGGTCCGTCTCACATCGCAGGATACGTATTGATATCTTCACACTCTCCTACGGAAGGGTTAATGCCAGCCTGGGGTTTCACCACAAATCGTTGCAGGAAGGCAAACCGAAAACCCATGTTCAGGTTCAGAATTCTGAAGCTGGAAAAAGCTAACCAATAATTGTTTGCATAGGACTTTTACGACTCTGCCCAAGCATAATTAGCCCAAGCCCGAGCGAACGAGCGAGCGAATCCTTTGACTCGGCTTCCTGTTCATACCGGCATATAGACCGAAGCCGACACGGTTATGCAAAGCAGGGCCATCAAAGAGGCCCTGAACGGTCGAAGTAGGAACAAAGTGGCCTATCCGAGGATTTTTTTTCTTCTCCCTCCAGTGGTTATGGAAAGCAGATAGTGATCTGGCTCGGGACTTACTGGCGGCAACCGGGGCCATCGACCAGATTTTGCTGATGAGTGGTCGTTTGATGAGCAAAAGGGCAAGCAAGTTTTGCCATGCATTGGCACTAGAGCACCAATGGGAAGGGGTTAAAAAAGCTAGATTCTAATTAGGTGATGGTCGCATCGACTAGGGTGGATGTTAATTGGGTGCTGTCTTTTTATCGGACCGAAAAACGATAAAGCAATTGTTCCGGAGCCACAACCAATCTCGATTGATCACTATCTTGGTGTACTGGTGGTGGGTTTGATTACATGGGTTTAGGGGTTTTTGTGTGCTTCGTTCACTGATGTATTATAGTATGATTAGAGCGTGTTGATGACTCTATAAAGTGTCGGTTGTGCTTTCGGTGTGGCATAAAATGGTTGAATTGTTCACTGTTATCCGATCATAAATCACGATTGAAACCTAGAACGAAAAAGACAATACAGAGCGTAAGTATGAATTTATTGAATTGATTTTAAATTATTTATAAATGAGTAAGCAATTGTTACTGATAGTGAGATGGTAATACTGAGGATCATTTTAAAATTACTTCGTTTTGTTGTATTTGATGATCGATAAGTGGTAGAAAAAATCTAGCAAGTTGACAGATAAAATAACAGAATAAATGATAGTTCCAGGTAGCAAAATAAAATAAATTTGGAACCAAAACAAACCACAATAAGAAGAAAAAATGCGTCAAAAACATGCCACAACTCAGCAGCAAATCGAATACACAAGTATCAGGCTGATAAAACTTCCTCAAGAAACAAAAAAAAACTGGCGAACCAAATTATATTTTATCTCAATATTTTCACCAACCCTTAGGCGGTGTCTCCCATCCAAAATGCCACTTAAAAATTTCTTCGAAGCACGATTTGTGCAAGTGTCGAAGGTGGAAAATATTTGCTCACGGTGCTGTTTCCTGAATGCCTGGGGCATTCTTTCGGTCAAAAATAATTTATAGCTATTGAAGCGGACGACAATACGGCGGACAAAACGGACGGCCGGATGGAAACAAACGAGCAGCAAAAGAAAGCACGGATGGAAAATTTGGTGCTGCCAAAGAAGTCTCTTTACCCCTCGATGGGATGGGATGGACAGCAGCAAGTAATGGTAGACGAAGACAATTTGTTCCCTCTGCCACAACTCCTGCAGGGGTAGTAATTATTCACGCGAAGTAATTTATGTGTGATTAATTATATTTTGTGATAAACGGTCTCTACTGGCCTCCGGCTGCTCTGGACACGGGAGGTCGGAGGGGAATGGAATGGAAGTCACGCAGGCACCTTTTTTGTGATTTTGAATTTTATCCACCATTTACAGCAGCAGTCTCGGACGTGTCTGCAAGAAAGCATTGGCATCGGGTAGCAAAAAAAGGTAGATAAAGTTGAAGATTTCTTCCCTCCAAAGATTTACTTCAATTCGGGGGCGAAACTTTTGAAACTTGCACACCACGTGATGTTTGTGGTCGAAAAAAAAGGCAAATTATTTTCTGACCACCAAAGTTATCAGCAAAATGGATCCTCGAACGCGAAACCACGATTAGGTGGTCAACAACACCCGATCAAGGCAGTGCACTAAGTGGCCTCAAAAACTACACTTATTCATCTTAATTGGTGTTGCTGGAAATTGATGACAATGGCAGTTTGTTTTACGATCTATTCGATTAACCCCAACCCGAAAAACAACTTCCCTACCGGCGATGAAATAGGAACAGGTGAAGGATTCTGCAAATGCACACGTTCCGCTTTCCCGCACACTGTCAGTCAGCATAACAATCAGCGTTAGCAGCAAATCGAATTACTGGCTTTCATATTTTATTACAATCGGAACCAAAACACAACCACCCAAACCAACACGGCCCAGTTGCACTGTCCTAGGCAAAGGCGACGTGGTATTTTGTGTTATCTTAACTAGCAAAGTCCCATTTATCCGTGCCCCAACTGGTCGAACGAAGCGAACGGGGTGGTAAAACAATTCCCGTTACAAGCATTCCGAGCCAAAGTTGTGTGTGTGTTCGGTCCGACATGCCTGGAGCCCGTGCCGTGCTGGTTCGAGCGAAGTTTTGTGTAACGCTTTCGACATGACATTTAGACAAGCTAGCTGAATATTGTATAACCTCGACTTCTCGCTTGCCATGTCTTTGCTGTGGCCTTTTTTTGGGGGGTCGAGAAGTGAGGTTAGGTGTGGTTTTTTCGTCGTTGTGCAAGACGGGCAGATTTCTTTCCCTCGTTGTTTTGTTGTGGAGCGAAACAGAAATGGTCAGTCAGCATCTAGGTGGAGATTAGTTGGCAGATGGAATAAGCCCCCTGTTAAAAGTGATGTTGAATTTGTGACGTTGAGCTGCCTCGAATAGAAGAGGGATGCGAGGTAGCTGATTGATATGAAGTATTGAATTTGATAGTAATATAAATGAAAAATATGGCTCTCAGTTTAGAAAACAAGGCTACAGAGGATTCATCGTTACTCAAGCGTGAGTTGAAGCCTCACCATCAGCTTCCATCAGGTCTTTCCAATGTCAAGTGGTGAGGAGAGGTTAGTTATGGTTCAGTTTCAGAGCAATTGAAAAAAAAAATCATCTTTTTCTTCTTGGTTTAACGACCCTCGAGATCATGCCAGTCTTTTAATGACTTACTAGACTTAATGATATCACGTAATTGGGGCGTCAGTCGTCACTATGGAGGGAAGGTTCCAAATGGGATTGAAGCCCCAGTTTTGCCTTGTTTAGACCTGCGCCGCTGTTGCCTCGGCCTCCAGACCGGAGGCTCACAGCTCATAAGCCGCATAAATATAACCGAATTTCTCTGCTATAGTTTTCAACTCATCTTTTAAGTCTATTTAAAGCAGTCTTTTATTGTTTTTATACTAATGATTGATATTCTTAAAGATCTATATTTTCCCACGAGTATTCTACACGGGAGATCTGTTTGAATTTGTTCTGTACTCGATTTCTTCAGGGAGATTTATTTACTGGATATCTCCAATAGTATCTCTACGACTTTTGTTTAGCGGAAGAACTGAAGGCAGAGCGTTCATTCGCATGCTGTCATGAGTCATGTCTAACCGTTTTGTGTTGGGCGCTCAACTGCAACGCTTTGCTTAAACTTATATTGCTTAAACTTCTATGTATCTATCCTTTCAGTTCCGTAAGCAGCAAAGTACTAATGTGTCAATATCACGTATGTAGCAATACACTTAGAACACTGTATGGCAAGTTGAGAGAAACATGCTAGTCAATGACTCACCAGAACACCAAAAACTGACGACCAAATCTAAAAACAACACATGGCAGAGATGAAAACGGTGATCATCGGACCAATTACTAATTTGTGAACGACGCAACAACAGGATGAACCTACAAAAAATACTAATTTAATCGAGTCCGTCTCGTCAATACGGCATGTCCATTATTGTCAATACGTCAATAATTGTAATAAATAAATGAATACTATTTGCACTATAGCACCATCAATTAAAATTTTGTTTTACAACGGGGCTATCTTTAATTATTACTACTGTGTTTGTATTTCGTGGCTAACTTTTTGAATAATGTTTTTCTTTTCTCCGTCAAAGTTCGCCTTTCCATACTGCCCATTTTTTTCATGTACTCTCCGGAGCTCAATTCGAACGTCCCCCGAAGCGGTAAGTCAATCCGAGAAATTTCATAAATTGCACACAAACACACATTTAACCGCCACATGGCCAGCGCTCACACGCCAGTTTTCTACGTTCCCCCCTTTCCCCACGGTGCCCAAAGGTATGCAAATGAAACCATTACGCTTAAAGTGCATCAGCATGAAGGTTGAATCGTTGTTGCAGGCATCGGCATTGGCATCATCATCATCATCATCAGGCGTCCCAGGGTGCGATGCATCCAACCGTGCAAAAAATAAAACAAGTTCACGGCGAGAGCAAGAGCGAGAGGTCGGAAGGAGAAAAAAAAACGACCGAACCGAGTACCACAGCGCGTGAGACACAAACACACATTTAACAATTAGGCTAATTGAAATTTAAATGTTATAAAATGTCGATCGCGTTATTCCCGGCAAAACGTGCCGGTGCCGGTGGTCGTTGGGTTTTCTGCTTCGGCTATGTGCAAACACACAGCCACATAGCTGACATCGTCACTGTCGTCACTGTCTCAACCGGAGTGAACACGTTTGCCGTGTACCGCAGTGCCAGTACCTACGCACACGAAGGTCCTTGGGATGGTTATGGTTAGGTTCATTAGATAGAGAATGTTTTCATTCTGTGTGTATGTTTGTCACGAGTTTGCGCGGGCTACGAGTTTTCCTTTTCGTTTCCCCTGACAATAATCGTACATGCTGGGAAGTAGTTTTGTTGTTATGCTTTCCACTAGTGCCATCCAGTTCTTGCGGATTTTTTTTAAAGTGCTGCTCGAGACTCCACGATTCACGTTTGCCAAAAAAGTTTCCAGTTACCTTTAACTGCACCCCGAATACGGAAATCGCAAACCAGCAACACATGTCCACATGGGTGCGGCGAAGTGTGGCAAAATATTGAGCAATCTGCTAAACGGTGTTCTGGTTTTTGGGTAGTGAAATCTCTTTGCTAGAGCACCGTAGATAAGCTGGTACGGTGGAGGTAGGAAAAAAATTAAATTATTAAATTACGGCCCCGTGCTAGTGTGTGTGTTCCCATTTTCCGAATAGCACTTGCAAATATTTGCCAATTTTCTATTTTTATGGGTTCAATCCTAACGACTTCTTCAACTACTCTAGAGTCAGTACACGGAAATCATTAGTCTTGTCCGGGGGAAGAGGTTAGTTTAGAAAATGTGCCTCTGTTGAAAGCTTTTTACATTTTTATGAAAATAGAAAACGTAAACTTCTCCTCACCAACCGCCGTTGAAGGATAGCGATGCGGGACACGTGTTCTGTTTTTCGAGCAAATGATTCGTTTATGATGCGAATCGCCTGCTTTCCGGGAAGCTGAAGCATTGCAAGTAATCGATATTGAAGATGCTGGTTATCTACGAAATTGAAGAAAAATTGCCGAAAAGAAGGTTGCTTCCCGAGGAAGAGTTTTTCTTTTGCTTCCCCGAGACCTTATCCCATTTGCGGGTATCGGTTATCTTTATCCTCGAAAATTCGTCTTGGAAACTTTTAAACACGCTTCACTAACATCTTTCCCTGACAGTGGGCTTAGTTTGCTTTGGTTAAAGGGTAAAGCCGGGTAAACATTCAAACGATCCTTGAGCGTGTGTTAAGATGTTGTTGTTTTTCGTTCTCGTTCTTTCACGCACGCCCTTCCGCACGCCGCTAAATCCTCAAAGGAGGCTCCAAAGTTGAAGGTTACGGGCACGGAGCCATGTCTTCTGGCCGTGTCATTCAAGCATGTTTGCTATCCTTGAGCACGGTAATGGGACATTATTTATAACTTGTAAAGCTGCGGCAATGTTAACCGGCACGCCAAGAGTCGGAGCGTTTTTGCACACTCTCGTTCACCGATTGAGCTATCACAGAATCGTGAAAACCCATTAGCGATGTGGGTGTCACCCATTCAGAAGAGGAGAGGAGGGATGGAGGTAGCGTCTTTGGCTTTTCTTCAGCCGGATCGTCTGTTTACCGCAGCGTGTCGTGTGTTGATGAGTGTTCGAAAGCAAACTCTTCAGGCGCGTACAATGCCAACCCCGAGGGCTTACGTCTTCGGATGGGAACTGCTCATAATGAACAGCTTACCGTCGGGAGATAGTAATTTTAATCCATTCCCTTGACGCAAAAGGTTAATTAGAAGTTGAAACCAAGGCCAGTCCCTATCGAAGGGTGTTGCTTCTGTTGGAAGGCTTAAGGAGGAAATGTATCATTTAAGACGTGATACGTCAAACGCTTCAAGGACTCTTGACTAGATGAATCGCGTCACATGTATACTGATATTTTACTACCTTCTTCCACATATGAGAGATCCAAGTTGAAGGGATGTTTTGGTCATTTGTTTTCAAACTGAGACGTTCTTCGAGACCTTCTAACACTGTACTTTAAGGTTTCGCTCGAACCCGAATGCATAAGGCAGTAAAGACAAGAAAAGTTAACGATTAATTGATAACCCGTTGAGCAAGCACAAAAAACGATAGAAGAAATGAACGAATATTCCATTTTAACTAACATTAGTAGCACATGGTGACACTAATTTGGCTTATTGTTTTTGTTCTCTCTCTCTCTCTCTCTCTCTCACCCTCTCTCTCTCGCTCTCTTGCCATAGTAATTTTCTTTAGAAAAGTTTTCACATCCGAAACCCTTCCAAAAGGTCTCGGTGCTATGACGAAGAGTCACTCGACGCTCGTATGCACCACGTGTGTGCATGTGCAATTTCGGGGTGTTTGTTATTGATTATTTGTGCTTCGAAGGTTTGGGATGTTTTCGGCGCAGCAAATACGCTGCAGCCGAAAAAGGGAATTCGGTTCTCCGGCACCGGCTTTGAGAGGTTTTGCATGCATCTACGTACGTACGTACGTACGTGGAAGGAACATGGAACCAGCAATCAAGGCCAGCCGGTGCCCGATGTCTGTGGTTTTTCGGACACTTTGGTGCCGGGAACCGTTAGTTACCGTTAAAGGATGTGCCCAAACCAGAGACCCACCACGGTACGGTCTTTTGTACCTCGCTTAGGAACGGCTTCTTTGCTGCTGGCACGGCGCACGGAAGTCGGTGGCATCTGGTGCATGTTGGGTTTTGTAGGTGAGCATTAAAGCGATTAAAAGTAAATTTCAGTGTGTACAATTATTTTAATTAAATTATAAAGTAAGAAATAAAGATTGTAAATTTTTAGGAACTTTTAAAGCAAACTTATGGAGAGATTTCGTGTTGGATGAGTTTTATCGCGATAGTTGCCATTACATTGCCCGCCTCATTAAAGATAAAAGTAATTTATTACTATACGTTTATCTCTTTACTGAACCTATTTATAGGATCATTATTCATTGTGTTCCGATCTACCATTGCATATTAGGATGAGAAATCTACACTGTTAGAACTTTACCGGCTTCCTAGAGAACCTATAACGCTATCAATGATTAATTGATATAGCATACTCATGTGTGAAAAACACAGTATAAAGGTCTTCCGTGTATTGAAGTTGAATATAACGAAGTTTAAAATAGATTTTCCAATAGTTTAAATAATAGAGATTTTGGTATAACTTCATTCCTCGGTTACAGTGAGCTTTTCAGCAACATTTTGAAGCCAATTTAGGATGTACTCTGGCACAGAAAATTCTCCTTAAACCATTTCTTTCACCAACCAAACAAACCATCATCCGTAGCTCAAATTTCCACATAATCGTCCACAACAACATTGCTTAAAGCGCACCGACTAGCACATATTGATCATTTGCTAGGGGAACACATTTAACATGGAATGCCACCGTTGCCCGAGCAAAAACTTGATCCTTTCATTGCACTAAATTCATTGGTATGCGTGCAGTGAATAGGGCAACCGGCAGCCGGCGAAAACTTTCACCCGATGCTGCAAAACAGACCGAATGCAGACGAACCACACTCCGACAATGGCCGGTATGGTACGGCACACATGCGACGCTGAGGGGTACATACAGAGCGAGAAAAAGACGGAAACTCCACAGCTTTCCACCACCGGGAGGAAAGGTTATCCTGCAAAAACCTTCACATGTTCCCGAATACGCTCCGGGGCAATTCTTCATCGAAACGAAGAATAATGTCTAGCGAGACAGCAGTTGCTCGGGTGTTGGTGTTGATCGGACGTTTGGTTTCTCGTAGGGGCACTTACCACACCTACACACACATACACACTATCGCTGATTCTGGGCTGATAAAAAGGAGGAAGAAGGCAACAGCATAAAAACCCACATCAGTTCACCCTTTCGGTTGGTGCATCAGCATCAAGCACTACGGACGATCATCCTTTCAACGCATTACTCACGCACACTTGTACTCGCCGTAAATGCGATGAAATATCGTGGAACCGCTCCACGATACGCCAAATAATTCACCGAAAAGTGTCGGGGTGTACCGGGATTAGAGGCGTGCGTCTTTTTTATTTTTCGGACCATTTTTCGCCTTCATTGTCCACACACCTCACATTTTATCGCACACAATAGGATGAAGCGCGCTAATCCTTGAACTCATTTCTATGTATGCTTTTTTTGGTATTATTACGTCAGGACACATACTATAGGACACCTTTTTATTTTACTCGTCCGTGGAAACACATGTTATTAACAAACACTGAAGCAATGCTGTTGGTTGTTTTTTTTTTTGCGAGAAAAGAGACACAAAATAAAGGAGGTTTTTTGTTGATTCGAGTGAAACGTGTGTGTGGAAAAACTTTGAAATAAAGGCGGAAAAATATAAACACGGCACCGGAAGGCACATATGGGGTTGTTTTTTGTGTGTCGGTTTTCGAGTTGCACATGTTGTTTATCTTCGCACTAGATGTTTCGTTTGCGAGGTGCACATAAAATGATATGAATTCGTGGAGGTTTTATATCTAATATTTAGACTTGAATTTCACGAACCAAAGCAATAAAGACGTTGAAGCCGGATGTTTGCTTACGTCGGCTTTGTTATGAAATTCAGAAAATACACACCACTTGCTATGAAGCATTACCTTCAATAGCACTCCATGTCACGTTTTATGTTGAGGCACAATTTTCCCACTCTATTTTCCACAGCGTTACACAAAACATCCGGCAGTTTGACGCGATATCAGTGATTACAGTAACTGAACGGACGTACGGCTGTCGATGAGAATTTCACGTTCTCGCAAGGACTTTCCTCGCGGCAAGATATTGCAAAACTGAACCTATCCTCTGTACTGCCTGTGTGGATATTTTTCTCTCTTTCGGAATGTTATAATTCCCGGCAGATTTATCTCTCACTCTCTTGTCACGCTGGCAGAAGTTTTCCATGTTTTCAAACAAACCATTGATCAGATATATTGTGTGGCATCTAGCAAAGTCCTGACGCACACATGTCTGCTATATACTCTGAGTCCTTTTCCACGCGAGAGTCAACGCTCTTCGGAAAATGGGAAAATTTCTATCTCAGTTTACATTTATCCGGACGAGAGCAAAGCATGGCCTATCAGAGGCAAAGAGAACTCACTCAGCAGTGAGTTCCGTTCCAATCGTAGGAAAATGAACGTTTATTTCACCGTAGATAATTTGATTCATTCGTTCGTTTTGCGCTTGATGAGCTTTTGTTTTCATCTCATTAGATTATCCCATTATCGGTTATTTGCATGGAATGCTGCTAGAGCAAACAATAACAGCACATGGAAGAAGCAAAGATGCAGCTTTTCCTGCTGGGAAAAATGTATTGAACTGCATGCGAAGAGGTTAGCAGAAGATAATGGAAATTTAATTGTAATTGATAGAAATGAACGGGTTTTCACTAAGCTGAATGTTTGGCTGCAATTCGTAGAAAAATTGGGTTTATAAACAAATGAAAATAATTTAGCAATCCTTTTGCAGAGAGCAACAGTGAAGCAGTCTTATCAACTCTGACAGTTCTACTAGGAATTCAACAAGCTTTACGGTTATCTTTCCTCGATAAATATTGATGCATCAATAGGAGCAAGTAGAATCAAACAAACAACGGCAGCAAACGGTTTACTCGTTGCGATGTGGTGGCTTATCGGAAGCATGGAATCAGTTTAATGATTCTTTGTGCCGGATGACGCGTGGTTCGTGTACGCACTGGGCGCATGCAGGGCGCAAGCGCTATTTTCAGAGAGAATGAAAAATGCACCTCGCCGGCATCGGTACAACACACTGTCAAAACAAAAACTCGACCTTCAATCGAATCCAAATCCCCACAAGGGAGTGCGATATTTTTCCGACTTTCCTGCACGTTTTCTGCAAACGATTTTCCAGGAAGGCTGTAATGGATGTTTGAAAAGAAAATCCCGGTGTTGTCTAGGGAACGAATACCAAGAACGTTATGGCTGTTGTAGGTTGGATTGGGAACTTTCCATTGTTTTTATTCGTTCGGTGAGAGAAACCGAACTCGGAGTGGTTCAGTAGTTGCCACTATGAAGGAATGAAATGCAGGGACACTTCCAGGGAATGAACTGGAAAGAAACAAAATGAATTTATCGTACTGGATGAATGATTCCTTCATCGAAATGAATTTGTTAAGCTAAAATGTGATTTTTAGATTTGTTTTAAATTATAATTTTTTTTTTTGGATTATACTTAAGTTGGAGTGCCTCTTAAAGCATCGATAGTTCTCCAAACACCTTCCCAAGACTGCGTGAAAGCTTTTTTATACGTAAGATGACCATGTCTAGATTGCTTGCTGGACCTTTAACCAACTTTTTGTAACACGATCCCATTCAATAAGTTTTACTGCTGGTTTGCTTTGAAATATGATATGAGACCATATCACAGACAGATGAAAAGTGAAGAAAGCTGTTCAAAAATGCTATCGCTTTTCGATTAATTTGCTTTTTTTTAACTTTTCTAGATTACTGATTAAATTTTAATAGTGAATATTTTTTATCTAAAATGTGATGCAATTGCTAAACAAACGGAGGTAAACAACGTGCCTTCAAAAAAATATATATGCAAGAAAAACTTTTATTTAAGTTTAATTTCTAATTGGAATTGAGCGTACCTCAAACACCTAAGAAAAGAAAACTGATGCAAGGAAATCTGCCATCAACTAAGCTTGTCAAAAGGAAAACGTGCTTTTGTTCATCTGGGTATAGAATCGTTTTTGACGCTGTTGCTTGCTTCTGGGACTGCCAAAGTATGCGAAGAAGTGTGAAATTTGCCTGAAGCTAAGGAAATGAATGAAGGAAATGAATTCATCAGTTGTGAAATTTGTTTTATTTCACCTACAACGACGGAGCAAGCAAAGAGAAGCGAAGGCAAATGTTTAGGAAACGTACGGAAGGATTCCATTCGAGAAAACTTAGCCTATTCCACGTATCTCGCGATCCAGTTGAACAATGCGATCGTTTGGTGGCATATTCATTTTTCCGGCTGCAAGAATACTGCTCTTTGGTGCATGAAGTAGAGAAGAAAGGTTTCATTAGGGATAAAATATTTGCAGAAAAAAAAGTTTTGTGCCGTAAAATATTGAGAAAAGTGTTGCGAGGAATTTTAAAACTATAAATATCGATTGAAATGCATATTGATGCCTTGATCTCGAAGGCATTGTATGCTCTTTGAATTGCTTTTTTACGATGCGGCTAACGATTTTGAATTTATTTTCTGCATTCTTTTATTCATTTTTTAATTTAGTTGGTTTTAGTTAGTTATTTAGTTGCTTTAGGGTGGCCCGGTGGCGCTTGCGGCTACAGTATTCAAACGGCAGGACCACGGTTCAAATCCCACCCGGACCGATCACCCGTAGTGAGCACTGATTATCCAACTACGTGGTATCTGCAAGTCTAGTAAGCCTCATCGATAGCCGGCGTAACCTTAGAGATCGTTAATCCAAGAAGAAAAAGAAAAAATTAGTTAGTCTGGCATTTAGTTGCTTATCACGTTCATTGTTTCCTTTGGTTGCTTTTTTGATTGTACGAATTTAATTATTTTTAATTTTTAATACTAAATTATTAGTCATTGATTGATGTATCGATTTCATGATAAAATTTCCTTTAATGGATTTCTTCGTAATTCTGGGGAAGAATATTTTTTACTTTTCCATTTGTACATCTAGTAAATATGATTTTCTCATTGGATTTATAAGCAAATCTGTGTGGAGCTAAAAGTCAAGTTCGACTTTTTTCTTACTCCAATCGCTATGCTACAAACTAGATGCTGGATAAGCACTCAGCCATGTAACCCAAGCCATGTTTTGTATTCGAAGAAATCAGACCTATCCTACAATAGCTTTTTGTACCATCAATATGTAGTAGCAATACAGCCAGGAAACCGATTGAGCTCAGCCAGGACAGTGTGACAGGAGCAGTGTAAGAACATTGTTCCGTTGTTGAATAAAAGACGACCTTCGTCGATCGATTGTTTCTTGCGCCAGGGCCGCAAGCTTGGTACCGTTCTGCTTGATATTTCCATCTACTCTATCCAATGCTTTGCCTCATTGTTAACAAGCAGCGCAAGTTCGTACTTCATTGAAGCGATTATGCCGTGCACTAAGATACAACCCAATACTGTATTCATGTTCTGTACTAAATCACATTCGATTAGAACGCTTTGAACGGTGGTACAATTTGAAATGGGCTACCATTATGTGTTGGTAAATTGAATGGTTCTTTATGGATTGCGTTAGCCCAGCCCGGCTAGAGAAAGTGAATGCGAAAGGCACCACTAAACGAATTAGACGCTTTGATGAGGAAGCATAGAGTTAGGCCAGCACCGACAGGAGTAGAAAATCTTTCAGCTAAATGCATTAACAATGGCGCCTTTGAGCGAAAAGGGGGAAAATGGGAAGACATTTTATAGGTTATACACTACACCTTGCCAGTACTGTCCTTTTTTTACCATTGGCCTCTTTCCTGCCCTCTTTTTTCTGCTTTGATTGACCATTATTCGTTATCCTGGGTTGTCTTTTTTTTGCCACCGAAGTAATAAAACGAACCTCATTTCTCACTTGGGTTACTTTGTCAAATTACCTACTCTGGGCTATTTTCACTGGGTTTTTTTTCGATCGAGGATTTTCTGGAGTTTTACCATCCCTTTTTGGGACGAGATAGATTGGGAAGAGCACGGAAGCACACTCTTGGCCCAATTATGGGATAGTGAGTTGGTGAAAGATAATGCCAACCTCGCGCGAATTGGGAACTGTGTAGCTTTTTGGCAGGAAAATTACTTACAAAATTGATTTGGGTCTAACAAATTAGGCGAACCGTAACGAAAGACACGTCCCTGCCCAAAGCTGTTGAGTTTAATGTGCCTCAATGGAGCGTACTATTTTAAGAGTTGAAGACAAGTAGAACAAATTATATCATGCTTTAGAGTCGTCTAAATCACAATGAGAAGATGGTGAAAAGCTATTCTCTCAAGAAAAAAAAAAGCTGTCCAATCCTATATACAAACAAGAATTTATGTTATGCATGTGCTTATCGAACATATCAAACCACCGACAGCAGCAGCTAGGGCAGCAACGAAGCACGTTCGCGGCGATGATGATGCCATCAGGATTTTTTCGTTCCACTTCTTCATTTTAACAGCTCCGTTGTTCGCTTCGCACCACAGCGTCACGATGCACTTTGGGAAGAAGAATTCCTTTCATCATCGGATGAATTTTCCTTACCATTCCCACCGACAGGTCCGGTACGCGCGGCACGATTTATTATGCATTCCATTCACGACGGCTGCGACGGTTGTGATGGCGATGATGATGACATCGGTTTCGGTGGTGCCAGCGGAAAAAAGAGTCTTCGATAATTCTGTCGAAGGATTCTGTGGGTTTGCCCTGTGTGCGAGAGAGTGCATAGAAAATGGTTGAGGTATTGCGAACGAAAGGAGAACCGGGAACGCAAGTGAGCCCGCTTTGGCGGATTCGGAGCAAGCTAAACCAATTCATGATTGTAAGGGCGAGTATGGACAGGGTGATAGCTTATCAAGTTTTGTACTTATAAAGATGGCTGCAGAATTATCTTACACCAATTTTAGCTCTGAATGAGCTATGGTACTGAAGTACTTCGTGAGTCCATGTTATGCAACATAAAGCTGACGCATTCTCTAGATTTCTTCTTCACAAATACTTTAAGCACACACTATTAATAGTAGCTGTACATGAATTAATACCTGCCAGTATAGTTGAACCACAGACATTCCACAAAACTCTAGAATTCCTTGAAGTTTCTCCTTGATTTTCCTCAACTTGGAATTACCGAACCGAACGGAGGGTTGAGCCGGTTAATTGATTCGGAGGCCATTGCCGTCGCCCTAATCGGATAGCACGGCTATTGGAGCGAAAGTGTGGACGGCACTGTCACGAAGACGACTAATAATTAGTGCGCTCTGCTGGAACTAATAGCATAATTCAATTTCAAGACCTGACAGGCGATTGAGCTTAGGGGTTGGGCCGGTTGTGCATGGGACTCCGGCAGCTCTTTATCAGCGACAAGAAGAGCTATTGAGGCTTATTAACGTCGCAGACAATTATTCGTACTACTCCGAAAAGCTTCCCAGGGCCGGATTGCCTGAAGAGAGTACAAATTATATGCTTCAAAAATTATCGAATGATTAGTTGAGATTTTGGTAGTGTTGATTTGAGGAGGAGTTTATGAACTATATAAAAGAGAAAATTTACTTCAACTTTGCACAAGACCGCTTTCTCAGTACACAGAACCAGCGATAACAACGTAAGCTGCCAAAGATCCTTGATGGGGCTATTTGCATGCAAAGTTGCGCCATAAGCCATCGCAGCCTGGCTGTGGTAATTATTAAACTCGTTATATTTTGAAACGATCGCAACATGCACATGAGTACAAGAAGGTATAAAGTTTAATTACTTTAATTGACTCTACGTTTCGTGAAGGTTGCGTCCGGGTGGGAGTTTGCCTGATTGGACATTGGGAGATACTCCCCACGCCACAATCAGTAGCAGACAGCAGTTGAGCTGGAAATGAAGTGCTGGAAAGCACTACTAATGATGTCATTCGAATGCAGATCAACCGTACTAGCCGTCGCCATCGTCGTTGGGTTGTCGATAAGTGCGATGTCTCGTTAATACCGCATTTTCCGAAGCTACTCATTCGACTTAATGTCATCAACCGCTCCGATTGCTTTAAAGTTTATTTCGTTAGTGGCTTAGTGGCGCTGCAAAAAGCGTGCGCTTTATGGGCAGCTTCTTCTGTGAGCACTAATTTATTCCATCGCATGCATTGGACGAAGATAGTAATTGGTAACCGTTTAGCCGTTAAATGGTTTCAGTGAAGTCGCAAATTTAAATTGTTTTGCGGGAGCATGGTTGCGGTTGGAGGTGTGACGGTTGTTCGGGGAAGTGAATTTTCCCGAAATGTGGTAACATTTGCGACAAATCGGTTGGTGAATAGAAGTGAAATTGTGTTCATTTATAATTTCATTTTGATTATTTACTGGTGCGCTGTTTCGGTGTTTGCTATGCGATATTTAATTGGAGTTATCGTAAACGCTCGTCAGGAAAAGCTATCAAATGTTACCATCGATGTCGGCAAGTTCGGGAGAAAAATGCAGCTAGGATTTTCCTGCAGGATCATCCTGCTAGGATGATAGTACTTTGTTCATAGCAGCAGTTCGTGATCTCAAAAAAGAAAAGTTAAACTTAATCCCAATCCTAATTTCAATTCATATTCTCTTGAAGTTGGTAGAAGTATCAATTCTTTACGCTCTTCGAATTGTGCTAGATATTCATAAGATTGCTTTTGCTTGATGTTTGTGATTTGCCATTTTAAATTCTTAGAGTTACAATTGGCTGATAATATTGAAATTCTACAAAATTCTTCCTTTTTACCAAGTCTGCAGTCATCCTAAAATAAAATCGAAGAATCCTTCCAGATATCGAAAGTTCCCACAGCCGATCAGCCCGCTAACCGCTAAACACACAATTGATTATAGTGTTCGTTGTGGCTGTGTCGCTTGTAAGAATGCATTCTATACGGTCAGTTTTTCCTCAGCAAAAATAGACACAACTTTTGAATTGGTTGATCTGATGACAGCTGTCAAACCTGTCATTTCCGGTTTGGTATGTGCGCAGGAATCTTCACGTTGGACCAATGAAAAACCAAACCAGCCATCCGGATATCCGCTCCATCGAACCTTTGGCTGCAGCCTGACAGATTGCCCGAGCAAAATCGAACTTGGACACAATGGCAGCGATATGGTGGTGATGGTGGTGACTCTACCAGACATCCACCACCGGAAACTATAATCCTGTTCCGGTGAGTGAACGCAAATCAGAACGAACACGGGAAGCTTTGGAATAGAAACCGTTTTTCCGTTGCTATTTGCAGACAGTTCATTGGTGTGTTTGTGTGACGCATCATATCATCATCTTTGTACTAACAAAGTGTAGCAATAAATAGATGAAGCGTGTATGTTTTTGTATGTCTCGAAATGCGACTATTGTTGGACTGCTGTTGTGATGAGTTTTCCGGGTGAAGATGAACTCTCCAAAACCGCTGAACTGTGGTATAATGCTCTGCAAATGTTGCATGCTGCATGGGCGATGTGACAAAAAGGTCCAACCCGACCGATGCACCGGTGCACAGCTGTGGGAAAAAGGCAATCGGATTATTATGAACTTAAACAGGCTGGTCGGTAGCAAAGGATTAGATTTGCATTCGATATTGTTTGCTTCGGTGGACAGTGACATAATCTCCCATCGGACAGGCGGAAACCGATTTTGATATAAAACACAATTGGTATCAACATTATACTGTGCCATATAATCAACTCGGATCTCGGATCGGAGCACGGAATCAGGTATTGGAACTAGATAGACAAACTCTTTAGTGCAGATTTTACAAAGAAAATCCTAGAAAAAATAAAAGACATTCAAAAAATAGCATAAATATTCTTTACAGAAATGTGCATCTGACACCTATTATGTTCAGATAGTTTATCAGATTTATGATTTACTTATACGGCCAGACGTCGGGATCCGAATTATTTCCATCGGTGCACACACCGGTGGGCGACCGACTTTTTTCATCCTTCCTTTTATTCGACCATACTCCTCCATTGTATTAACATCGGTCACGTCTTGTATCAGTCAGCCAGTATGTATAAAAGCCCGTGGATGCTTAAGTCAAAGGAAAATTCACGTACGAACGGAGGGCAGAGACAGCGGCAACGGTTTGGTGCTTGACCGCATTCCGGTCCGGTGGGAGGTGATTTATATGCACGTTTTGGACAGCGAACAAAGATAAGTTCTCTTTAGTCGGTGGACGGAACATAACCGCATCTTGCGTTGCGTTCTGCATTGGGTGTAAGCCCGCCATTCTGGTTGGGAGTCTGGTGGTTGGAGAATTATTTAAATTACACACTTTAAGGGGCGGTAGAATTAAAAATTCATGTACAAAAGTACAGAAAATATTAAATAAAATATTTTTAACAAAATTCATTAAACTCTGGATGAAAAATTATTGTATGCAGCGAAAGGTGTATTAAAAAAAGCAACGTTTTGTACGCTGGACAGTTTCGCTGACAGGATATTATTTAGCATTGTTGATGCGGTATCCAGTTTTTCGGGGTTCGGCCGTTGCGCTTTTTCCGATTAATTACTGAAATTAATTGTCAACTGTGCTTGTTTCGGGCAAAATATGCCACAGGCGTTTCGCTGACCGGCAAGTATTCGTGGAATGGAATGGTAAGTGGAGAGTAAAACAAAAAATGGAAACAGAGTTTTTATGTCATTTTTTTGCTGCCAGTTTGTTCATTAATTTATGTCAATTGAAAAGATTCCTTGTGGATATGTTTTTGTTTCACGTCGCAAAAAAAAAATAGGCAAACAGACGAGAATGTTAATGAATGATGGATAATATGTTTTTAAAATTTCAAGCATGAAGCTCTTCTTACAAAGGTTTTTACAATAAACATAGAAGGATAGTACAGCAGGTTTCAAACCTAGTGGTTCATGATTATCACAAACTTATTCAATAGTAGAAGAAGTATAAGTAGTGGTAACTGTATGATAAAGAGGACAAATTCTACAGTACACCAAGATCGTTGACAACTGAATTGTTTAATCAACTCGAACTATCATAGCTTAAGTACTAATGTACTAATGTATTCTACTTGTAACAAGACTAAAATTGAGTTCAAATACCAAACGAAATTGAGAAAAATGGTCCCTGTTGGCTTTGTTTCATTACCGAATGAGCTATACACTTTTACCAATTAGATGAGAGAGTAATTTGAAGCGAGGCTAGATAAAACCTGTACTCAAAAGGATCTTTAAATTGATTCGTTTGAAATCAGGTGGAAAATGTGTATTGCATAGGAGTAGGCACAACGGAAAACAAAATTTAATAAAGCATTAAGTCCTCACTATGAACAGTGTTAGCATTTAATTCTTTGCCGGACACGTGTCCGAATTCTCCGATCCCAAAACAAACACAATTTACAATCCGTCGGGGATGCAAATAGCAGCCCATACTTTCCAATGACTCCACCTAAAACCCTTAACGCTGATACATTGATTACGAACGCAGAGCACATCGTGCTCGAAGGATAATAAAATTATTTTTCAAAAACTTCGTACCCAAAGCCGCCTGCGTACAGGACTCGTCTTTGCTTCATAGTTGCTTTTGATATGTCTTTGTTTTCCGATTAGTTGTGGGAAGGTTGGACAGGGAAAGTTTTTCACGAAATCTTGCTGCAATTTCAATGCGAAAGAAAAAACAACAACAGAGAAACAGGGTCTTCTACGTTCCCTTTTTGTGCGACGCAAGATGAAAACTAACGACTACCAGCGGTCGGCAGTGAGTGTGTACGGCCCATTCGTGTCTGGAATGAATTTTGGACAGTTGTGTCGTGTTTGGTCAACATATGCTACTTGGGTATTCTGCCGAGCAGTTTTCTCCTTTCTTTTTTGGAATTGTTTGGTGCAAAACGGTGTACGCGACCCTGAACCCTGAAGGAAAGCAGAACTATAACGTAGTTAGTGTGGTAAAAAGTTTGGAGCATGAGAAGGCATTATTTTGCAGCAAGCTATAAGCAAATAAAAATTGATATTCTTGTCCAAAATTTGCTCCACCCTTCTACATGGCAATAACTTAGAAAAGCACATGAAACGATGTGTAGGATATTTTTCGCAAAAGAATCTGGTAAATCGGAGGCTCACACAACCAGTGGTAATGCTAAGATTTTCATTAAAAATACCGTCAAAAAATGTGTATCAACTTTAATTTATAATTATCTTATTTTCCTAAGCTCACTCTCAATCACAACTCCAATCTTATCGTATCAAGCACAACCGGTTTTTGCAATCGAGAGCACGCTCAAAGGATCGTATGTGGTGTGTTACTTTTTCTTCACGGCTTTTATTAATCGGAGAGAAAGTCCAGAGTAGGTAGCGAGGGTGTAGGTAACTCCCAGCGGATCGATTCGACCTACGTTCACCAGGATCGATCCCACCGGTAGGGTGTAAAACATTCAAATTTATAGTTTTACGACACTGCGGCACCGGAGCACTCGTAACGCTAGTTTTCGTATCGTTTTACAATGCTCGGTGTTGGTGTCGGTTACGGAGGAACGTTTAATTTCGGTACTGAAACAGATGTAGCGTAATCGAAGAAGAGCGAGAAAGCAGGGCAAACATACATTGTTTATACTTCGGGCACACATTTTTCCCCGGCACTGAAAGGGGGTTTGAAACTTTCATCGAGATTGGTCGAGAAGCAAAAAAAGAAGGGATAGCCCATGATTGACATTTTCAACAAGTCGAGTATATTGTTTACGAGGATGGATAATGGGGACCGACTGCATCAAATACGAATTAGACGCTCGAGATTACATTTCCCCCAAAGCTGGGTATCGCATTGTCGATATCGTTAACGACCCGACTCCTATGTCGACAAATCCTTTTTCCTTCGTCTTTTTTTATTATTTGAATAATTTGTTTCGGTGGTGCTGAACACATCGGGTTCGTTCTTCCCATTTCCATTTAATACTTTCGGTTTCATGCACCATCAGAAAATCCGAACCCTCTGGTTAAGTGCTGGCAAGTGTTGAAACCTCAATCTCATCACTGTAACCGATCCTCCTTATTGCAATCAAACTGGCACGGTTTGGAACGGGTGGCTGGAATCGGATACAGAAAAATCGTTCGCAATTGTCGCAGCAACTGTTATTAGTTGTAAGCAAGAAAGTAAAATGTCTGCGTGTCAAATGTCCGGCAGTACCGGTAGGAACCCGGTAGGGAGTCTGAATGTTAGGCAGCCGAGTGGAGTAGCATTTCCTACGTAATGCTTCGCTTGCAATTCCTTGCATGATCAACACGCCTCTGCTCGGTGAGCCCGGTATGGTTTCGTTGGTAGCTGGGAGAACAGTTTAGAAATCATTAAATATGTCAATTTGACAGTTTTTTTTTCTACTCCTTTTACACCATTTCGTATCATGCTGTCCTTGGCAATCGGCGTGGCGAACGGACGGATTGGGATAAAAGAGCGGGGCTTGGAGGGACATTTGACAGCATCTAGTCGTAGCGTAGATTTAATTGCATTTCTGATTGGCGAATGTGACAGTAGATTAATGAAAAATGAACAGCTCGATGTCAGAGGTGGTTGTTCGCGGGAAGGAAAAATAGATGGCAAAGGGGATTTTTATTTCTTTTTTTTTAAGCCGAGGGTCGTTGTTTTCCAGGGAATGTAACGAGTTTCGTGTTTATTTTAATACCATTTTAATTTTAAACAGTGGAAAAAATAAGTGTCACCGATAATTGATTGACGTGATTGTACGAGAAGGAGTACTATAAGGAATTCTATAAGAACTTAATTAGTTGCTATAAAAATTTTGTTCCTTATGGAACTTTTACTAGAAAAGCAGATTATTCTTCATGAATAAAATTATTTTTATGCATATTTTAATCTCTTGTCTTTCAGAAACCGAATCATGCTGTTCAGAGAGCATCAGAGCAGAGCAATCAGAGCGTTCTTTTGTAGCAGGGTAATATTAATTCTCATGTTTTTCGTATTTAGTACATCGTGAATGTTCATCTAAAATTATTCATCATAGCATTTCACTTAGCCGAGACCAACGGCAGGATTTATCAAATGCAACACAACTGAGAGATCGGGTATGCCCTTTTTCTATAGCCTCAGGGTTTAATCAAGCGCTTGAACATCGGTCAATTTCCTTATTAATTTTACCATTTCCCATTACCATTCCCCAGAAGTTAAAGCAAGAAAGTAAATTTTCCTACCTTACAAACGACAGCTTTTTATAAAAGATGACAATTTTATGTGTAACTTGTCAGTATTCCTTTTTTTTTGCTCACGCGACATCAAACAACCGCTTTACTTTACCAGCACAAACTCATGCATTTATTATTTCCAGCAAAAGGTTGATTAAATGTTTGCAGCCAAAACAAGCACACTTTTCACTTCTCACCATCGCGCACGCTAGTACGGCAGGTGTGATGGTTGGGTAGACTAAATGGTAGGTGCAAAATTCTCATAGTGAAATGCGGGATGGTTGTGTCCTTCTCCAAAAAAAAACCTTGAAAAAAAAAGTCCACCTCCTTCTTATCGTAAGACCATCCCTACCGGATAGCGGGGGATAGTTGGAAGCATACTAACCAGGCATAACAATGGAAAGAGAAGGCAAAAAAAAAAGACAACAGAAACCCGAAGGAAGCAGCCAAGTGCAAAACCCCTTTTTGAATTCATGGCGCGTGTTTCCGCGGATTCCGTAAACGTGAACGTGAACAAACAATCCGCACCGTTAATAGGAAGGAAGTAGCGGATGTTCCGTCTAGGATGCTGGGATGCCCCTGGCGCTCTATATTCCTTGCCGAAGGGTTGTTAGCTTACCCGTTGTGCGTTTGTGTCAGTGCCTTTTTTTTTGCTTTCGTTCCACCGGCTTGCTCATCTCTATTTATGTCGATTGGCGTCGTTTTGTGGTTTGGTTCGCCTGATAACGAAGCCAGCGAAAGGTGGCCACAGTAAGTGGGACGTGGAACAGCGTATTGAGATGCAGCACAGTTTAACAAGCGGAAGCGCGTTTTGGTTTGGCTGAATGTACAAAAGGTAAGCAATAACAGATGTTAGTTTTTGGATGGTTCGAAGGATTCTTTTTTTTTGGTCGATCGTAATTTTAACGAAGGTTTGCAATAGTTTTTATTCGCTGAAGCATAAAGGATAAAATGGGCGGGGAATAAAAGGGGCTGCACTGCAATGGTTTTATTTGATAATTCTTACCGATCATGAAAATGCTTTCCCATTATGCGGATCGCGCTAGAGGGCAGGCATCAACGTTTTATGACCATTGTGTGCTAATATACTCGGACTGTCACTCAGCGCGACCCAAAAATGGTTGATGTAACAATGTGATAGCTAATTCTTGTAATCTCTTTCAATTATAAAAAACTCTAGAAGTAAAGGAATTTCGCCAGAGCTGCAAGTTTTTTTTTTACCTCCACCAAGCCGGTGAACTATTATGTTTCATAACGATACCCCGTTCGCGTAATGGATTTGCGAGCACGAGGAATGCGAAGTCGGTGGAAAAATGTGAAATAATGGAAATTTGAAGTATTTTTAATAAAACTTGTCACCATCAGCGGCAGGCAGGCAACGCTCCGGCAAGGAATCCGGCAACTTAGTCTGTCTTATTATCTACGCCCCGAAAAGTCCGTGGAGCTGCCAGCGGTGCGCGGAGCCAGCAGTTTGAAGAAGAAGGCGCCAAGGGAGGTGTTAATCTTTCATTAAAATGTCATAAGTTGTGCTGATGCACCGGGCAAGTCTTTGCTGGGGAAAATTGTCGGTAAAAAAGGAGCTTATTGGATTCTCGTTTTTCACGCAAGTAATTGCTGTTTTTTTTTTCTCACTCGGGCATGGGCAAGTTAAAAAGCTATTTTAATTCGCAATGCAAGAGAATGTGTGTTAGCATTTGTTTCACTTGAAATTGATAGAGATTTAATTTCTAACTGAGCTATGTGGGTTTATTGTCGATTTTAATTTATTTGCAAATGAATAAAGAAAGCGTGCAGTTCGTTACTAAAGTAGCAATCGTTTGTTCTTATACACAACATTTGCATCGGAAGCGATTTCTTGCAGGCCCTGGGCAAAGTAAAATATTCATGGCACCACCGTAAACGACCGTCGTAAAGCTATTCGAATGAGACAAGAATGCCCATAAACGTAGCCATCGTGACGATAACTCCCAAAATGGCGATTAGAGTTAATCAGAGTTCCGCGTCCGGCACATCGTACATCGCGGTCGGTATTAGACGCGCTCTTGCTCTCTTTCGGTGGCTGGATAGCATCGCATTTCTCGCATGAAACATTTTGCTGCGCTGCCGCCCCATAACGATGATCGTTTCACTGCCACAATAAAACAGAAATTAACCTCCGCTGGAGGACAGTGAACCTGGTTGTGAGAATGTGCCACACTGCTACATATTCGTTTGTTGTGGTTCGCGAACATTCAATGGAGAAGATAAATGTGAGTTTTGTTTTTCTGTTTATTTATGTAAAAGTAAAAAGAAACAATGAGAAAATAAGGCAAGTTCAAACTTTATCGTATATAACTAATCTTGAGAGTTTTTAAGTAAGTTTGTATAACAAAAACCTTACTACATAGAATTAAACTTTGATGTTTGGATACTTCAATTAAGATTAAATAAATGAATGTTAAATTAAAAGATAGCTTCAACATTAAATAAATGAAAAAGTTTGCTTTAAAAATGCTTAAGATTTGATAAAAGTATTTTACAAACTCCATGAAATAAAATATATACACCTTTTTCATATCTTACTAATGCAAAAAGAGAAACAAAAGCCAAAGCACTACTTTCAGCATAAAAAAACTGTCAAAAACTAAATAAACTTGCTGAACTTATGCGGCACATGATACATTCGAATAAGAAATTGCATTAGTTATAAGAAGATCATACCATTCGAATGCAGACACTCACAGAACGGTTGATCAAACGAGATGAAAGAATAAGAAAGAAAGAAAAAAGAACTGTAATTGTACAGCAAACAACAATACACCGACAGCCACCGAAGCGAGAAACCCGACCTGAGATCCCGGCGCTGTAGGACGCATGAAAGATGAATCCACTGCCAATCAGATTGGATGTAAGAAGGATGGTATTCTTCAGCGGAAACCCCGAACATACACTTTATGTCAACCCGGGACTGGTAAGCAGGATTTCCGATAAGATGATTCCGGTGTATGGGATGGCAGAAAGAGGGCGGAAAGTGGACAGTGGAGAAGCAAGTACGAGGGACAATTTTATTTTCTACAATTTTCGCAATCATCGGTAAGAATCGGTCTACCATTGGTTTTGGTTTGTATTGACGCGCGGGGTTCATGTCCTCCGGAAGCAGGAGGAAACCACCAGGTTTCCAAAACCAGTCCGTGTGACGAATGTGTCTTGGATCGGGCCCAGCAAAATTCGTTTAAGGTAGCAAACCGAGATTCCTAAAAATGTGATCGGATGTCCTGTTCTGGGCTGGGCCACATTGTCGAACGTGCTCGGAATTCGGTTATGGTTACCGTTCGCAATGATCAATGTGTACGGTCCTGTCCTGTTCCACCTGTGCTGTGTTTGAGGTTAGGCTGCTTCCTATCCTTATGGGGCAGAGCGGAGCAGAAGAAGATAACAGTTTAGGAGTGGGACAGGATAAGGGATGGAGGGCAGAAATATTTCGATAACAAATTTGAACCATGATGGATGATGGCGCCACGGTTAAAGGATAATCCGTGGCACGGCCCCGACGGGCTTCCGATGATCCTTTTGACCACGAAAACAAAACACCCAGTTGAACCTTTCGTTGTGGAGAAGGTCTTTAGGTAAATATTTTACCCACAAGGTTTGGTGTGGTTTATGCGAAAGGAAATACAGATGGTTAGCAGGGAAGCTATTAACTAGCGAGAAAAGGGTCTCCTGTATGAAAAGAGAATGTCGGTGTTGAATGCTAAACGATTCTCCTGTTAGTTGTTGGGATGAGAATTTTAACCATTGAGTTTGAGCAACATTTCAGTGTAATAGTGTATAAGTATTGGAAGGATTTTGTAGCAGTATTGCTATGTTTCATGACATATTGCTGACGTCAGCAGCGATCCTACTTGACACAACTTTAGACGTTTGGGTAGATTTCTTTTAAGAAGTTATTAGCGTCAAGGTTGAGCCACCACTCAGCATCTACTTGATTTCTTGGTAAACTTTTCGCGTAGTGACATCATGGCTTGAGTGCTGCACAGTCAGCTACAAAGGACGGAAGTGGCGTACTTTCCCCGATTGGTACTGACAAAAAAAGGATAAATCTCGCCAGCACACGTTTCAAGTTGAAGCCGAAGGGATGGCAATTGATTGAAAATTGCGGTGCAAGTTATCGGTAACACCAGCACCAGTACCTCGGGGGGGGGGAAAATGAAAGTACATCTGACGATGGAGAAAGTCTTAACCCGTGCTGGAGCCAAGATTAATAAAGATGCAAATTCATGGCACCATCTTATCGGGGTCGTGCTGCGAGTGAAAATTACGATAGTGATTGTGCTGAGATTGAGAAAGAAAAGTTGCGGTCTTGCTGTCTGAAGACCCTTGAGAAAATGTTTGACTTGGAGTGTTGCTGTAATTATTAAGTACATCGTATGTAAGGAGTCAGTTTTCTTGAAGCTTCTTGCTGTAAAAAGGCTAACAAATACTCAGGTCACAAATTCAAAGCTACTTAATCACCGCTTTGGTGTTATCATTTAATAATCCAAGTTATTGGACACACTCTCTGTCACTCCTCGAATACTCACAAGGAATCAAACTAATCGCATCAGCATGACCATGACGTGCGAAAGAAAGTCCTATATCCTTAGGAAAGGGACAAAAATCACTTAAAACGCGAAATAGCCCTCAGAAAGCCAAAGAGCACTGGTGAAATAAATCACGACCTTGCCTCATCCTCTGATTGTGTCAGATGGGTCGTTCGATCTAGTAGATGGTAAAAAGTCCCCGAAACGAACGTCCCACGCCACGACGGTAATCGATCTCCATCTGCAGCGAACGACGGACCATAAATAACTCACTCAAGACGAGGCTTGCGATAATTTTGGCCATTTCGTTAATTCTAGGGCATCGTCGGATGCATCGCACGGGAGAGATTTGTAGTGTGGTTGGTGGGGTGAGGGCACCAGGACACCCGTTCTGTGGGGCCGGGCCAGTTGATCGTTGGACATTAATTAGCTCCCGCGCACTCGGTATACGGTATCGTTTCGGGGATTTGCGTGTTATCAGCCGGTTTGATGGCAGGCCATCGGCAAACCCAATCTTGGCACTAAAAATTAATAACCACAAATTGTGGACGATGCTTTACAGCTTCTAATCGGATGATTTTGTGGTGTTATTTCTTTCCTGCTGTTGTGGCACGGCGAGCAGGGAAAGCATGTTTTTGGTGGTTTACTTTGACACTAATGATTTTATGTATTTTTTCTTTAAAATTTATGAAAAGTAAAACATTAACGAATGATAAAAAGACTTGCTTTTTTAATGTCAACGTATAGTAGCTAGGAGTTGAATCATAAAATGCTAAGGTTTGAAGATCGAGTCTCATAAAAAGCGGCTGTTGTTAGGCAAGGATTTTATGGCTTTGTAGTAAGATCCTGCGATATCTCTGTAGATCGATTGTGTTGATAAAAGGAGAAATTTCGCGTCATTGAAATATACTACACATATAATGCTCTGCACTTATCTTCATGACTTTAAAATCCTCCTTAGCAAAATCGTATAGTTGCTCGGGGTGTAAATAAAGTTCCACATTTTGTAGCTACAAAACTAAGGTCGTTTTTTTTTGTTGGATCCCTAAGTAAAATTCCGAACATATATACGATATCCTTCTATCCCATAACGCTGAGCAAGATTCAACTCCCCCCCGCCACATAAATGAGACTAAACCGTACTGGATGGAAGCTGTAAAACCATTAAAACTGGTTCGGAATCAATTGGTGTGTGTCTTCGAGTTTTCCCACGGCCCGCATTTCCTTCCAGCAATGGGGCGAAGGCTTACACACCATTCTCTTATCGCGTACTATAAATTTAACGACTTGATTAGCCCGAACCTCCGGCTTTCGTACAAGCTTTTCCACATTCTTCGGTTCATTAATTTCGCGCCACGTATGGAGGCACACTGCTTGGGTGCGTTTTGGTGCTGAGCAGAATGAATCGAGTGGAGCGCGCGTGAAGTGGAAATTAAATTTCTTTCACTACCATATTAATGCATTCCTTTTATGGATTTTGTGTCAGTGCGCTACGGTGGGTCATGTGTTGCCGATGCTTCAGGTTTGCGCGCCAAACCGGGCTGGGGACATTGTTTCATTAATATCTGCACGTATCGATTTAACCGGTTCTGGGAGAAAACGCTGCAGTCGGTGGTAGTTGTGGTTTTGTCACAGCACGAGCTACATAAGATGCCGAGATTTATCGTTTTGCGTTTGCCGTTGGTTCAATCTAAATTTAATTACTAGTTTTAATTAATACGACTGGTACAAGTGATGCTGTGTGTTGCAGCAGAATTTCGTTGCTGTGCTGTGAACGTATGCAGAACGAGATTGTGGAGATCGTTTTCTGGGGAATTGCCACTGCTAGTGCAGGGTTGAGCATACAAGCGGGATTTGCTAGTAATAATAAATGTGGCCTCATTAAAAGGTTGTTTTGAAGTTCGAATATGTTGAAAAACCGAATTATTTTTTTAAAACATGTTTTCAAAAATCCTTTCTTTCTTTTTTGCTTCTTTGTGGATATGGAGGATGGTTTTTGCGCCTTCTTTTTGTCTTTTCGATTCACACCAAATTCTTATATCATGACTTTTAACGACCACCGAGGTCACGCCAGCCATCTAATGGCTTACAAGCTTTATTGATATTACGTAGTTGAATAGTCAGTCCTCACTAAGGGCAAACGATCTGGATAGGATTGCTACTGAAAATTGATCCAAGATGAGGTATAGCACCCGGTCTTGCCATGTAGTGGTCAATTATTGCCTGATTTTCTTATCAAGCGGTATATGTAAAGCCCTATATCAGAGGAGCATTTTCTCCTGTACAACTCTTTTTTTTTTATTAATTTCAGCTCCAAAAAAGGTGCTCCTTTTGTTTTGTATTTGTGATGTTTTTGTTTGGCTTTTTGCGTGTTATTCAGCAGCATTATTTTGCTACTTTACTTCCATTAGTATTTCTTGCGTTTTTGTTACTTCTTACTTCAACACTTCATTCAAAACTGGAATCTTTTTCCCAAGAGAATTCTCTTTCTGTACCCTTACTTTTCCACTTGCGGGAAACATTAAATGTCATATATAGGCCGAGGGTGTTTGAAATCTGATTCCGAAACAAGCCACAATAAAAGCAAATGACATCACTGCTTCCCCTGAGTCTGTACTGCCGACAGAATTGTACTCAAGCATTCCCTTGAGAACTGATGAGGACCGCAACTAGAGCAAGATGAATCAGGGAAAAGATTTAATTATTTGTATGATTTTGGTGAATGTTGACAGCGGATGTATGAAAAATTACCATTTTAATTGAAAAGATTTTCTAACCATTTTTTATGATTTTAGCTGTGGTAGGAATGTACGATGATGTGCAATATAAGCTATATTTGCAATCAACTATTTAGCCAGGTTAATATACAACTTGCACGAGTGCAAACCACCAGCAATCTGTGTCCAGTAGCACTCCCTTGAACTTCCCAAATACTCTTGGCACACAGACACACTCGCACACAATGATGATGATGATGTTTATGCACGTCGCGTTGCGGGGAGTGTTGGAGGTCGAAGGGGGTGGATGTTAGACATCATCCATCAAAAAGTTTTTCGGAAAAAACGACGCTCGGAAGCATTGCTAAAGCCATTCGTACAAGTACAATTCAAATGAAACGTATGTCCGTATTGTTAAACGACAACCGAGGCCCAGAGAACCAGTGCGAGTAGATGCAAAATTAAATCAACGTGTGTGTTCTTGGCCAACCCACCCTCGCTGAATGTGGGTTTGTGTGCGTGCAAGAGAGAGGGATAGAAAGGGAGAATGGGAGAGCGCACAATGTGCATTATTGATAGCTTTTATATGAAAATTAAATTTATCATTCAACAGAGGGAAAAACAGTTCTACATTTAGCTCTTCATTCACGTTGCTCTCACATCGTACGTTTCTTCTCTCGCTCGCTCGCTCGCTCGCTTGCTCGCTTTTCCATCCCGTACATGGGAAAACTTTCCCCCGTGACACAGTGTGACATCGGAGGCACGAGAAGGAAAAGGCAGGCCTTGCGAGTGAATGCGGAAAAGCACGACGGACCACAGACTTTCGGTCAGCCAAAGTGGCGTCACTAAATTCTTTGCATGGTTTTGTCGGCGTCCGTTGGCCCGGGAAGGCGTGGGAAGGCGTGGCTGTAGGGGCAGGTTAGGCGGTGCGGGTGCGAAAAAGGAAAACACTGAAGCTGACAGTGTGTCCTTTGACCCATAAATCAAATACTCGTGTCATCTTTATTCATCAGTGTCTATTCCACCAGAGCTTTTCGCTTCTGACATGCGACATGCGTGACGCATAAAAACATCGTTCTGTTAGATTATTTTTTGCCTTTGTTTTGCCGCTAGATGGTGGTGACGGCTGCAAGTGGTGGCACTCTTTCATGTTCGTAGGTCGATTCTGTATTTAGTTTTAGCAACAACGAGACACAAAAAACGAAAGCACGACAGTAAAAAAAAAAATAATATCATGAAAAGGCAGTGGCAGTTGGGAGGCCGAGCCGAACCGAGTGGGGTTGTGTGGTTTTTGTACGTGTTTGAAAACTTGTTTCCAGGTCGTGAGAAAAGTTCACTCACGGCTACACGGGAACTAACTGTTTTTTCCCCCCTCTGCTCCGCTCTCCCTGGGATCCCCTGTTTTCCACAAACAATGCATTGACAGTGATTGCGTCAGCAGAGGATTATGAGGCATGCATCGCGGTTTTGCTTAAACAAGTGCTGAGTTAAAATTTCGCAATTCGAGCGTGGTGGCTACGAAATAATAGAAATAATATGTGCACCAAAATCAACGAAAATACAAAGAATAGATGAACGTAAATGGGAACAAAAATTCAATGTAACCACTCCCCGTTGCGTTGATAACAGCAGCGGGTTATAAAATCACAGCACCCAGATAAGAGTTCTTCGGGGAAAATGTCTCGTCCCTCACTGGCTTCACTTTTCCGATACAGTGGAACTCATAATTGATGATTCTTAGAAGACGTCAGGGAAAGCATCACAATTCCAGGACATCAGGACAGCTCCCCTGCATCACGAAAACAGGAACCAGCTCGAATGCTCGTGGGACTTGTACTGCGAGCACTGCGAAACTCACCATCCATCATCAGAGTAATGAAACACATGAAACTATCATCCTATCACAGTCATCCACACTAGAACCGTTGACCACCGATTTGATGGTTACCGGATTTTGCAAGGGGTCAACCAGATAGGTCCTTTGTTCGTGTGGTTGTCGTGTGGGGTGGAAGAAATTTCATAAAACGAAGAAATATGATTATTATCCTTACGGATGTAACGCAATCCAACACCAAAATCTAAAATTTGCTTCTATTTTCTTTTTATTTAGATTTATGATTGGTGATTTTTGTTGCAACGTTGGTGATTTATAGTTTTGCTCATTTTGCGGTGCATCGTTGAAAATAATTGTATGTTTGTCATGTGATTGACTATTTGTTATCATCTCTTAAGCAAACCTAGTCATTTTTTGATACTCACTATTGACTAAAATTTATTATTTATCTTTTTTTCATTTCTTGTCTTTGAAAGGGATGGAACATTGAGAAAAAACTTTCAAAGTTTAATCCTTTATCTGCTTGTTATCTAAGACTGGTTATGTGAAAACTTAAAATCAATTTACTCCTTCTCTGTGCTTTATCGCTGCATGCTTACCGAAGTGGAAAGTGATGTTTTTTTTTGTGTGTGTTTTCTATTGTTTGCTCTATTTCAATAAAATCATCCACTCGCTGTACGGCTGTGCCATGGTTGAGTGATCCAGTCAATTAATTTTATGAAAGAAAATCAACACAAGAAGTGTAAGCCTTGCCGATCGATTATATACGGACAAGCGCACCGTATCACCTGCCCTTTGTTGTACATGGGAAGCATAATTGAATTCAAGCAGTGGCTTTTTGTAATTTTACAGCTTGTATAACAAAGAACGTTTGTGGTCAGACACACGGAACACAGGAACTAGCTAAAAGAGCAGCAGTGTTGTTAGTAAGAAGAGTGTGTTTTTATTGTTTTTATCATGTGAAGTGCAAGAAATGCGCCTCGATGATTGATTAATGGAAATCCGACCCCGTTGGTACGAACGATCAAAGTGATTTATGAAGCAGTGCATGAAAATGAAATCAGGGTTGGTGAAAATGCAGCCGAGCGTCGGGGGTAAGTGTATCTGGTGTTGAACGAGCGTGTTGAGCAGACTCATTATCTCTGAGTGAATAGTTTTGTTAGACGTCTCAGACCTCATTAGAATTGCTTGTTAAATTGTTAATGTACCATGTGAGCATTAAACTATTTTTATCCTATTTTAGAACCATCTGCCTGAACCTGTTCCTTGACGATCATTTTTCAAATCACGCTTATCATCCCGCAAGCAATCTTCATCTTCATCTCCGACATGTACTTCCGGCAATGCACGAAGAAAGGCCAGAAAAACCACTTGCGCTCCCTGTCAAGTGTTTAAAAAGCCAATGAACTAAACCCGGTCATCATCGACGTCAGAACTGACGATTTTTATCAGCACTAGGAGCTGCAAAAAAAGGGATGAAAGCACTATACATTGTTTTCATTTCATCACATCCGTTGAATGGTGTTTTTTTTTTTGTTGTGGTTTGAAAACGGAGCACAAAGGAGAGAAAGGGAAGCAACCGTACATCAACGGCCAACAACGTTCGGCATTCAATTTTTCATTCTCAATTGGGCGAAGGTGTCGGTGAGTTAACATCTCATAAATCATCATGCTTGATTGCCTGTTTCCGATCGATGGGCCATAGCCGATTGGGGCCTGATTTGTGCCTTTGGTTTAACCCCTTTTTTTCCTGTGGCTTACAGTTGAAGGGTTTGTTTGGAGGCTTAAGAAATTTATTTCGGAATTTTTGTTAATTTTAATTTTGAAATGAATTCAATTTATTAGTGAAAAAGTTCCAAGTGATAAACCTGTACTATTTTCTTCTTCTTGCAACGATATTACTTTACCTATGCAATACATACACTCCTATTTTCGTCAATCAGCATATCTCAACGCGTTTTTCAATCAGCTTTTCGTGGTCCCGTTTTTCTGGTAGGAAAAGTGAAGTGCCTTTCTACAACATGTTCACCACCCGGTTTTGGAAGCCCGGTAACACAAAACACATGAACGCACCATGCTTAGTGACGGTGTGATTATGGTCACGTGCTATAAAAGAGACGACGCCATTAAGATTTTCGGGATTCTTTTCTTGGTGTGCGAAGGGTGCTGCAAACATGTAAATAAGGATAGAGTTCTTGGTCGGAGAATACAACGGCAAAAAAAGGGTAAGCCCGATTTGGAGTGAGCATAAAAAGAAGGAAATAAATCGAAACGGTGTTACAATTCGAAATCAATGCCAGATTTTCCGGCCGCTCGTGGGTCGTATCTATTTTAATATTTATTCTTCGGATTATCGGGCTATCGAATCGAATATCGTAACCACCGCTGGTTGAGTGAGGAGCATTTGATGTCTGGGCGCTAGGGAAGTTAGGTCTGTGTGCTCTCCCGTACCGTATCATCATGACCATCATTTCGGGCAGCAATTCCGTTAAAGCCTTACATATACATATGCTGACCCAATCAATTGAGGTTTTGTAGAGGTGCTTTGTCGGTGCATAACCTTAAACTTGGGTAAAATATTAGGGGTTTGTTTCCCTGAATCTCGTCTTGTTGCTGGTGCTGGGAGTATAAAGGCGAAATAAGGTGCTATTTAGCTGTTTAGAATAGCCCCGATTTGAGTAGAAAAGATTGAACACACAAAAGGGCAAGCATGCAGATGAATATTGGGCTCAAATGGTGCGTGATAACGTGTCAATCACGTTTCGAAAGTGTTAAGCTGGTTTAAATTGATTGAATATATTTATCTTTTAAAAGAGAGCTTGCATCGAGGTTGCATTAGATATATTCTTTTGGCAAGTGTACTTCAAGGATGTTTATAAAAGGGCAGGCTCCTATTCTCTTTTTACTCGTATTAAAAGAAAAGGTTTAAAGTTGAAAGCTCTTGACTCTGGAAGGCTGCTCTATTCAGGAGGATTTTGTTTTTTTTGGAATTTTGTTTTATGCTTAAAGGCTGCTTAAATTCGCTTTTCTCATAACACACGCGCAATAGTAAATAGACATTCCAAAAGTAACGTTTGATATGTTTTACAATGGTTTTTATTAAGTTAAAATAATCTCTGTCGTTAAGATGTCGTCCTGATCCCTTCCCACAAACTGCGTGACAATCCTCTACCTGACAGACACGTTCCTGCATCCTGGAAACACACTTTCCTCCCCCCCCCCACCCCTCAAACCCCCCTTAAGAAAAGCGTCGTGAAAAGTGACATCCAATTTACTAGCAAATATACTTGCACCGCTCATCGTACCGTCGTACCCTGTTTGTTGCGGGAAGTACAGCCGTTTAAGCTCTTGTCATCAGTTAGAATATTTAAGGTGCTAAATGAGCGTGATACCGAAACAATGAAAAATGAAGCACGTACCACCGCCGGCTTCCTACACACCAGGTACAAAACACAGAAGGTTCAGACACGCGGATAATGTGTGTTCCATAGTTCGGGAAATTCGTTGAACTGCACCGAAACCCCGCAATTAATCATGCCGAGATTGTAGTGACTTTACGTCCTACCATGAGAAGGAAAGAGCGATAGGGTGTGTGTGTGTGTGCTGGGACGAAGGACTACGATGGAGCAATAATTTTGCCTCCTGTGGCTGGTGGATTGCAGGGCTTGCTGTTAACGAAGCGCTGGTATACACCTTAATCAACGGTAAGTCGTCGGTGAGTCGAGCCTGACGGAAAGCCGAAAGACAAGTGCTCTGATTACTCTCCTTTTCGCACGAAATCGCAGCGTATTTGTAAGAAGTGTACACGTGGGGGTAGTACAGGGTGACACCAAACATAACCCAACAATTAGTTGTTTAAAGCATTAAACGATGGGAGTTGGAGCTGAGAAATGATTTTACTTGGAAAGCAAGGTATATTATCAATCATAAATACAGGATAATGAACACTACAAAATTAGAGAAGCGGACAAGTAAAATCTTTTCTTGACAAAGAGAAAGAGCTGGCTCACCCTGTGCAATTCACTCTTCAATAAATAATCCTAGAAAATAAGATCCTTTTCTTTGGAGCGCTCGGTGTATATTTGCTGCACCTCGTTACGGGGTTGTCTGAAGACTTAGATGCTTTTCACGCTGGCTCTAGGATGGATTCGTTAGTTTCAGATTTAGCGTCGGAGCTAGCTCATTGAAAATAGAACATGCTGCTTGTGGGCTTTAGCTAGTCTAATGCTATTAAGCAAGGCGTAGCATCGTTAGAAATTAATCTATTTATAGACGTGCTTCATAATTGTTTTCGAACCGGTGCGTCATTAATCCTTTTCAGTACATAAGCTGAATTTCTGTAAAATAAATTAAATCCAAATTATTTAAAACATAGCTATTGTAGCTAGTGATTTCAACTAAACATGTTTTACAATGTTGCTGTGCTCTAATTTAAACCGCCAACTCTCATTTGCACCTGCACATCAAAACATGAACGACACACTCACGCGCGCTGCTAAGCACCCGAAGACTACACGGTCTCGCCCTACACGTGTTTGCAGCATCCGGACGGATTCAATAGGATTCAAACGCGGCATGTTTTGCAGGACTCACTTGTCGCAGTGCAAACATCGCATCGCATCGCCGATGAATGGTTTCCGCCTGTGGTAACTGATCCGTGAAACTATACGCTCAAACCACACCAAGCAAGTTAACGTGTCCGTAGACGCGCGTACCGGATGCATTTCATGACACGGCGCAGAAGTTTTTTTTTCCATCTCCCTCCACTTTACCCGACGCACCCTTTTTATCCGCTAGTTTGTTTGCATCTCTCGTGGCACACGCGTGTGCTTCATTACGTCCTACGGGCTCGCCTGTTCGATGAGGCAGAATTGTTTGGCAAATGTATCGGGGGGTTGTGGTCGATGGTGGATTCGATCGGGCGCAAGTAACGGCTGGAATGCATATCACGCACCCGCGTCAAGGATAATTGAGCCTGTGCGCACGGTGCAAAGATAAAAAGGCACATTTGCACTGGATATTGGGTAGAATCGGATGGTAGGGAAAGCTTACGCGAGTCTTCGTTATGCGAGTAATGGTTTGCTGTGAAAGGATGGATAAAGTAGCGGAGATTTCTCTCGACCAAGAGTCAGTGTAAGGATGAATTCATAGTTCAGAGTTCAGCTATAATTTTATAGGAATGATTTAGAAATTTTACTTGCTATAAAATACTATAAAATATGTATTGTTTTAAAAGTAAATCATCAACAGAACTCGATGTACTAGCGGACGTTAGAGACGACAGCGTCGCAGATCTTCTCACAGCAAGAAGAAAGAGGTTCAAATCCAAGTCATGTCGTTCGCCCGTTTTGAAGATCGGCTATTCTACCCAACTACGTGATATCAACAAAGCTAGTGAGCCATTTGATGACCAGTGTGATTTAGTAAGTAGGTTGTTAAGCAAGGAAGAAGAAGAAAAAAAAGTGCTGTTCTAAGAACGCTTCCCTCGATATCAGCACATACAATTCGTTTTTACTAGCAATGAATCCATAAATAATAGAAGATGAATCTCTTTTTCTTGTACAAGATCTAAAACCGGTAGCCAACCGAGTAGGTCCGCCTTAGAACTTAACACATCGAAAGAAATCTTCTTATTTTAGAGTCCGGTACACAAGAGGCAATGAGCCTCGCCCCAATTTCCCACACTCCAACCGAGAGAGCAATGTCGTAAATCTTTTTCCCGAGGAAAAGTCCCAGGAACGTAACGCCTGTAATCATTGCCTCAGAAACGGGTTGCCATGCTGGGTTGCTCGGCTCGTTGACAGTATTCATTCCATCCTACCTCGGTTCCTTTCCTGCTAGCTAAAGTATCGTTTGACCGCAATAAATCCGTGGCATATTTACAGCCACAAATTCTCTGTCGGTCTACGTGTGTGTGTGTGTGTGTGCGTGGGGGTATCTTCGGAAGTGCTGTTTCATTGTGCGAAGAACATGCAAATGCATTCGTTACAACATTCGATGGTGAAAGGCCCGATGATGGAGCACCTAAAACCCGGCAAATGCAGAGTGCTGATTTAGGTACATGCAGAGTGCTTTACATTTCGTTAGGACGATAAATTTCGCTTGATAAAGAAAACGCATCGGCCAGCAGTATTAACGGGGAGCGAATTAAAATCTGGTATTAAATGTTGGTGTGATTTTAGTATAAGCTGTTGTTTCGTAAGCATGTTAGGCAAATTAATTACGATTTTTCTGATCCTGGATATAGACGAAAATGTCCATCATCTATCCAACAAGTGTTTGCTTTGGTTTCTTTAAAAAGTCTCTTTTTTGCGAACCGTTCGCTGCCCATCAAATCTGAGCGCCCCCGCATCGAAAGCTGACGGCCTGTCACAAAAGCCCTTAAGCACGGATAGAATAATTACACATCCTTTCCGGTTGTGTTTTTGCTTTCCTTCCATTGTATTGACGTAGAAAAAAAAAGAAACATGAAAGAAGCTTCTGCTGCAGGGACATTCCACTCCATTTTTGGTTTGGTTTTCATTTGCTATTTATGAAACCCATTTGCTGGGAGCCTGGGTTCCAGAAAGGGCTAGGTTGGGTGACATTTTCGCAATGACACACCCGAAAGCCTTCGGCAAAGAGTCGGTAAAATTGACTCTTCAAGAGATAGCTCCAAAGATTGGAATCGTTTCGAGAAGTAGCAATTGTGTGGCTGTGGAGTGATATTGTCCAACGCTCCACTACTGCCATGCCTTACGTACAAAGCGTGACGCCCGGACGTGGCGAAGGATGGCGTTCTCGCTCTCCGCCCTACCGCAAAAGGACGCTCAGCATCCTATCAAAGAAAGTGAAAAGGATTAAACCAAATAGCTGGAGGATATTTAACGAAGACACTGAGATTGAACACTGAGCACGCTCAAGTATGTGTGGGGAGCACTGGGAGAACCAGTCGGAACGCTAGTTGGAATGGTTGGAGAGTTCGTTTCGGTGCTGAATCATGGCATTTTCATTTGAGACTGGTCTAGACTGCAGATTAGGACTGTGTGGCCCTTGTATGAAATAGAGCGATTTGCCTCCGGGTCAATCGAGGAACGGATATCCCATTTTGATTTGCATTTGGTTTGTGAAATGCTAAAAATTGTGTGAAATTGTGTATCATTCTTTAAGAGTCTACGAATGCTGATAGAATATTCTTTTACTACTATTTAAGCAAATTCTAGCTACCATCAGATGTACAAGCCTTCAATCAAATATTCTAAACTTGCCTTAGAATGGATGTGGATGGAATGGAAGCATGCTGTCAAGCCTGCTGTCAACTATGCCTCAACTGTCTCGATTAGTAAATGTGAGCTTGTAGCCTTAATAAATTTTTTGAGCATTGTCTAATTATAAAAAAGTACACTTAGACTTATCTCACAGTAGTTTACCGCAACAGTTGTTATTGTTTATCAAAAAGTGAAGCTACCAAACAAGATCCTTTTGTTTGCGAACCAGAGTAAAGGTCATTTGTAGCGGCATAACTAGTCCTAAATAATCGTCGCATGCCTCCGGTGCGCTACGGGATTCCTGTACAAGCACCTGAAATAAGCAGCTTGATTTGGGCTTCCTGTGCTGAAGGGTATGGTCGTCAGTCTTCGTAGCATAATGGCACGAGGCAGGACGCTTCTTCATACACCGGTAAGGAGTTTCAAAGTTGAAAAGTTTCCTTTCCAACTAGTACAAGTGCAGTCAGCCAATGGTGGAAGTAACACACGGTTGTTATAGTGGTTTAATTTTATGGCAGCGGAAGTCAAGCACTACTCGTGTATGTGTGTGTGTGCGGTCATGGTAAAGTTTATGGTTGTTAAGATACTAACAAAAACTCTATATCTCCCTTTTTTAAGGCTCCTCCCTCCCCTGGTACCAAGTGCACATGGAAAAATCATCCGAAAAATGCACTGAGGCGAGTAGGTTGCGAACGAATAAAAAAAAAAAGAAGCAGGTACGTTCATGATTTTGAAAAGTTCTATTATTTGTGTACTTAAAAATGGGGAAATAGGTAGAGAGCGATAAAGCACACTGCTACTCACGTTTCTATTCGTTGATTACAATCGTGACCACAGAAGAAAGGTTGAATAGGGCTTGGCTTTTTTCTTCTGCACTTGCTGCTGCTTACATCTGTCGACGTACAGAACGAGTCAAATGGGCAGCTCAGTATTTGTACGAGCAAAGTAAGTTGGTTCATCCAGTAGTAGTAGCGCTAGTACTTTACCGATTGCATAATCCAGCAAGCAGAAAAAGTGAGACCGGAGATGCTGCAGAATTCCGCTTCTTTTATCCTTCGGCGCACATCTTGATTCTCCAATATTTACTCGGCCATGTGCACATCACAATCTAGTGTCTACTTATTGACATTACTAGTTGGCAAATGTGCTTTCGCTGCACACGCTGAGCGTGTTGTATGTTTGAAAGGTGTGCAAAAGCGCTGTGCACCGGTTTTTTGGAATTATAGAGAGGCACGTTTTAAATACGTGACACGCTGTGCAATCAACTGCAGCGAGACCATCTGTTTCGGACGAAATGACAACGCTCCAAAGCGATGGTGAGCTGTTCAGATGATGGTGTCTAAACGCGCTGGTTTGATGAACGTATATCCACACTTTTGGTGACCATTTAATAGCACCAGAGACATTAGAAATTATGGCAAATATTTTCGTTTATTAAATGTTCCACATATGATATGAGCTGGAAGGACATTTTATTGTGAGGAATCGTTCGAGCTGGTATGAAAATTCCCAAAACAAGCAGTAACATGATGTTTAATTTGTCCCAGGCCAGCTGTACATCGTGACAATTATTGTAACCGAATGTAATCCGGTGCGCTTTTCCGATTGATTTTTCCCCTTTCGATTTAAAACAAAAATCCGCTTACCAACCACCGACCATCATCATCGGCATGATAATATGTTATTTCCTCATTATCATCAAAATCGTTGATTAACATTGTTTTCGATTGTTCTTTAAATACAATGGGCTTCGATTACCGCAAGCTGATTTCATCCGCGGTTTATGTCAATTCTCGTTAAAATCCATTACAAATAGCAACGCAAGAGGAGGACCTTGGTTGAAATGGGGTGTTTAAAGTCCATTCTTTATAATTGGAATAAAGTCAGAAACTTTGCTTTTTGTTGAAATTGAACAGATTTTTCTTTGTTAAAATGAAAGAAGCTGAATGTCACACATTACCGTGTGCGTTTCCATTTCGTTTGAATAGACGATGCTTCCATCGAATGCAACGCATGGATGGAAAACTGCAAGTTAAACTTTGAAGGCTTTTGTGCATGATTCCAATTTGTCGACTTGTCGGTTTCTGTCGTATGTCCATTTCCAATTCGTTACGCATTTTCTTTCCGAGAAATGCATCATGAATGAAACGTCGATTCTGATGAAAGGATGATATGAGGGAAATTCTCTAATGAAGCTTAGCAAACGTTAGGTGACATTCCAGGGCATGGCTTAAGTAAGTATAATGAATCATTTTCCTTTTCAATTGCCCAACAAAAAATATCTTCTGATTAAAATATTCCACTTGCTCACAGTGCCACAACATTGAGGTATCGAAAATCGCGTTCGAATCTAATTTAAACAGCTGCTAGAATAGTCCTGGGCCGTATATTCACAGCTACGAGGGGGTTGTTTTTCCAAATTTTCAAACCCAATCTCATTAGATTCATCTGCCCGGACCCGACTGATCGAAGCAAAACCTTCAAGTGGGACAACTGCACAGAACGTGTCCGGTACGGTGGTAGTTTCGAGCGAGGCGCACGACTTATCGGCAGTTTGGACTAATCGATTCGGAAATCGGAAACAATCGCCGGAAGTTGTGAGTTTCAGGTTGGGAAATTAGTTCAGGTGCACAATGAAGGCAGACCCGAGAAAAGGAATACACCCCGGAGGGACGGAAATTCGGACAAAGGTCATTGAGATTGTGTAGGATTTCCTGAACACCGGTGCTCTTGTGTCGTAGGAAGCGGTACCGGTTCCCGATCCCTTAAAGGCAACCGGGCCTAGGCTTGGTCTTGGTCTCCGGAACCAATCGAACCTGCGTGGAACGTTTTCAGATTATAATCCAATTATAACCTAGCCGCTAACAACAATCCTGCAGACAGTACGGAACGACTGAGTGTGGACCGTCTGGTGGCAGCAAATTCCCTGTAGCGAACATTTTGAAGGGTCAGTCCTGCCTCGCTCCGGACGCGTGTTTCTCTCCACCAGCACCAGTCTGGTTAGTCTGGTAGCGTAGATTTCACTCACCGATAGGGTACAGTTGGAATGACGGCTAGAGTTTCATTGGACCTTACTTTGACATTGATTATTATTATCTGATTTATCTGCTGTATACGGTAACCGACACAATGGCGTGTGGCAGCCTCCGTGGCCCACGGAGGTCATCAAGGATACTCTGATTTGTGTGCACTCCATTCCGAAAAGGGGTTTCCGACAAAAGCGAACAGATTCTCGAGCGGTTTGTATCTTTCTCCCTCGCATTCTATACGTTCCTCGCATTTCATGCCGCAAAAATATCTACAGCTCCATGACGGAGCTGGCTCAAATCGATGGCACGATGGCAATGCGATCCGACAATCGGGACCGAAGGACACGCTGGCAATCGTTGATCCAGCAGCAGCAGCAGCTCGAGTGCGGTAAGCGTTTAATCGCTTTTTCTTTGGTCCATCATCGCCACTCTCAATCACCCAGGGCTTCGTGGAAACGTTGGGAAGTCGCGCCAACACTCACCAGCGCCTGCCGACAGGCAGTAGAGTGTTTTCGATTGTCAAGCGGCACAAGCTGCACTTGAGCTGGCTCGTGCTCTCGAAGGCCTGTTGAAAGCTGCTCTGCATCATGCTGTTGAATGCTGCTCCATCGACAAGTGTCCCAACCGGTTGATGGTTTTCCTTCCCCATTGGGAAATTGAATGTTGATGAACGTTGGTTGCTGATGATCCCGCGGGGGAGGGTTTTTTTTTGTATTCTCCTGGATACATTGGCAAATTGCAAAATGTTTCTAGATCTGGTCATCTGGCAATGTTTTCAATCATATTGGCATAGCAGCGCTGTATCGGTGAATCTTCAAAGTCAACCGCCGGCCAAGCTGTGTAATGAATATTTTATGGTGCTTCGTGTTACAAAGGATCTTTCGATAACGGAGCACTATCTTACACGACGTTCCAGTGGCTTACTTCTAGTGAAGTGGAATTAAAAGTACAACCTTGAAGGCTTGTTTTCCGTGCATGCTTTGCAGCGCTTGATGAAGAGGTGCATGATTTTAATGATGCATCTCAATCGGGTTGTGTTTTTTTTCTGCCTGAGGTGTTAAACAAGGGAATAGTTGAAGTATGATGACATGTTGATGCTTTGATGCAACATTAATGAGATGGATAAGATCAAAATGCATGTCCGGACTATATTTAGCTTGTGCAAAATGGAGAAGAGCATTGTGGATGCTGCTTTGTTGTGGAACGGATCGATGGGAAACTAGTTCTACTTAAAAAACATAAAAATACTTGTAGAAATCAGAGAATAAATTTAAAATGGAGAAGAACAGGTAGATTGCTCAAGCTCATGACATTGAAGAAAAAATATCACTGCTTAGGATTTACCAGAAAACCTGTATAAATATAAAGACACAAAATCTTCACACAAGAATATCTGATAAAGATATTATTTCGTTAAGTACCATTCAGCCACAAGCTTTCAGAAGAATTGTGCCATAGCCACAGACCCCAGGCTTTGCCTTTTTTTCGCCAACCCAACCAACTTGCCAGAACCATTTTGCATCCACAGTGTTTGTTTTTTTCCCCCTCTCCTGTACAAGCATAAACTTACGCATTTTAATTGTATTATTTGAATAATTCTCCCATATATTTTCATACACCGAGGCCACACAATTATGTCAGCATGAGTTACGGCTAATGGGTCATATACTTTTAATGTAATTATTTTCCGAATGTCCGATCAATTTCCGTGCTTTTCTGCCGGGTTTTACCGTGGTGGAAAGCAGAATCATCTCGGTTCGCAAAATGGTTGCTGGCGCCATCCGGACGTTTTCCCCGAAAACGGGCAATTTGTTTCCATTTGTTTTTCTTCCAACTTGCCACTCTCGTCCGGTTTGTTCGTGTGTCTGTCCATTTCCTATTCCCGATCCTTTGCATCTCATTCGCTGGGCGAAAAATCAGAATTCTTGAGGGAGGACCTTAAATGAAATTGGAATAATTTCTCGTTTCGCCTTAAAATTTTGCCTCCAGTTTTTGCGTGCTAAGAAGAGTGCAATGAATATCCATTAAATTAGAAAATTGGACAAGGGTGTTTATGGGTGTTTGTGTTCGTAAAAGTAAGAGTTTCTACAAATAACTTCTATTGCAATGTAACATGTTTACTTATCTAAAACTTCTATCATACCTGCGTACACAGAATCGGCGATTCAATTTCTCACCCTCGGATTCACCGGCAGTACAGTGTGAGTGAGCAATTACTCAGCTCTCGAGCAACAGCAAGGCTCAATAAATTACCCGAATGGCAACCAAAAAGGCACCCGATGCGTCCGGCTGTTGCTGAGGTACTTTAAATTGCATGTTTTATTGTCCGGCCTCGGTAGAGATAGCAGCAGCTTGTTTCATTAAACGAAGGCCGAGGCTTCTGGTTAATGGGAGAAAAATCTCTTCCTACCCACTGCTGTTGCTGCTTCGATAGTTTTGCGTTGTTACGGTGCGTTAGCGTCTTCGGGGTTGAGTTGCATTTTTCCTGTCTACGGAAACCATTAGCTGCACATGGCGACAATAGTTTGTGCTGTGCGATTGTGGAAATGCGAGCGTACCGAGATGTGGGGCCATTAGAAAGCGCTGGCAGAAGAGGCAGATTAAGAATCAACCAAATGGCCCTTAGATGAGATATGACAGTGGTTTTTGATGTTGGTTGAAAGGGAAAAGATGCAGATATTTTTATTATTTATTTTTATTTAGATAGGGAATGTTTTTCAAAAGTTAGGCGGCACTCAAGAAAAATTCAGCCAGAATAAATATTATTTTCAAAAATTGTCTGCTTTTATAAGCAGATGACTCTTGCCGCTCTTTATGATACATATTCAAGCATCTCGAATGTCTGGTTTTCCTTCTTTTTATGATGGATTCCCGTCCCGGACCACTTCTAAACAACATAAAACTCTCGAAGCGTTGAGCGTATAAAAGATGCCCGTGAACTCTGTAGCCGCTGCTGCCGTGTTGTTAAAGCGATTGAGCAATGCAATAAAATCTTTTGCAAATCTTAGTGACGATCATAAATCAAACGGTCGCTTTTACACATCGCCACATGGAACCGCAGCAGAAAAAAAAAAAATACACCAGAAAATGAACTTGAGATGACCAACAAAAGAAGACACCAGCGCACCAAAAACCTGGCTACACGTACACCATTAGACGGATAAGAAAATTTTGCAGTAAAAATCAAGATGGGTAAGCGGCAGTAGGGCGTGTCATAAAAAGAAAAAAAATACCGAACGAATGCCGGTGATAAATGGCGAGCGTCATACTGGATGCGTTTTGCAATCGAAGCAGTGCTGGTTCAGGGCACACAGCAGTCGGAAGTAAAGGGCGAGGAAAACGCATAAAGTGACGTGGAGAGGAAAAGTTCGAAAAGTCGTTTAATTTTATCATCATCATATCCTATTAAAAAGTTTCGCCGCATGCAAAGTGGCTGCTTTTGGGGGGCAATTAACGTTACGCGCTTATGGTTTAGCGCTGGCCAGTATCCAAATCGCGCTGGTACGCGATTCTTTTGTGCTGGTTGTGTGCTGCTTAAGAATAGATTTTCCACACCATGCGTGAAGTCTATGACGTTGGCCTGGCCTGGCTGTCTTTGGACGGGGCTTTCGGCTAGGCTAGACGGCCGTAAGATGGTGTCGTAAAATTTCATTACTTAGAGGGAGACTCTTGATTGTGGGTGGTGTGACTGAGATTGATGCATCTGGTCGCTTGGGGCATGAAACATAAAAGTAGATCTGCCGTTAATTTGATTCGAGATGTAGTGGGTTTTAATTGATTTCTATGCAGTGCAGAAAGAAGTTAAAGAATACGTTCAGACACCTTGAGATGGGCGCAGGGAAAAACGATGTATTATTGTTTTTAACTTTCATTTCAAAGTTTTAGACAGTGAGTAACTGGTTAAGTATTTGGCGAAGAATTTATAGTGAAGCTTTTGTTATAAGTTAAGAATCGTAACGATTTCTTTAGTCACTAATGTCATCTTGCCCAGGGAACCCCTTGAGGCTGATTTAATTCTGACGAACCTTACTCGCTTCACTCGACATGAATTAATGTTCAGCCTTTTGCCTATTGTAAAGAAATGATACATTATTGTCGGCTTTTCATCATCAAGTATTTGCTCTTCGATAAATTCATAGCAATAAGATATCAAATCTTGTATAAATAATCTATCTATGAGTGGAGCTAATATCCCTCTAATAATTGATGTCTATTTTAATGAAAAGTAGACAGTTTCCAGCTTTGTAATAGCTTGATTATAGCTTCATACTTGAATTCCAAAATCGAAGTATTGCTAGGACACTCTGTATACATCAGAAGTAATTGAATGTATTTCGTGATAAAAAAAAAACACAGCATTTCAGGCAATTTTATGAAAACCAGCACATGAAAAGAAGGCAAAACTTACGTTGTTATTGTCCCTTTTTGACGAGATTGAAGTAAAAGTAATGAACAATAATTTCCCTTCATGTGCACAATGAAACTTCTAGCCATCAGATCAGACTATCACGATTCAAAACTAACTGCGCATCTCTCCATCAAAAGAAATAGCAATGGGCAACAGCCGTCATAGGAGTAGCCCACGTTTTGGTGGCCCAGCAACGCACAATAACATTACAAAGCGAGGGGTCATCAACAATCAGCGGAAACATCTGTTACTTCTGTTGGCAATTTGATCCAATTTGAAGGTTAATTTTAGTTCCAGTGTCGAAAAATGTCCCACCATACAGTACATTGCACCCTCTCGCTCTCTCCCACGTGGCTGCACTTAACTGGCGCCAAACGTAACGGGTCGCAATAGGTAGTCAAAGCGTAGGAAACGGCAATTTATCTAGAGTGAAATGAATACCATCAACACTTTGGTTGGCTGCAGTAGCAGAAGCTTTTCCGTCTCTGGCTACCGTTGGACACTGGTTCGGTTCTCTTGTTGCTCATTTAACCCACCTACAGACCAACCACTCTTCTGTGCTTCGGTTCCATGGAAAATGTAAGTTCGAAGCCGACCATATCATTACCCGGTTTGGTAGCGAGCGCATAAGACGAACTGGCGTTGAGAGTCAGGTGTGTGTGTGTGTGTGTGTATGGTTCCATTAACAATTTCCTGCTTTCCACGAACGCATCCCAGTGCTCTTCACTGCTCGACAGCGATGTAAAAAGCCCTTGACCTCACCGTAAGAATCGCGTCCGGTTTTATGTGGTGTGAATAGAAGGGTGTACCCGTGTACTTTCATTGTTGGTGTTCCATCAACGGACGCCATCATCGTCGCTATCAGCATCGTCATCAGCACAACCATCGCTCATGAATGGTATAATGGTGGATGGCGTTGGCCCAGTTTGCGTGCGGCTTGGAAGATGGTAAACTCCAGCTGCAAGTGCAAGTCAGATGGAAGGATGCACACGAACTGGATAGCAGCAATGAAATTTGTCCGGACCTGTATATTCCAGCTCGGATGAAATAGTGCACTTGTCTGAGAGAATTGCATGTAGACGACGGTGAAGAATTTCTATTCTGTGAGGTACTAGAAACGGAACAAGTTCCGTCGATGAAATGTGTTAGAATTTGGAAAATTCCGATTATCCTCACAGGTTTAAAGTTGCCCTGATGGCTACCAAAAACAGGTCACACAATTACGCTTGTAATGGGTCAATATTTAATTAATACCAAACTGTTTCAATAAAAGTCTCATTAATAAGGTACAACCATTATCCCTACCGGCGCAATTTACTTAATAGCTGTATGTGAATGCATTATCTACAAATTATATCCTTTTTAGGAACCTTTTTCCCCTTTTTATTAGCATTTCCAGGGCACGTGTGTGTGGCGATGGGAAAATTAATCATCCAAAAGCCTTTTACTGTTAACCGTTGCGTAAATGGTACATCCTTCTACGTCCCGGTGCACACCGAGACCGGGACTAATTAGACGCCATTCAGACGACAGGGAGAGTTGGCAGCCAGACCTTTATTGTGCCCCGGACTCAGGGAAAAGCCCCTGAACCAGAAGTAAGTGGCAGAATCGTGTACCGCTTCATTCGCTTGTTGATTTAATGTGAGCCGCACGGTGAGCTCGCTCGAAGGAAAGCCATCCGATTTAGATCTCCCTTTTCACCCCAAATTCAGCTCGCGTAGCAGGATCCTTTTTGATGTACTTTTAAGAAATTTCTTGTCCCGAGTGCGAGCATTCCAGCCAGCAAAGGCTGGACGAACTTGCCGAAGGGAAAACACCGAACTGCACCCGAGATGGATGCGCATGATGTAACGGAAACTGAGCCAATTGTGGAGCAGTGGCGGGGTGGCAGGGCTTGATTTGTTGTACAAACAAAACGGCACAATTTGCTTACTCACCGAGAGGGGCCGTGCGGAGCATTATAGTAGTGTGCTAGAAATTGATATCTTTGATCTTGTTACTTATGATCTCTTATTCATGGTTGCTCACTTGCCGCAGCCCATCCGGACGACAAGTGTGCGTAAAAACAGTGGGGCTTGATTTTTCATCTTTTATTCATTCTGTTTTCTTTCTTTTTTTCTAGAAGGGAAAAGGATACTTAGGGGTGATGTGAGTTGTGGGGTGAAGAGGGAAAAAGAGAGAAGTTTGTTGAAAAATAAAATTGCCATAATCAGATGATGTAGGCAATGAGTTTGTTGGGAATATGGTTTATCATATTTAGAGCTATTGCGGGCATCACAATTTTTGCGAGGAGTCAATCAGGACAATCTATGTAAGATAACTTGGTCGAATCGTTTTACACAGCTATATCATATTGTCTATGTCTATCCGTTTATTTGAACTTTTCCCTTAAGCATCCACTTCCACATTAGGTCAAGCTGCTCGCTTGACATTCGACGAAGCACAATTATATCCTCAACTCCTGTTGAACCAAAGCTCGCCAACAGCCAACACATTCGCTCGGTAGAAACACGCTACTTTAAAATCCTCTCGACAGTACATTAAAACTCTCGTTACATCGCATTACCTTCACAGTGCGGGCGGTTCCTGGAATGAAGAAAGGAAAAAAATAAAACAGAATGGCCCTAGTGTCTGAGCCTCCAGGTAACGTTCCACGGGGTGATTGTGGTTAAATTTACGTCACCTTGTCCCGGCGGTTGATGAGGCTTACCATTCGTCATGGCGGTGACGAATGGTTTTTTCTATCTTCTTTTCTCTCTCTCTCTCTCTCTCTCTCTCTCTCTCTCTCTCTCTCTGATCTGAGTGTAACGTACCAGCAGTGAACGAACCTGGGAAAAGCCTTACACATTTTCCCAGCCCATTACATTGGGCGTTCACGGAAACCATCCAGTTCCGGACGTTAGCCCTCGGGAAAATGGGGCTGGATTGAGAGCGACTTTTCTCTCTGTGAATGTGTGGGAGCGGTGGAGGTTTGTGATAAGATTTTTGACAAACAACAGCATTCACCACCCGCCAGTGAACTGCTCTAGTGCCGTGGCGTCTGGATGGAAAACGCAATTATCCTCGCAAAAGATGACTGTAAATTGACTCAACCGTCACGGTTTTTTTTGTTGTTGTTGGTGTGGCAAGAGAGCCAACCGGTGGCGATGGAAGGAATCGTAATCTTCTTACGATTCTGGCAAGACCCACTTACGCTGTGCTTACAAAACCGTGCTGTATTCTTTGCGTTTTCACCGTCACCAGTGCAAGTGGTTTCAATCAAGATCATAAATTCGCTATCAGCGTGCTAAGCGCCATCGGTTTGATTATGACACCGGCCGTGTTTAATGAGGATTTATATCATTATCAGAGGCGTTTCGTTAAATGGGGGTGCGGTTTTTTGTTGCTTCTTCTTTTTCTTGCTGTGGTGTACGGGGAATGCTGGACACTTCGGTCAAGTGGTAGGACGGATAATAATGTGGAACGGAAACGAATGAATCTTTTCAAATAAATCACAAGAAGATTGAATGTTATCTCATTAAATTATAGGACAAAAGAATCTAAGTTTGGAAGTTTAAACAGGTTTACTTTTCCCAGCAGTAATAGGATGTTTTCTGGGAATCCTCACAAAAATTCGTGTTAGTGTTCACTTTAATTGATTTTTCATAATCGAAACAGATTGTAAGGGTTTAACTGATTTTGAAAAAGAAAAATTCTAACAAACTGAACTATCTAAAACGTATCACGAATATTTTACATCAAACTGGTTGCAAAAAGGAAGGAAGAAGGAAAAATCGCTGCCCGATATGAGAGCTTTCAGATGGCAAATAAATTACACGCTTGGTAACTCTTTCTCTTTATCGATTCACCTGTCAACGGGATCGCTTTTATTCATTTTAAGCTACATTTTACCTTCCTTTTTTTGCACCCCATCGATAAAAGGGTTCGCTTCATCTTCACCAGCTAAAGACGGGGAAGAACCTGTTTTGGACAATCGATTGTGAGGTGGGAAGAATTTTTCTGCACACAGGAACTAAACCATCATTTCTGGCTGGTTGGTTCGGATTCCCGGTGGTCGAACGAGACGGGAGAATGTAAAGTAGCAGCTGGATCGGATCGTGCTAGCAGTACCGAATCGTAATACATATATCGCTATTCACCTAACCTTACCGACGCTACGGTGGGTATGCACGTAAATTCGCATTAAAGCGTAAAATATGAGACCCGCCGGGGTTTGTCCCGCGTGCGGGAACACATCCCGGTGCGGTTGCGCTCAAATTCCACATTTTCTTTGCGCTTTTTTCTATTTCTGTTTTAAGCCCATCTGTTTGGTTCGGAACATTTGCTTCATTTCTCACACGTTTTCACACACACACAGACAGAGCGTTGGCAGACAAGGACATGCAAAAAGTTAAAGTATCACAGCGACAGGAAGTGACTCGTTTCGATGCTGTGATGGCACTTTGAGCAGATTGTCGCTGGTTGGTGTACGGGTGGATTTCAATTTTTTTTTTTTGCTCTCCCGTTTTTGGTTGGGAAAATTCGCTTCCGTAAGCCCCGGTTGGTACCCATTGGTGATCTTTTTGCCGACCCACCGTTGGACAGTCAATTGACAATGGTGCAAGCATGATTCTTGCATCTCCTGATGTTTGCGTGCCAGTTTTCAGCCACCGATGGTGGTGCGGAGGGATGGAATTGGAAATGGTTCGTGGGTTTACAGCCGGAGCGAACCAAGAACCACGTCACATGTAAATCACACCGGCTCAATTCGGTGTCGAGCTGATAAGACCACACATTTTCGTGGGTTGTAGGTAGCGCACAAACGTGTCTGTTAGTGCTAAAAACACTTGCTTTGAAGCTTGCAAGAAAAAATAGCTTGCGTTGTGAGCAGTGTTTGTAAAATATTATGCTAAAGTATTTAAATTTTTATTGTGAATTAAAAACGTGTTAGAAATTCTTGTAATATGTACCTGAGGTCAACTACTGTGCCAACTACACTACAGCTAGGCGTTAAAAATGATTTATAATTATTCAGAAGTGTCTTTTTTTGTTCACCACAATGTATCGAATTGCTTCGGAGAATCTTCACAACAATACAGTGCTTGATACAAGAATAAGAATACTTATTCTTTAGTTTATGAAATTCTAACTCGGCATCATTAGACCACAGAGCTGAACGCTTAAGGTATAGAAATTAGAAACTTGCCAGCTTTTGAGGTCTTGAGATGACACTTGTGGTCTTGTGGAACTACATCGTGTGACCGGGGCCCTATTATGCGAAGCTACTATAACAAAGCTCCTAACTCAGATCTTTCGAACTCGGATCGGAAGATCTTTTACGAGGGCCTATTCCACCTACCGTTAGATCATCTAATGTATTTCATATTATCAAAACTAAATTTTCAGCTTGTAATCAAATATAACGACTGCTAGCGAAACAATATTAAGACTGGAATAAAATGTTTTGTTCGTTTAAAATAACAGGAAGCTCTTAAGAGCCTCGAGTTCAACTAAAAAGTTTTTCTGTAGCGAATATATAACTGTACATGGATGTTTAAAGCTGCTCTTTGCTGCATGACTATTCAAAGCAGTTTTGCTCTATAGTTGAGAGATGATCGTATACTTACATCACGCTCTGTAGCAAACAAATATTCTTTTTTATAGTCAAGTTGCTACAATGTTCCAAATAGCGTTGGAGCTACCCCAGCTCCTTTATTTTTGCTATAGCCAGCGGCACCTTCAAGAATAAATGTAGCTCAAAACAATGTTGGTTTGTTTTTGAATAGTAGCAACATTGTAGCTAAAAAGTACTGACGGTTTCTGCATGCCGATTCTAGTTGACCACCGTATGTTCTTTGCATTTAAAAAAAAGCATTCCAGCAAGAGCTTTACGAGCTGAAACAAAAAAAAAATTACCAAAGATGTATTGAACACACCTTTCATGGATTTTGAAAACAATCGCTGAAAATTGTCGGAAGTGGCACACCGCATTGTTCGATTGTATTGCTTTTTTTTTTTGCTGTTGTTGTAGTGTGCAGACTGACATAAATTAACTGTCCCATCAAGCACACGCACATCCGCATCGTGTAGTAGCCTGGCTTTGATTTACGGCAATGCATACGAGAGTGTCCGAGTGGGTGAGCGTTTTGTACTGAAAATCCCGATCGGATTGGATTGAAAATAATTTCGATGGGAAGAAGGTGAGAAGAAAATTGAGGAAAATATAAAAATCGAATATCGATTAAAATTCACATTCGTCATACGGGGAAGGGCCATAATTTCCCGCAAGAGAAGAATAATTTGTGCACCAAAACGTCCTTTTTGGAGGTTCACACAGATCCACGGACACCAGGGGAAAGAAAAAAACGATTCATGATGCAGCCATTCATTCAGCGAGCAGAGAACGTGGAAGGGTTCGTCGGTTTCGTCGTATTCCGTTCGTGTTGTTGTTCCGTTTTCATTTATACCACCAGTAATATGATTTATCGAAAGACCGGCTGTACCAAAAAAAAAAAGCCAGTAAAAGCCAAAACTGTGTCCTTTGATGCCTTTTGTGGTATAATTTATTCTGAAGGCATATTTAATAATCTTATCTTGTGTGCTTTTTTTTGTTGTTGTTTTGCCTTTGTTACAGCCACTCGAACAAAGGATTTGTTCTCGAGCCATACAACAAATTACAATGGGCAGGTGATTTGGTACGGCAGGAGTAAACGGGAGGAAAAACAGAACATCGGTCGGGAGGGAAAAAATATTCCATCATCAAGAACGATGACAGTTTATGCATGAAAATTTGGAAAAGACGGCAAAAGGCGGTGGCCCCATCCGTGTATTTCTGCGTGAGCGTGAGCTCTTCGGCCCAGGAGGGTTAAAAATGGTAATTTCATGTACTGAAAACTGGAAAGACGGTTGAAGGGAAGAGGGGAAAGCACAAGAAGAAGAAGTGGAAGAAGAAGCTGTAGATAATATTTAACATTTACTGCAAAAATTCACAACCATCTTCTGGTAAGAGACCGAGGGTCCGGGGAAACGTTGTAATTTTGCAATATCTCAAGGTCCTCGCCGCTGGTTACAGATTTTAGTAGCCGTACGTAAGGCGTTTCTCCACGGCAGAAAGTACATGCTCATGGTCCTGCTACATTCGGCAAAACATTCCGATGGGAGGATGAAGATTGGAACAGGGGGTATCCTACTTTGTATGCGATGCATTGGCGCGACAAAATTAGGAAACATAGAATACGAAATTATGACGATCCAGCAGCAGGCAGCTCAAGCAGCAGCCAAACATTACGCGTTGTGGTGTTGGTTTTGCTTGTGGTCTTTCGATTTTTTTTTGTTGTGTGTTAAAAGAAAACTCTCACCCTTGTGCTTGTGCTGCTTTCCTACTGGACGTTAACGTAAACTAGAACGGTTCGTTCTAGAGGACGCATGGCCTCGAGGCATGAAACAAATTGAGCTTGTTTGTGAGCGTGTATATGTGTTTCTTTACTCCTCTTTTTTTTTTTTGGCTACAAGATTTAAAATACTGCTCCTCTACTAGCTGTAACTTAGCTTTATCTGTTGTAATTTCGGGGCTATCGGAAGACGCGAGGGATTAACTGGCACGCTAGATGCGAGGGTAGATTTTGCTTGAGGAGGCAATGGCAGTATTCGTTACAAAATTTTGATTGGATATGTTTAAGGATTAGGATTGGTATCGTATTGGAAAGAAGCGTTTAGCTAGGCGTGATGAGGACCTTTAAGAAATGGTTCGACTTTTGTAAAACATTTGCTTAATTAAGGCTAGGTTTTTCATGTAGGACAGTGAAGATCCATCTTGGTACAAATAAATCACTTCTTCATGGTGTTTTTTGTCTTACTTTGTTTTCGTTTCGCTTTGCAGCCGACTCAGGCTGGCAACTTTCAATTGCAGGCGTAATAAAATAATTTTCCAGAACTTCTTCTTGGCTCGCTTGGTGTGCGCCTGACTTGTGCAGGAGGGCTTGGGAAAGTCGTCAAAGTTACACCATTCACTTCAGGGATTCTTGCAAGTTTGTTTCACTCTCTCTCTCTCCCTTTTACGCTCGCGTATTTGTATATCAAACAAATCTGCCCCATTTAATACGGGGGCAGAGCGCAAGCCGACTGCTTTGTGGTCAGCCCTAGATGATGGCAGGTTTCGGTGGGTGTGTGTTTCCGGTGGGTGAAAGTTTTCCTCTTTTACGACCCACAAACACACAATGTGGTGTATTATTTTACGCAAATGGTAGAGCGCTAGCGACTCTGTTTGGCATTCGGGACGCGTACAAGTTAAAAAAGTTTGACGTAATATAAAGCCACGTCAAAAATGAATGTTTTCTTTTGTATCAAAATTCAAGATATTAAATTTGTCATCGTTTTGCGTTGAAAGCGTTTCGTCAGAACTACAAAAGTTTGATGTCACTTGTAAATCGATATTGGCAAAGCGTTTGAAAAAGATTATTCGATTTTGAAGTATAATATTAATTAAATTGAACCAATGTAAACGAGCGTACAGGTTTACACAGCTACACAAAAACGGGTCGGCGTAAGTCTTTTTTAAACTTGCTTTGCTTTTATTTAGATATCAAGTTTTAAATTTCTTGTGCTTCAGTTGATGCATCATTTCATTTGAAGCACTCTTTTACGTGTAATTTGTTTTCGATAAGTGAATACATAACATAACAATAATACAAATGAAAACTGGTTTAACACGGTTCAACTGTGCGTAAGTAATTAAAGCAAGAAAGCATCGGACTGTGGAATGCACAACTAACAAACTTATATATCGAATCTCTATGCAGTTAAATAGCCCAACTGAAAAGGATATCATACATCTGGTTTTTGCATATCAAGCATTGACACTGTTTACATTCAATTAAGTTTACAAAAAATCCATTCGAGCTTAACTATTAAAGCTGCTTCATTTCCTGTCTTCATTTCACTCTCCCTTTTTCCCGCTGTTCTTAAACCACGACTCCCATCCCAAGCCATCCCTCACGGGTGAAACAATAAGTGTTTTCATAATTGATCATTTTCAATAGTTATCACGTAATTACACAATAAATCCATTACGCACAATTTCGAGAATCTGTTTACCTTTCATTACCCGGGTCGGCGTCCCAGTTGCGATTGATTGCGGCTTTGGCAGAAGTAGAAATGCTGTAGCTACAAAACAGACAGACGACCGACGTTTGTACAATTTCCATGTCAGGAAGCCCAGGTCCAGGTTCGGTCGACATTCAAAAACACACACACACACGTAAACACATTGCTCACAGTGAGATTGGAAAAGCGAGCGGACATTCCAACGAATTGGACAAACAATATGCCGGGTCCGGTAGCAGGATAATTAATGCAACCGTCGGTCTTTGCATTTGCATAATTAAAGGTGTCCGTGTCCCGGGATTTCGTGTCTTATGATCAAAGAAAATGGCGCAAAGCTGTGTGGCGAAGCTGGGCTGGCTGGGAGCGGGAGTTTGCATACGCCGAGGCGTGTTCAACCGGACGAGAAAACGCGACCGATGCCATCTCATGGCAACTATTTGAAGGCAGTTAGTGCTTTCGGTGGTAGTGCTGGATCTGGGCGTTGAACAAATACTGCAATTCGAGCGATAATACAACTATCGGGTCGGTATTTTAGTTCAAAGGGGACCGATGGGGAACTGTTCTGGTAGATTGTTCGATTCCAACACTAATGCAGTATAATTATGCTAGGCTGTGTGGTTGGATAAGGCACCAGAACTTTCCTTTTGACGTAGCACCGGTGGAATTCGGTGAAGGCGAAGATTTCGTAACAAACGGCCGGTACCGTACCGACTGGATGCACAAATCTTGCTGTAATCTTCATTCCCGGTAAATGGGATTTCGCAATCGATACCCATTCATTCCCCTGGGCCAGTGGGTCCTTCCGGTAGCCGAAGCAGCCGGGAGCTCCCAGTTGGCAAAAGATGGTTGACAAGATGTCGTTGGAAAAATTGCGTCCAATTCCAAACCACTCACCGTAATCGGCAGGATGTTCTTTCCAAATCCTTTCGAAACAAATGGCACACGCTCAAAGCCACAAGATCTAGGAGTGCCACCTGGAACATCCTGCCCATCCACTGGCATGATGATGGCAGGAGAAACTATGCAAGACGAAAGGTATTCTACCCTTTTTTTTCTACCCAAATCCCTGTGAAATCGTTCGTTCCTTTCGTGCCCTAGATTGTAGGCTCTTGGCACACGAGCGACGGCAAAAAAGGCTCGGGACGGGAATGTGTAAATTATGTGTTTTATGCCGTCGTTTATTCGTTTCCGGCAATAAAACCACATAAAATTATACTTTTTATCTACGGATTGCTGGTCGCTCTGGCCTGCCTGACAAACTCGCTTCCGAGACCTGTGCCTCATCATCGTATCCTCTCATCATCCTGCCAGGGCGATGAGCATTGGCTGGAAATTATTCTACACCAGTAACTATTGGGTTAAATCTTGATGCCAGATGGTCGAGACGGATGAGTTCTCGACCCAACCACCGAGAGCGTTTACCCATCCCAAAACGCAGGTGAGAGCAATGGTAAAGGAGGAAGTATCGTTACTTCCAAGACTGAGTGGCGGTTATCTGAAACGTGGGCGAAATTTAAATTTATGCAATTTAATTGCAACGAAAGTTATAAAATGCAAACTTAAAAATTCAATGTGATGTAAACACATTCCTTGTTCTAAATGAAATAATCAAATTGTTTCGATAATAGTTTTCATTTTATTTTTCATGCTTTTTTTTTGTACAAAATGACAATTATGTGTTCGTTTTTTCAAGTTGATTCTATTTTATTCTTTTGTCGTTTTTTTTTAAATCGTTTTGTTTTGGCTGCCTCGTAGATTTGTTTGTAGTAACACAACATGCGGAACTTATTAGTCACTGGTTTAAATTGGTTTTAATAACTATTTCATATTGTTCATGTTACGAAAGAAATTTGGCTGACGAAGGGGGGGAATGTTTGTTTATCTTCTTTAACTAATAGTTTAAGTATCATTTGCGTAAGTAACGGTATTAGTTTGGTTGACACCGGTACCTAATTGTTTTACCTCTTTTTATTTTCATTTTCCTTCTTTCTTCATCAGTACTTGCATTTTTTTCCTTTTAAATTTTGTGTTTTATTTTCATTCTTTTTAAGTGTCTCACTGAAAAACAAACTATTGTAAGTTGCTTTCATAATTATACTTCCCATTTCCACGAAACTTGTACAATCCAATCAGCGATTACAACGAAGCAAACACATTACCGGCCGGTACGGATAGAACTTAAAGTTCAAGGACAATGCCCTTTGAGGACAGTTACGAAACAAGCTACCACGGTGTTGGCAACATCTGTTTTAGCTTTTTCCCCGCTCTTACCTTTTATCTACTACGGGTCACCTTTCCTGACCAGCTCTCGTCTTTGAGCATAATTTTAAATGTTCTCCTCCCCATTACAGTACCGCTTTTAGTATTTAGTTTGGCCTTTTCTTCTTCTTTTTTCACAAATTCTTTTTTCTTTATCTCTTCTAACTCATCTCATTGTGTTCGTCTTTTTTTCCGTTTTTCAAATATGTACAATGGTTTTTTTTCTTGTTTGGTTTTGCTTCATTTTTTTTTGTTTTCGTGCGGTGTGAAACATTTTAACATTTTTCATTCCCACCACTGGAGCTCATGTGTGTTAACTTGTTCATGGACTCTGGACTCTAGGAGAAGGGGTTTTACCTTTGGAAACAAGTTCTTTAGTTTTCCCTTTTCTTTTGGATTTAAAGATTTCGATAGATAGAGGTTAGAGGATGAGAAGATGTGATGTGTTTGTGTGTGTTTAAGTTATTTTTTTAGTTTTCAACTTACTTTAAACGGAAATTCTCAAGGACTCAAAACTTACCGCTAGATGAAATGTGACAGAGATGTTTATACTACAGAATGGAAAACGATAGCAGTTTCGAAAATGACAACAATCACGTGACATTGACACCCGGTGGCATTGTACAAAGACTAGGCTTACCTCATACGACTAGAGCATTGAATAGGTGTGCCGCCGGTGAGGTGGCACACATTACGTTAGGATAGGAAAGATACCGTGTTGATCATTTTAGGGGTTTAGTTTACAGTTTGTTTGTTAAGCATTTAAATTAGCCAGTTAGTTAGGTTCGCTTCCATAGCTATCGCTTGGTGAAGAGTTAGAGGGTGTTTTTCGTCTTTGGAGCAGTGTATGCGGTCGTGGTGGTCTCATGATTGGCAGATATAGTGTGTGATTCGAAGCAGTTTGCGTTTTTTTTTTAGTAAAAGAGAGTCCATTGCACCATTCGTGTACGTTTGTTGTAGCGTTTTTGCTTCACTTGTTTTTCCTCACTGTGAGGAAACAATGGAAAATAGCTTCATTTTTGATCATACGACTTCCGCATGTCACAAGGGCTTCGCGGGTGTATCACTATGTTAACAAAACAAATCATTCCCTTTATGCTCTCTTGATGCCATTCATTTTTTTTCTGCCATCAAGCAGTGTTACTATGGCATTGTTGGGGTTTTCCTCTTTTTTACCTTTAGTTCCTAATTCCCTAAATGTTTTTTTCTGGTTGGTTTGATGTTTTGATCTTACATGCGAAACAAGACCTGTTTTTTTTACACAACAACGACAACATACGAACATAAACCACTGTTTTATAGAAGAAATTAAACAGTCTGTTTGAAAGAAACCTCGGAGCAACACTCTCTAGGTATTGGTTTAGCTGTACTTGTTTAGCGTACTTGTTTGGCTAGTATTTAAAAGGGTTTTAAGGGGTTTATTTTTGGGTGTGGATGTTGGCATGCTTGAATAGCAACATTTATCCAACAAAACTCAATAACTTAAGCGAACCGAAGGAACAAAATGAAGTTGAAATCCTTGTCATTTAAGCACCATTATATCTTGCTCACTTTGCATTTTGTTTGCATTGTTTTTGCGCTCCTTATTTTTGTTTTCTTCTCATAAAAGTTTCGGTTTTTTGCGCCCTTTTTGGGTAAATATAAATTTCGCTCAAAAAATTGCTCCTTTAGGTCCATTTCCAGCTCGTCAGGTTTCGTGTCGTACGTTGTTAATTAATCTCTTGTTGTTTTGCAAATATTGTTCTGTTACCTGGTGCTTTTCTTGTTACATCTGTTGGGAGAAGCTCCGCTACCCAAGCACGTGTTTATGGTTCGGATGATTATTTTTTAATAGCTCGATCGTTTCCGTTTGTTGCATTTGGTTGCATGTAAATAACACACGTTATATCAGTTTTTTTTGCTTGAAGACAAGGCGATTAGAGATCGATGAAAGCTTAGTTTGCAGCGGGAGATGGAAACAGTGAAAATGGAGCAAGCAGCTGAGGTACGAGAAGGATGTGTGTTGGAGAACGTTTGAACCTATTTTAGGAGCATTGAAACTTCAACAGCCAACAGTAGGAGAGTTCTCGTGTTATGAACTCCACAACATTAGTTTCAGTTCCTAAGGAAAGTTTATCAGAGTTTTTTGTTGCTGTTGACAAACAGCCTATACCAAATGAGAAAGAGTTTTTGGAGCGATGAAAACGAAAACTTGAAGTTCACCAAATCGAAAGACGAAATTACAGTCCGCTCAGAACGACGTTTTGGAACGTTAGCATCACTAATGGGCTTACTATAGACAATAATAAGGGCCGTTGATGAGCGTCCTAGCCAGCCCACTGCACAATAGACTGCTCAGTGCGAGCAATACGACAGGAAGCGCTTCACGACCGCGTGCACTACTACCAGTGCCAAAGATAGGAAAGTGAATCTCTTCCGGTTCCATCAGCTCCTCATCATCGTCCAACCCATTGCCGGGCACCGTGTTGATGGTGTTGGTGTTGATCTTGTACCCCGAGCTGCCCCCATTAACTGCCGTACCCGAACCGGACGACGACGACGACGAGGAGGACAGCGAGAATGGGCTACCGAACGAGCCGGAACCGGCCCCGGAAGCGGATGCACCCGAGGACGAGGACCCCATTTGCTTGTGTTTGAGCGTGTAGTTGACTTTGAACACGGCTTCGGCAACACCGCCTGGCGAGGACACGATGAAGTAGAACGTCCGCGGAACCTTCTCGTGCATGTGCACGTAGGTCAGACGTGCCTCCTTGCAGAACGGCGTTGGCAGGTCCTATTGTGAGAAGGTAAAAGGTAGAAGTCTCGTCAGACGGTTTGCAGTTGGGCGACGGTGAGGTTCATTGTTGATCACGCGGTCACGTTCATCAGTATGAGATTAGCAAAGTTTGAAGATTGTTTAATGAAAAACATTGCAGCAAAAAAGATTGTTCAACAAGCGCTGCTCCATTTTGTGTAATTAAAATAAATATTTATAGTTTTAAATTGTGCATTCTGCTACTCACTATGAAACCATAGGCAAGGACATCAGTTCCATACTGATTTCCGGGCGTGTAGACCCGATCACCATGAAGCCATCGAGCGGCATACGCCGGAGGGTTGGCACAGAATTCCACCGACAGGTGAAGTGGTGATCCAGGATAGGCAACGGGCGTCGTATTTCTGGCACTTACACTTGGAGCTCCTGGAAGAAGCAAGAAATGGAAAGTATTTAGTATAAAAAAAGGCTAGAATATGGCTACAAATGCTTAGCAGCAAAATTTCGTTATGTTTAAATATTCCAAAATGTTTGTCCCCATTTGGGAGCACAAAAAAAATAAAAAAATAAAACAGCACGGTACCATTCTAATTCACCCACCGAAAAATAATGACTTCCATTCCGGTGCGACGACTCTCGTGGGACATATTAAAAAGTGGTCAAACACCCTTCAGAAATGCTCAAAGGAAATTATATTCAAAGCACTTAAACATCCTTCGTTATCTCTCAAACGACAGAGCGATGGTCAGGCCAGAGACAGACAGCGAGATATTTTACCATACTTTGGGGACCTTCCATGAATCATTCGACAGAAGTGAAGCAGTCAACTGTCAAGTTCGTTGTGGGGTTTTGTGGTACCGGGCGACTTAGAAGTATGTTCTGCGAATTGCATACATTTCTGGGTCATGAAACGCAAGGCTGCTATATAAAGAATGGAGCGATTTATTATCACGTTGCCGATTCGTCTAACAGAAACCACAAACTCGCATCATTAGAAAGGTTAATGGTTGGTTGTGTAAAATATTCTCTACTCAATTTTCGATGAGTTTCAAGTGCGGTTCGGTTCAGATTTTACACGTTCAGTGAGTGCAGTGCGCGCCGTGGAAAACCACTCGTCGGTCAACCAAAGCTGTCAAATTCATTTATTCAACAACGATCATAAATATTCAATTCACGGTACGGTTTGACACTGGTGGTAAACCGCGATATTTTTGCTGGATTGCTGAATGCAAAAAAAAAAAAAACAACAACAGTTGACAATAAAAAAGGACATGCAAAACAATCGATACCGACCGAACGATTTTGCCACCTACATGTGCTGTTCCTGCAAATTTAATGATTGTGTTGAGTAGTATTGTACACGGGGTTATAAGTCAATCGTGATGGTGGGTACGATAGAGCATGAAATTCTTATGTGAGACAATGTGGGGCTTTGCGATTGATTTAAATTATTTTAAATATTAATTCAAAGCGTTCAAAGGGCGTAGAGTTATTATGTAGCGTATTTTCTAAGCAAAGGAATGGCTCCCATTTTAAAGAGATATAGTTCTTAAATCCCAATAAGTGGTGGATCCTCAAGGCATAGAGACACATCTAAGGTAACGTGAATTGATGGTAAAAAGCAAATATATCATGTGTCCAGACCATCCAACACATCTTCTCACACGTATCGCTCTCGAACGAGGGTAAAAAGCTATGTCGAAGCAAACACTTCACAACGCAACGGATTCGATTTGTCAAATGTGTTCAAATAGTCTGTTTACTTTCCCAAGCACAATTGAATGAAAGCACCCAGACACAACGAGGCGTCCTGTACGATCGTGTTGGATATTCACCTCTTGCTTCGACATCTAGAAATTGTGTTGACTGAGGAAGGCTCAACCGTGATACAAAAAAATTAAACATAAAAACAGCGAAGAAACGTCGAAAAACCCACATTAACACAGTGGAATGAAATTGTCTGCTTTTAGCGGTACCACAATACGGTTCAAAACAATAGTTGCTCGATGCGTGTATTTGCGACTGCCTGCTCAATGATTTATGTCAGCCATCTTTTTTTCGTTGGTTTTTGTTTTATTTTATTTTTCCATTCGTTTTCACGACGTGTTGATTCAATTTTCTCTATTTCGCTGTTGACTTTACTCTGTGTGCGGGAATGGAAATTGAATTTGCACAACAAAAGGCACTACACACTATTCGGCGAAGGGAATTTTTTTGCACGTCGGTGTGGTGGCTAAAACAATGCAGCATATTGAGCTGCGAATGTGTTTGCAAATGTGTGTACTTTATTTATTTTAATCTTTATTTTATTTGTCGATTCTGCCAAACGTTAATGCGTTGAAAGGTATAATAGATTGGACATTTATTTGGTTTCGAATCCATATTGTTTCTAGCTCGTCTCTATTTCGGTTAACAATATTTTTTTCTGTTGCTTACTCTCGCAAACAAACTGTGACAGGTTTATCCTGTGTTGTATGGGTTGTATGAGTGATGTTTGTATCTGAATACTGTTAACTCACACTAAACTGGGTTATTCCTTAAGAACAAGGAAAAAAAGATGATAAATAAAAATGAAACAATGAAAGATAAAATTAAAAGATAAGTTGAATAAATAAAATTAATCTAATATTGTTCTGCTAGACAAACAACACAGGAATACACTATACTCAAAGGGTTACAAATAAAACGTCAGTATTGAAATGGGACTGAAAGTTAAAAAAGAAACACATGATGAAAAATAAAGAATATATCTTAATATTTATTGATTAATAAGAGAAAATTATATTTCAGAATAACCTTGCCGAATTACCGAGGAATAGATCATGAAAAATAAAGGAAAATCATACAAACAGAAGGCAACGTTAATGTAAGTTGACATTTGGCACTTAAAAAGTATTTTTCAATCATTGATTTGGATCAAACAAACAATGGAAGAAAAGGAAAACCAAAACTTAAATCTTAAAAAGCATGAGCTGCGTTTGAAATTATAAGCATTATATAAAAATAATTACTATAAAAAAAAGCAGAACTTATGAAAGTGTTGCACATGTGAAAAACTCTTTATCCACATAATCGCATTCGCTGCTCAAACAACGCACACGCATGCACGCTAAAGCAAACGGTTGACATAGTTGAATGCAGTTTGTGATTTGTAACCACAAAACTAATTTACCACGAAGCGTGTTACCCGTAGCGTTCACGGGTATCTTGGGCGCTGGGTAGTAAATAAATGCCGACCCGGGTTCGTCGCGCGCCATGTTTGTAAACGCACTCATCGGAACCATACGGAAAATCGGACACTTTACCGTACCAGCTCTACCGCATGTGATGTGTACCGAGCCACACACATCCTGTTGAACATTTGCTGCCCTCCCCTTTTTGCTGCCCGCGTGCTTGGGTGCCACTCGCAAGGTGACGGCTGGTGAAACATTCGCTCGGATGTCAGCACCATGCGAATGGTTCGCGTTTTACGCCCTCCAAAACACCGGGCCCCTACCAGCAGCAGCGAATATCCGGCTGCAAAGGAATCGCACAATGCTGGACGCGCATCCCATCGCATGCCACAACGGTTGCAGCGGAAGCTGGCCATTGCCACAACGTAAACAACGCGGTTTGGATAGCAAGATCCCCGTCAACGTTGGGCGAGCGCTCTCGAGCGCAAAATTCAGCAGCTTCGCTGTTTTCTGCAGCTCGTTAACGGCTGGTGCAGCCGTACGTTATGCTGGAAGTTGTAAAGCAGAGTTTCAATTATCGTAATGGCGCGAGATTGAAAGCGATTGAAACAGAACATTTTGTGCGACACATTTTTGGTCGAGTTTTTGTTGGAACTGCCGAGCGCTGGGAACGGTTCGGTAAGCGTGAGCAAACGGTGCTTTATGTTTGGAAGCTTCCACAACTGGTTGGAAACAGTTTCGCAAACAATCGTATCTTAATGGGATGAAGGCAAAAGTTTAAATGGTCTGCTAAGTTGGTTTTCCGAAATTCCCTCGAAAATAAAAAACATGTCCACGGGATTGTTTTTTTTTTTTTTGTTGGTTTTTTATGATAACGCAATTTGCCATAAATCTGTATTCTGTACGCTGCTGGCTGAAGTTGAAAAGATTTCAATTATCGATTGTGTGAACTTTACTTCAATAAGAAGTCAGCAGTTTAATAAATTTTATATTCAATTCGTAATTAGAAAATCCAAGAAGAAAATTTCGAGCAAATATCGTACAGCTATTTGATGATTTTTTTTTAGAAAAACCACCTGAAATAGAACATTCACCTGAGAACTCACCAAGAAATTAATTCGAAAGGAAAAAAAAAACAAAACGAAAAATTTGAACGCTCTTCCAACCCAAGCAACGCTGGCTGTCAGAAAGATGTGCCATTGATTGCAAATTATTGTCGTTTTTATAAATTATCATTCAACCGTCAGCCATTTGACATTTGATGCACGCGCGTGCCCTCGTGCCTGCTCGCCGAGTGCTTGGGGCCCTGGTTATTTTTACGATCCATCAAATTACGACCCGTCCAAAGCTTCGTTCCGTCGTTCATGGCAGCGCGAATGGATGGATTGAAGTAATTTGGAGCTGAATAATTGAAGCATTAATTTTTTAACCAAGACGCCCGGCACAGCCCGAAGCGACCGACGCTGGCTGTAAGTCGACATACTGAAGCAAACATGCCAGCAGGCTCATTGATTAGCAGGAAACTTCCCAATCAATTGCCTATAAACGCTCGTATTAATCAAGCAGATAGGACAAATTGTATTAATATTGCAGCAAATTGGTCGCGATTGATGGAATGCTGGTTCCAAGGTTTCTCACGAATTCTTGGAATTGTCGTGCATAAAACATAGGGCTGAAATCTGTGCACTGCTGTGTGATTGGGTTCGAAATTGCTACTGACTGTTGATAAATAATCGGTCCTATTACAAAATGTAAATGCGTACGTCTATTATCCTGCACCGTACCTTTAACAGCGATAGAAACCGTCTGCAGCACTTCAAGCTTTTTGCGATTGTTTGAGTTCTGGCCGACGCATTTGTACGTTCCCGCGTCCTGATAGACAACATCCTTGAGGGAAAACTGCCCCGTAGGTGTGTAGATGCCAGCGCCGAGTCCTTTCAGCCGTGCTGTAAGTGGATCCAAGTGCGACCAGCAACCGAGTGAACCTGGGGAGGTGGAGAATGAAATCAAGTTGATATTATTAGTAAACGTAATTTACGACAAACACTCGATTGTGTGCACACGAACCTTGGGGACACTGCAGCGTAACAGACCCACCGAGCTCAACTTCCATTTGACCTCCTTTGAAGGAGTTGGTACCGGACTGATCCGTTCCTGTGACGCCGGATGAAGCGCCACCGGTGGATGAACCTCCCGGCAGTGTACCGCCGGCGGCGGACGCCACTGACACGGAGGAGGAGGAGGAGGAAGACGACGAGGATGAAGAGGAGGACGGTGACATGGGCAGATCCTGCTCGACTGGTTCCGATGTTACGTCCACTGGTTCATCTAGGGATAAAGGAGAGTAGAAGTTTTAAAAATTATAGCTTTTTTTGTATATTATCTAAATAATCTGAGAGTTGTTTGAGTTTATTTTTCAAAAAAACGTAGCTAGCTTTCAGATAAAAAATAAGGATCCGAAAACGTAGTCTAAAATTATTTTATGTCCACCGCCGTTTATAAGGCTTCTGGACGAGGCTTCAGGACGAGGTCTAGCTAGCTAAGTGTGAGGAGAATCTGGACGACAAATTGCTGCTTAATAGGAATGGTTTAATTTATGGCGTGAGAATGATTTTTTGCAATTGCAAATGCATTACGCACACACACACACACACACACACACACATACAGACTCACTGCACACAGTTCCATTTGTCACATCGGTTCCCATTTGCACCATGGTGGAAAATCGAACGGAAAGTCGATTAGAGGCAGAAAGCTATTAGTTTTAGCATCGTGGGAAATAATAATTAGTTTGAAGATTGATTTTTAATTGAGTGGAACGATGGAAGGACCTCCCAAGACTCCTGAAGGAGACTCGTTTGTACTATTTGATGTTTAAAAGATGTTAAAAAGGGGAATCCAACTTTCTCTAAGGTTGATAGATTGAAGATGAAAACGAGTTAAAAAATCGCCTTTCAAAAGAATTCAACGCGTGCTACAAAACTCTGTTGTAAAGTAAATTTTACACGTTGGAAATAATCAACAAACCAACGGAAATGTGGATGAATGGTGTTACTTACAATACGTCGTTCTTTTCCTATCAAAAGCAGAAACGGATCAGACAATTGGACATGCGAATTGAAAATACGGAACCGTACGGAAAATGTGTCGCAGACGGATATGCGCGATGGAGGGTAAAAACTGATAGTTCTGAAAATGGATCAAAATGCTGCTGCCACTACTACTACTACTACTACTCACATCGAACGCTGAGATAATATCCGATGCTCGAGTACTGAAAATTGAGATGCCTCGAGGTACACTTGTACCAGCCCGAATGTTCCCGCCGGATCGAGCTGAAGTTGAGAAATCCATCGCCCGTTTGCGGTACCGGCGGATCCCCATCGTCCTTCTGCCACAGCGGCGTACTGGGCGGGTTCGAATCGACATCACACTTGAGCGAAACTTCGATGCCCTCCCGTAGCGGATACCCAAAGCCGGGCGTTCGCGTGATGGCAAACGAGGGTGTGTCTGCGAGGGAAGAAAATATGGAGAAGTAGAGAAAAAAGTTTAAATTGCATGTTGCAGCTTCCTCGCCGGGTAGCATCAAAAGGATGGCTAATGAAAAATTCCACTCACACTGCACATCGAGCAGAATCGATGCGTTTTGGCGCACTTTCAGCGTCGGATGCTCCATGATGCAGAGGATGCGAGCGTTGTGATGCACCCGGAAGACGGCCGGCAGCTTCACCTCCGATATGGCACCGGCATTGATCTTGTACGGTTCCTTGTCCTGCGAGTTGGAGCACATGAAACGAAAAACACGCTGTATGACTAACATTCATCTAGCACTACCGCCCTGCTAGTCGTTTGTTTCTTCGAAGGCGGAAACACTGGCGTCGTACAAGTGAAATTGAAAATATTTTCCTCGAAACCTCGAGTGTTCGGCTGGCTACGGCTAATTTTCATTTCATCCATCATGCACGATACGGTACGACTTAATTCTCGACCACCTCCCGACCCCGGGTGTCTCGTTTTAAGCCTACAGACACTGTCTCGTGTTCACAAAAAGATGTATCCAGGGACGCTTACCTTATCCTTCTTGATTTCCTGCAGCTCCAGTACTTCGCTGGATATTTTCTGTGCATGCCGGTCGATACCGGGACTAAGCAACACTTCCCAGGTGAGCGTCGGCTTGGGGTTGCCACCCTCGCTTACGCAGGCAAGCCCCAGCTCGGAGTTTTCCTTCACCGGGATGAACATGTTGCCCGCATCGAGCCGCCGGGAATCGATCAGAAGGTACGGCTCCTTCGGAGGATCTGCAACAATGAGCGTAGCCAGGGTAGTAAGTACGTCAGCGTCTGTGATTGAAGTGTCCCTAGTGGGAACGGAATACTGAGGCGGTGTTTGGCGGTGACAGAACGCCAACGAAGAGGGCGGCAAAAAGGAATGCTAAATTTATGTTTCCGCCCGTTGACTTTTCGAAGATCGGACGCGTGTGTATTGGGAGGGATTGTGACAGGCAAAGTTTGCCTGTCTCTGATTGATAGCAAAGATAGATTGTTTGTACGGTATTTGCTCAGCAAGTTTGGGACCAATATCTGCTACATCAAATGGATAGTTGCGTCAAAGCTAACATTTTACTGGTTTCTTCCTACGCTACGTCCGTGCTACCGTGCTCTGACGTTCAGCAGCGAGAAAAGGATACTATTTTTTCGGAGCAAAGTGAATGCTTTTAGTATAGCGATGATGAAAGGGGAAAGTTATGGATGTTTCTTGGTAGGATATTGCATCAGCTGTTGGAGTGTTTAGTGTCATTTAATATTTTGCGAGTAATTGATTTCATAATAGTGAATTTGTATTCTTCAAGTATTCTTTGTTAAAGAAAGCAATGATTTTTAAATTGCTCAAAAATCAGCTTAAAGTATCAAAAATCCGTTTGAAGATGTTGTACTTGGGGACAATTAATGCCATTAAAATTTGAACACACCCGTAAGGAACTTCACGTCAAATGAACCTTCATAAACTTACCGAGCACAATCAACTTTATTGGTCGCCCATTGAAGAAGAAACCGCGTGCATTTTCCGCCTCACACTGCCACACGCCATCGTCCTCGAGCATCACATTCGAGATGGTAAGCGCACCGAGCGGTTCCCGCACGAACCGGATGTCGGCGGTGCGTGACTTTTTGTCCATCACGTGCACTATCTGACCGTCCTTGAGCCAAACGCTCGAGGTGACATCGGCATCAACCTCGCAGTTCAGCCGGACCGTTTCGTGCTGGTCGGCGTACACCACCACCACATTGTCCTCCACCACATGCTCGTCGGACGGGCCGCGTATAATCGGTCTCAGCGGCAGCGCTTGAGGTTCATCTGCCACGAACCCGTCCACCTCCAGGCCGGCTACCTCTCGGGCAACTTCACGTGCCACCTTCCCTGCTAGTTGTCTCCGTTCAGCATCATCTCCTGGCGAGTCTTGCTGTTGCTGCTGCTGCTGCTGCTGCTGCTGCTCAGCACTTGTCTCCAGCAGATCCGGTCCATTGAGAAAGATAATTTGCTCGTCGAAGTTTTCGCGGCCAAAAATGTTCCCGTTCGCGTCAAGCGTCAGATCCGTACCGAGCGAAGGCAACCGTTGCGATGTGCCGCCACTGTCATTGCGATGACCGTGGGCGGGCGTGATGTACACGCTGTCGTCTAGCAAATTGAAACTGTCGATAGCGATGCCGGCCGGATGCCGCTGGTGGCCGGCGGAGACAGTTGGTGCGGGGGTTGAAGATTGTGGCAGCATAATTGCTCGCTCAGTCGTACCGGTTACGGTTGAAAGGTGTTCGACTTTCTTCGTCGCATCTTGGGTGGCGGAACGTCCACCGGTCGGTGACGCATTGGCTGTATCTCTAAAGCTATGGCTACTGTTACTAAGGAATGGGAACGCCTCTCGGTCCAACGTCTTAACGCTAGGGGAGCTGGTCTGCGAATTGGAAGTTCCTGCCGTAGGTCCAGCGTGTTGGGGAAGGTTCGAATGTACATTGGAATTAGCATCCGCGGCGTGGTTTGGCTGTGGTTTCGCGGAAGCTGTGTCGGAGTTGGGTATCATGCTCGAAGCATCTCCACCGCCGTAGGAGGGTGACTTTGGTTCGCTCTCTTTATCGGATTCCTTCAAACGGATCGACCGACGTCTTAGCAACGATCGGCGATGCCGTCGGTAGGCAGGGAAGTGATTCTCCGTGTAGCTGTTCACGAGAACCCGATGACGCTCTTCGTGCAGCTCCGGGTCACGCAACACATCGGCAAGCCCTTCACGCTCAAACATTGCCCTCTGCTCTTGCACATCATCGAGCGCGACAGAACTGTCCACCGAGCGACCCGGGGACCCACGGTCTTCTACGGTGAGCTCGTCAAAGCTGCTCATTACATTATCTAAGCTAGCGGGAGCCCTATAAGGCTCCAGATTAATCTTACGATTATTGTTTATTCGCGTCTGCGTTGACGTTGATGGATCCTGCCATCGCGGTGGAACTGGAGGTTCATTTTCACGTCGCAGATAGGGCGATCCCGACAGTTGCCGGTCGCGTGCTTCACTGTGCCGATTGAAGCGCACATTTGCATGGGAGCTAAATTCGTTGTCATCTAGTATTCGGTGGTACAGATCTTCCATATTGCTTCCTGCGTTGGGTGGCTGATGGGCTGTGTGTTCTGCATCGGTTGGGCTCGCGAGCACCACCACAACCGGAATGGGTAGGATTTGTGTTAACGAACCTGCAGAAGAAAGGAGAGAAATTGAAAGTTTAATTGTAGGAAGTATTCGTTAACAGCAAAAGAACTGCATGTTTGATGGTGTTAGCTGGAAGGTTGACTGTCGTTGCTTTTTCTTGACTCTTGGGGGAGAATGCTCATTTACTCCCGCGTCTCCCGGGACGCCTTAAAAAAACAAAAAGAAAAGCGGGGAAAAAAACGGAAACATGCTACAAAAATCCGAGAATAACATGTCGAGAAAATGTGTTCTTTCTCCCATCACTTGCCATCACAGCTCCATCGTTTTCGCCCGTTCGGTAAAGCAAAGAAACGGTACTCCAAACCCAGCGCCAACCAGGCGCTAGGCCACTACTCGCTACGTAATCTATCAAAAAGAATCTACGAAATGAACAAAGAAAAGGCGTGGCCCAAGTCCAATAAATTCTGCTCCATCTCATCGTGCCAGTGGTTCACAGGGTGGAACCGTACGTACGTACAGTAGAATTATATCCATATCCATCTAACTAAAACCCAGCCATTTGATAAAACTTTTTCCACACTTGCTAGCAGCTATAGCTGATCGGCGTCTTCCTTCTCAGAGATCCATCCTTCAGCACACGAGTCACCGAGCAAGTAGATAGGCAAAATTTACGTACCAGGAAGAAGACGAAAAAAAAAGAACCACCACTATAAAAGCACTTATGGTTCTAAATGTTGTGCGTCTGTTTCAACAATGATGCTTGCTTAAGGAGACGGTGGTGTGGACGTTGGGGATGGATTGTAATGGCGAACAACATTTATGCACGTGTTATGTTCTCATCGCAACACATCAGCCGGATGGCCGAAGCGATGGCTAGAGACGAACAATTCTTTATTATTGTGGAATGAAAATGTTACGTAAAATAAGTGCTGTTGATTGAGACAGGTCTTAGAACTTGCTTCAAAGGAAGAAAAAAAGGGTTGAAGTTGTACTAGTAAAGTGTGGAGTGTCATTTGCTCACTTACATTTGAATTGTTTGAGTAGCTTTTGTTGGCTCTCAATCTTTTAAATTTCTACTTCATCCAAAAAAGACAATTAAAATACACCACCAAACCATTTCGCTAAGTACTTTGGAAAAGTCACGTCAAAATCATTTTCCGTCCACTTTCAAATGGAGCCCATTTTTCCTAGACGACAACACTAATTGTTTCACCCATTTTGCAATAATTTGTATCCTGCTATTAGTCACATATCGTCCTCCAGAAAAGCGTGAGAGAGAGAGAGAGAGCGAGGGAACAAAATATGCCAACGACTGCAACCTATCCTATCGAATAGAGAACGCACACAGACGCGAAATTTTCTTCCCAAAAACCGAATCCACCGAGTAAGAAATCTTTGGAAACGATCAACTTTGAAATACATGGACACATACATGGAGCGTAAAAGTTTTGCGTTCGAGATAGAGAAAGTGGCACTGGTGAAACAAGCACAAAACAGCGATACGAACCGAAATCGTTCCAACAGAACAATTTGCTTCCGGTGAACTTTTCTCCTTGCCCGGTGGTTTCGTCCAAAAAAAGTAAGGCGAAAAAAGAAAACGGACGAGCAGGAAAATTGAAGTAGCCGTACCGTTTGCTAGAGGACATATCTTCCTTATCCCGCCCCGACCGTGCCGTGTGTCTGTGTGTGTGGGGGGGGGGGGGGGATTGATGGTGTAGGGTAACTTCAAGATTTGTTCTAAGAATGACTTTGCCATTTTCTTTAGTCGTTTGGGCAAAAGTTTCAATAGAATAGACGACACCCTACCCAAGCCGTCTCGCTGCTTCGTTTGGCCGAAAAATTTTAGTCTCCACCTCCCCCCCCCTCCCTCCCTCCCACTTTTCCGGTTACAAATATGTCCATCGCAGTTGGAATTGGACACCTCTTTTCGCTTATCAGCATCTGCTAGGTTTCGGTTGTGTGTGCGCCCTTCGGTTGAAGGGGCGTAAGGGGTTTTTGGGTGTTTTTATAGCGACTCTCGAAGACAACGATATCATCACCCGAAACGTATTCGGTACCGGTACAGGGAAAACCTTCTTTTTTTTTTCGTCTCCCATCTGTGTGTTGCCGTGTGTTGCCAGTTTTCTTAGCCTTTCTTATCTATCGTGCTCCAAAGTTTGGTCATCCTTGAAAAAGCATAAAACGAGAAGAAGGTCGAGAGGAAGCGTGTGTGTGTGTGAAGGGAAGTAAAATAGGAATGTGTATGTGTATCGAACCGCTTCACCAAGGCCTCCGAAGGGGTCTTGAATGGATCGTAAAAATCGAATCATTTTATTAGAGAGCAGAAGTCAAAAACACTCGTTAATGGTCCTTTTGTTGGTGTTGTTGGTTGGTTTCGTGGGCAGCATGAGTCAGCGTAAACCGTCGGGATGCTGTACGCCAAAAGGGGACATTAGAAGCAAGGAAGGTTCAAGAGTACTTCAAACCACGCGGTCCATGACTTTGTACCCTGCTGGGAAAACGTTGGAAAACACACAACTGGGTGTGCCAACCGTGGCGGGTTTTCTTTTTCCCCCGAGCAGCATTAGATGTGAGTTGAAGATGATGAAGGCAATGATGATGGTACCGGGTAGATTATTTTGGGAGGTGAATGTCAAGTAATGGGACACACAACGGTGTCTGGTGGGGTGCTGGTTAATACCGATCTTAAAGTATTAAGAAAGGATTATCCAATCCACAAGAGACCAATTCAGTGACCCAATTATTTATTTGTGTTATTTACAAATTTGATGCAGTCCGGTGCGTTCCCGATTGGATACAGTTTATTGACTTTGGAGTTCTTTAAAGTTAGAGGCAGGTATGGTTGTACTTGCTGTGAGTGTAATGAGGGCGAGTTTGGCTTGAGCCGCTAAGCATCATTGCTCCATACCTAGTCATGGAAACAGTTGCTGAGAACGTTTTGTCAACGGAAGAATCAAAGCCTGAGTTTACTAAAATGTTGGACAATAATTACTGACCAGGGATAGTACATATATTTGTCTTTGTTCTGTCAAACCTTTTATTCAAAATTTCAAATCTCGAACCTTAATTAATACGAGGGCTGACAATAAAGTAAGGTCTCCAATTTTTTTTTTCATAGAAAATGATATTTATTTACAAAAAGCGATACACCGTTGGAAAGGCCAAGGTCTTGGCTACTTTTCTTCATAATCGCCATTTTTTCCAACACCTTGCGCATCCGCACGATGAACTTGTCTATGCCGGCAGAATACCACTCTCCGTCCGCCTCGCGCAGCCAGGTGTTGACCTCTTTCTGAACCTTCGGTCTTCGGTCAGCTGTTTCGGCACCTTTCGGGCAGAAACTTTGTGATACTGCAAGTTGTTCACAAGGATATGACGGATTGTTTTGCTGCTACACACTCCTCCAAGCTTCTCTTCCAAGTCCCTAATTGTCGCACGGCAGTTTTTGAGCATTTCTGCCTCCACTGCTTGAACAATCGCATCCGAGACCGACGGTCGGCCACTTCTTTCCTCGTCGTGAACATTAGTGCGCCCGGAATGGAACTCGCGGCTCCACTTACGCACCTCACCTTTTTCGCACTCAAAAAACGTATTACAGAAAGCAATTCGCACTTGGACGCTGACGCGAGGGGAAGCCTCACCCAGAAGCAAAGTGGTAGTGGGGGAACCAAGGAACACGGCGGTGTTGCCAGATTTCGCCTAGCGCGTGATCCGGCGAAGTTGCAGCGTTGGAGACCTTACTTTATTGTCAGCCCTCGTAGATATCAACTGTCTAAACGCTTGGGTGGGGTTTAAAATATTTAAATAAATGTTTCATCTTTGCAAAATTTAAAGCATTTGGCATGCTTAAATAGCAAAGTAAAGTAGTAAAATTTGAAAGTAATTTGAGTACAGAATAATTTCAAACAAATTTATCCACCTTGTCTGTACTAACGCAATCTACATGGTTCATAAGAAATCAAATTAGTATTTTGTTCAATCAAACGGGCATTTTATTATATTATAACGATAAATTAGCGATGCAAATGAGAGTATTCTTAGAAATCAATTTGTAGTCTCCATTACAGGTCATATTGAATATTTTGCGGGAATGAATATTTAAATTTATTAATAATAATTAAATTGTTTATCGATCGTTTAACCAAATTAAAATACTGTTTTACTGAAGATTTTACTGAGAATTGTAGCTTTCGAGCCGATTTGTTTTACAGTACAGGTCGATAACCAAACTAACTATATAAAAAAAATCGCATAGGAAGCTGTTTACAGAACTGTGCTTGTTTACTTGCTTTTATATAGAATAAAGCGTTCTCATGACGGCCATTGGATGGCTTACTAAACTTTTTGATACCACGTAGTTGGATAGTCGGTACTCACTACGAGGGAACAGTCCGAGTGGGATTTGAACCCCGGTACTGCTGAGAGAAGACCTATGCCGCTGTCGTCTCCCAACCGGATCGGTTTATTGAATGCATTTAGTCACGAAAAATGTCCTGTCCTATGTTATTTTTTTTTCAGTAAAAACACGAACAGCAGTAACCACGACGAGATGGACCACTAGCAGAAAAAAGGCTTCCTCGCATAAATGGGTAGAAAAATCGCTCCATTTGCTCATTTGTGCGCATAAAACCGACCGGCCAAGAACAATGTAATCTCGGTGAAAAACACACCGACTGCACATTTTGCACAATGCAAAATGACGTTCCGAATGAAAATCATCCACCATCACTAGAGAGAGGGTGAGAGAGAAAGAGCAAGCACCAATACCAGTGATGAAGCTTGTAAGGGGTCTTGTTCGGACAAAACAAAACAAAAAAAAGCACCATTTGCCCCACCGTGTGGTTGATCCACATCAGAGATAAGCTTTTCCAGGGCTTCTTCCTCCACAAATGGTGAAAAGATAGCGAGTGCGGCGTTTGTCTGTTTGTTTTTATTTTCATTTAAAGCCACTTGCAAACGAACCAGTGAAAGAAAGCATGGATTTGCGAGTGGGATTTATTGGGGCAGTTGTTGCAAACGGACATCACATGCCAAACTGGTCGACCAAATGCCCACAGAAAGGATCAACGGTGGGGTATACATTTTTACCTCGCAAAGCTATGCAAAGCACCGGTGCCCGTTAGTTGTGTGACCATTGGGGTACCTCAATTCCCGGTGCTTGACAATGAGTTTTTCCACGAAAATCTACTCGAAAATGTGTGCACGCTTGCCCTGTGGAGCGCTTTTCGGCTGCCTGGCTGCGAGTGTCTTTATTGTGCTTTATCCGTCTCACTGTTGGAAGGGAAAACCCTTTCAATGTGTGTGCGAGCGGTGTTTTTTTTTCTCATTCACATGCTCGTTAGCTTCGTTACTCCCGTTTAAAGCGAAGGATTAAATAAGAGTGTAAATGGTGAATGTGCATCCTGTATGCAACCAGTCAGCGTAACCGTAATCTGGCTGACTCTGGCTCTTTTGTAAAAAAAAAAAAAAACGGGTCGGTTTCGATGTAACACTGCATCCGGATGGACGCTTACGTTACCGAGCGCGCGGTCATGCGTTGTTTCATCTGGATTGGTTAGCGAAAAAAATTGAGAACAAAAATGTGGGAACCCATTCCCCCTCGGTGGCAGATAATTGTAGCCACAGATACAGAAGGATACGATTACGCCAGAACGATAACCTTCGGTAATTCGGTAGGAAATTGCACTGGACGGTGTTTGGGTTGTTGTTACTTTTAATGTGACTGCAAATTCTTGGTGAAAATGATAATGAAACGAATGTGCGATAAAATGCAAAGAAACGAAGAGACGGTTACGGTTTTACTGGCAAGCGATACACAAAAGATGTTATTTCTGTTCCATTTGGTTTTGGCCGTTTGTAAGATAAAATCGTCGCTTTTTTACCGTGACAGTTGTGAACAATAGTAACTTATGGTTCTGTGCTTTGGGGGAATTTTCCAGCAGGAAGCATAATTGTTGTGCATTTTCTGCACATTACCCGTACCGGAAAGGTATCTTTTGAATGGGTTTCTGTGTGTTTTAATCAGATTTAAATCATGGTTTTAATGGTGGCGTTTTAATGTAAACGAAGTCGAAGTACACATGACCGTTTTAAACGTTCTTGTCGTTCATTTTCTGATAGTAGTGCATTATGTGGCGGTCTGGTGACAGAAGCGAGACCGGCGCCTGTGTTCACATAACAGGTCCGAGGTTGAAATCTCATCCAGACCGTTCCCAAGTAGTGAGAGGATTGTGTATCCATATAAAACCTGGGTCTGAACTGCAAAAATAAATCTCAAATAGTGCGTTCGAATTATTATTTTTTTTTTTATTCTTAAAGGACGGCCTGGCCGTATTGCTTACAATAACTCAAAAATAAGATACTCCTTTCATCTTTGCTGGGAGACATTTCCTTCTCCGAGCCGTGAAAGGGCACCCGGGTGTGCTCGGTTGTTCCGTTGCGTATATTCCGTCATCCAAAGCCAAAGTCGTGATCATAGCGATGGTCTTATCGTGTGATGGTAGCGGGGGTCTTGATCGTTTTCCATTTCGAAGGTTCCTTGATTGTGTCCGATCATGAAGTCTCGTTACTGTCCTTCTTCATCCCGTTGCTGGTTTGTCCGTCCATAGCATAGGCCGATGCAACTTTTCCATGTGCTACCCAACCCTTCACGCATCGTACTCATTCATACATCCATTCATTCATCCTTTCATCCATCATCATTCATACAAGCGAGGTACAACATGTATAAGACAGACAAACGGTGAGAGTAAAGGGGGAAGGGGATCATACTAATAATCCGTTAGCACGGCAGAAGAGAAAGATTACTCTCAGGTAGACCTCGTCGCAGTCTCCCAGCAGGTCCCGAATTGGAGTATCCGGCAACTTTCCAATGCCCCGGACTGCGTCTAACAAGGCGGGTCGAGCAGCCTCGTATTCCACACAAGACCATAGAAGATGATCTATGTCATGGTATCCGAGGCCGCAGCCACATACTTTGGAGTCGACCTGTCCTATACGCTGGAGATGCGCGCCCAAAGCGAAATGATTGGACCTAAGTCTAGACATCATTCGAATGAACGCACGATCACCTGAGATGCCGTGGAACCAAGGCTTCAAGGACACTTGGGGAGTGATCGAATAAAGAAACCTCCCGAGCTCATCGGTGTCCCACAAACTCTGCCACCGAGCCATGCAGAGAGACTGTGGGGCACGCATGTACTCGTGAGGTAAGATAAGCCTGTCGAAAAAGGACCCTTCCGAAGCACCCTTTTTGGAAAATTGGTCCGCCTTTTCATTGCCGAAGATACCACAATGTGCAGGCAGCCAAACAAGAGATGTCCGAAAGAATGCGTTCGAATTATAGTGCGAGCAAAAATGCATTTTCGATCGTTAATTCTCTTAAAAAAACTCTCAAGCTATCTTGACCATATGCGAGCCTTACGTCAGTTAAAAAAACTTCGCTAATAAAACCCTTTACTAAATAGGATCCAGAATTAGTCAGGTGAATCGTAGCCATAATAAGCTTCCGAAGATAAACAATGAAATGTTCAGAGATACTCTATTACAACACTGAACTACGCTGGTATTTGTTACATCAGATATCCCATTGAAGATGGTGGCAACGAAGGCTTTCATCTGAGATCCTTTCGGCTCAAGGTGTAGAGGAGGATAGCGTTGGGATCGTTGGCTGGATCAAGTGCAGTCGAAACTGTCTGAGATCGTCTACGGTCAAGTGTGAGGGATTGTAGGCCAAGGGCCAACTGAGTCCCTGTTTCGTGCTCAGTCGTAAGTTGGTCAAACAGTGATGTAATAATGTCTGTCGTCACCAATTCTTGCTTGCTAAACCAACATTTACATAAATGTTTTGACAAGCAGTCAACTTACACCATTAGTGTTTTATCTGCAATCATCTAAGATCTGAGCGCTCAAAAAAAAATCTTCAAACAAAAACTCAAGATCTTAAATAAAAGCAGTAATTCAATTGCACCTTAGTCATCTAATATATTGCCAAAATACTTGTCTGCTTTTTTTGATTTTCTGCAAGTGCCTCGGAAGAAAATGGTTCGGCACCAATCAAAAGGGAAGTGATGAAATAAAGTTCTTTGCTGAAGTTAATTATAAAAGTTCATTTCAGTACCCTTGTTCATTTGATTACCGGTGTTTCACTCATATTAATCTTTTTATCAACGTGTAGCTACGGTAATGGTACACGGTTCACACGGTCTCACATGCGACCGCTCTGCGTGCATGCTGATCGACCTACCGGAAGATAAATGTTTGATAAGATCCTGTCGGAATCTAATTTACGCCCGCAACGCAAAGCTCCCCTTTTTTCGGGGGAGGAGGGTTGGCCTTCTTTTTTTGTTGCGTCCCGGTAAAGTTCGAAGCCAAGCAAAGTTAGCAAGCAGGCCCAGCACCCACAGTTACCCTACGGGGAGCTAAACGGGCTACACACAGCACAAAAAAGGTCTGAAAGGAGTATCGTTTTTCCAGCAACTTTACCCAATGTTTGCCCTGTTTTTTTGCTTCTCTTTTCTTTCGACTACTTGCCGCTGCCTACGCAAGACACATTGGCAAGTTTTCGCATGTACATGCGTGTAAGGTAGCAAAAGCGGAGAGCAAGAGTTTCCGTTAGGAGTTTGGTTTTGGACGAGTCGTTTTTACTCCATCCTCAGTTCATTTAGTTTCCGGGTGGAAACTAATTCCAACGCAAAAGAAGGAAGCAAGTTTGGCTCGATTTCACGCCCCGATAGAACGCGGCCCCTATGGGAAGGTTCGCGTTTCAATGGAGGCCAGTATCGTTCGGTGGCGATGATGAAGCAAACAATAAAAACTATTACATCAAGCGAACGTAGAAAAAGGAAGGTTAAACTAGTGAAAAGACGTGTCGGAATAGTGGAAAGCGTTTTCACCACAGCAATATTGAGCAATTTCGGGTGCTTTTGGCACGCTCATTGACACTGAATGGAGAAAAGGTTCATTAGACAATAAAATAATAATAAATTACTCGATGAAGCGAGTAACGAGACCGGTTAGAGAATGCTCTTAGTAAGTAAGTGTTTGGTAGTTGCTTTATGGTTGTGTGTTTGTTTGCTCGTGTATCAATTGTGTGGCTCAGTGGGTCTATCAGTGGATCAGTAAGGTGAGCTGAGAGCGCGTGGTTTTCGTCTGATGGTGAGCTAATTCATGAGCTCCATTTGTAATTTTGTGTTGAACTTCAGGATCGGATTTTCGCTCTACTTTACATGAATTTGCGTTATGTTCAGAAAAATTTTACTTTACAACTTTACCCAAGAAGGAGGAAGGTTGAATTAGATTCAAACCTAGTGAATTGTTTTGGATCTAGCAGATAACGATTAAGGTAATACTTTTTCATGATGGCTGGCATATCCAAATACTCATTACATGTCCATGGAAAATTCCGTGAGTAACTCAAGCTGTACAGATACACATAATTGTTTAATATCGATTATGTACGTTTACTTTTTTAAGAGGAGATCTAAAAATGTTTTCAACGTCGAAGGTTTGACCTTTCCGAAGATGGCCTTAGCGTCTCGCTAGTTTATCAGTGTCATGACACATTACTTCCAGCCCACTGCCCAACAATGTCACAAATGTAAATGTTTCTTGCAGAGAATCTCTCATTAAACAAGCCTCCACTAAATCAAACAGTGCAGGACAAGGACTTGGATACTGTGCGCCAGGTACGGTACCAAGCACCCAACATTTACTTTACTGTCCTTCTGCTGCTGCTGTTGATGATGATGTCGATGGTAATAATGTTATTGATTGCACTCGGGACTGTTCGGGACCATTGTTTGCACTTTCTGCCAAACACGACAGCTAACCATGGCGGCATCTTACGCAACCACCATCGCCACCACTAATGACCGGCAATGACAGACGTCAAGAAAAAGCGTCATCCATGCCGACGGGTGAAATGGGCAGGAAGCTCTGTCCCTCTCTTCCTCTCTAGCTCGCTGAAGAAATAACAAAAGTGTGTGTGCGACTGACAGTTCCTTGGGCGAAAGTAATTGATGATCCAGCTCGGGGCCGCACGGGGCCGGCCGGACGCATGAAGAGCAGCAAATAATCATTCCAGTCCGGATGAAACGGTCGGAAAAGCGGTGTGCCGCGTGTGTCGCGTGTGCTACAACATCCACGTCCACGGGTTCATAATGATGACGATTGTGGAGTGTTGGGCGTGGGACATTGACAGGGAGAGCATTACTATTCGAGGACATCCCGTGTAGCTTTATCCTGTTTTTTGTTGTTGCTGGGCCAAATCTAAGGTTCGGGGCAACCCAGCGACGAGAAACCGGAGGTAACAGATATCATTCACAGTTGGACTGCCGTTCATTGACAGCGATGGGTGCTTGCTGGGGAAGCGACCATTCCGAACGGTGGTGGGAAGGTTTGTGTTTCGTCCCATTGTTGTTGACGTCAGCCGAAGGATAATTCAGTTCGCGTTCCGTCACAGGAAGGTCAAACCTGGACGAGGACAGGATAGGGATGGGAGATAAAAAAAAATCCACACCCATTTTTCGTTTTTTGCTATCAGGCGCACATTAAGAAGATAGACAACGACTGGGAGAGCATAATCGGAAGAAAGGCAATGCGAGTCGGGGGTTGGTAAAGAGTGATTTATGGAAGCGGAAGCGAACCAAATCCGAAATCCAAACGTGAGCACGACACTTTACCGATATGAATCATTAAAATTAATGACTTTTCACCGATACATCGCGTTTGATTAGTGGTGGTGTGGGCTGCAGACTGTTTGGGAGTTTGGGATTGCAGTGTGATTTAATTCCGTTTGTTAGAAGCATTGTAGTTAGTCTTTTACTTCAACAAAAGACAGATTAAAACCACTCACTGGGTAGTAAAGTAGAGCAATCTCTACCCCATTTATACCAGGCTGATGTCCATTGTTCCTCATCTTCCTGCACGTACTAACGGCATCAAACAGCGGCAGAAACAGAAAAGAATGTTGCAAAACGAGAAAATAAAATTGTGTGGTGGCGATGCGAGTGGCAACAAATGGCACTGGTACAATCCCCCTTTACCCAACCGCCTTCGTATCGAACCGTATAAAAACCATAAAAAGCATGTTGTTGATGTACGAATTTATTGAAAGTTATGCACATAAAATAAACACACATTTTCCTTTCCTTGCGTCAGTTTCTTTTCCCGTAGGGTGGTAGACACTTGCCCACCCCCACTGACCACGCGTGTGTGTCTGTGCACTCGTCTGCTCATTTTTATAAATATACATACATAATATTTGAGTGGCATATCGAGACATGGTATGTGAGGGTATCTTTCTCTCTTTATGCGCGCATCCTTCCCTATCATCTAGACGGAACGCACTGTGGGATGACCCAGGACAAAGCTATGGTGATCTTTATTTTATTTTTGTTTGGCAGTTACAGTGTTACGCTACTTGTGAATTTTTGCATAATTAGTTTAAGACTTTATTGAATTTTAATAATTTTACTAATTCAATTCATAAATTTATTAATGAGTTTTTTTTATTTTTTTATATTTCTTTAAAAGGAGCTTCACAGTCTTATTTCGTTCTCATGCCCATTGGTCATGCCGTTTGAAGACTGGCGTCTTTACTTCGTTAACTGATTATTATTTCTATACAATTGATCGGACTTAAGTTCTGACCATCCTGATGGAATTGGTACCAAAAAATTATTTCGTATACAGTAAAATTTGAATTATGTAAAAAAAAACCCCTCAAAAAACACTTTAAAATAAATTTCACGGATGTTATCGCTCTCTCTTATCATCAAGTACTGGGCGCCTCCATAAAAATATCTTTAAAAAATAGATTTTACCTATCTAATCTAAAAAAAGCGAATAATCCGAGCTAGTGTGAGGTTACATTTTATCAAAATGATGAGTATTCGATAGCTATTTTGCCTCGTATAAATAAAAAAAAAGTTTTCTGTCAGTTTTTGTCCTCCTTCATCCTATAGTGCATTCGATCCCCCTAGCATGTATACAACGTTTTCCTCCCGTATCGCACACGCACATTACGGATGCGTTGATGATGCGCGCGTATGTCCAACGTGTCACGTTGCCTTGAGACACTGGTACGGGAAGCGCCGAAGCTGAACCTAAAGATGCTTCCGTCGTTCGTTCATTCCACGCGAACAGAGACACACAGACGATGTAGTCCAGAGACAAATTTTGACAGATGCTTCAAACGGGCTTTTCCATCCGTGGGATGGGGAAAAGGATATTCAAGATATATTGCCCATTGGAAGACGGATCCGTTTAACTTCTACCTCGATCGAAACGGATGTGTAGCCAAAGTCGCCGGAACGTCGAAACGGAACGCATTTTGCAATAAGCGATAGCGACCCATCGCACCAACATACCCATTTACCCTCGGGGCCATTACTCGCCACACACACACTCATCTATTTGGTGTTTTACGTCGCTTTTGAGTAGAAGAGTAGGCGAATGAAACGTTTCCCACTCAATTCGCTTCCCAAAAAACCGAAAGATGGCGGGAAGGAAGAAAAATAGACTGCTTTGAAATGCAAATTGCAGCAAATGCCTCGAAATAGATTGTATTTTGTGTGTGTGTGTATATGTGTTGTGGTATTGGCGGCGATGGGGGTTGTTTCGTTCCGGGTGTAGAAGCAGGACACATTTTCGTGGAACGTGGCAAACCAGCATCGTTCCACTAGTAATTGCTCTTCACGTACAACATTGCTTTGGGCAGGATCGACATCGTATTGTGTGCGAGAAACTTTGACGGCATCCGATCCTGCAGCCAGTCTTTATAAATAATCCTCCGCGCCCCTGAACCCTGACGGTACCAGCTGTCAAAGTGTTTGAAGTTGTGGAAAACTAATTTGCTTCCGTCCTGCTCTCGCACAAGCGCTCTTGGCTCAAACGAAACAAAAAACTCCGCTTGCCGCGGAATTGTTCGATCTCAGCAGAAAAGTGTAAAAAGGACACCGCTGATGGTGCTCCTTGCGCGACGGATGACTATTTACTTATCGTTCCAGATTTTCTTTCCCGGCGATGACAATCGACGCACCAAACCCCAACAGCAAACGGACCCACCACCCATCCGTGTTTATTCCTTCAATCAATTCACCGTTTGATTGCGAAAAGGAAATAAACAGCGCAAACATCGTTCGGTAGCATCTGTGGCTGACGATGGATGTTTTTCCCTTCTTTTTGTCTGTGTTTGTGTGTTTGTGTGTGTGTCGGTGTTTGGTTTTGCTGTTCTTTGTTGGTGTCCGTTTGTTTGTTTGCTGGTGCGTCCTTTCTGCTGGCTGTCAGTTTTATTCCACTTTACTCTCCTCGAAGTTGATTCCCAAGGGTGTCGCCCACCACCAAATCCGTACACCCCAACCACCCCAAACACGAGCTCCAATGATTGCTGCTGACGAAACACTTTGATTCGAGCGTACACGAACGTACCGGGTTGCTCGTTAATGTCGCAACGGAACTAACGAACCGTCTTACTTACTAGCTTTGCCGGGTTCGCACTACAGCGAGCATCACACTAACAATGAGCACAATGAGCAACGTGGGTCTGTGTTTGTTTATATGTACGGTGCTCAGATGTTTCGCTGCGATGGAGTGTTCATTTTAGTTTTCTTGTTTTTCCCCGTTTTTATGTATCGTCTTCTGAGCTGTATTTGAGATGAAAGATGCTTGTTTGGTCTACAGGTATTGTAAGAACAGCCTGTCCTGATCGACTTGATTGTCACTGGGTAAGTTTTACGTGATGTCTTTTGTGTGTCAAAAAGGAGAAGTAAAGTGGAAAGTGCTTACATAGCAAGCATTCTTTGTGAGTCGGGAGACTGGACCAGCGTTAAATTGATTATAATGGTTTGATTTTCCAATTTTCGTACAATTAACTGTACTGCTAAGTCGAAGTGATTTAATAAAAATATTTTCTGCAATCAGAAGTGCTGAATTTATGATTATTTGCTCAACTTTATTGTCTATTTAACTAAATTCGGTTGATTCATTGATCCATTATTAAAAAAAAACAGTTTCTATTACCTGTATGCTCTAATAGATACTCAAATGCTGCTGCCACTGCTGTCAATAATAATATGCCAACTGGCTAGCAGCATTAGGCAGAATATTCCAATGGTTTCAAATAAACAAAATTCTTTGTTTTGCAAAACGCACGAACAGGTTGTAAAAGCTAATCTCGAAATCCCCTAATACCCCTATGTTTGATGGCAGTGACGCCTGCTGACGAGGCACCCCGTTTCCGATTAACTAATCCTCAATCGATTCGTCACGGTTGATGGACCCTTCCGTCAAATTGGTTCCGAATTAAATCATCCTACTTCAGAAAATCCCTCGCCCGCCGATGCCTTCTGGCAGAAATGGTTTCCCCGTTTTCTAGTTCGGTTCGAAACTCCCTGGAAGATTGGTAGATTTCGGGTACCGAGAACAGCTCATCATCGTTGTCGGTTGGTTGAGATTGTGGAAGTCGGCCAACTGCACAGCAACGCAATAGCGGGAACTGTAACAACTGTGAAGTGGTAAACCAACAAAACCCGTCCCCTATCGTGTACGACGACGAGCCTGTGCTGAGAACAATCATTTGACACTCATTAGCCCCCCGCGAGATAGAATCCGGTGTACGGAAACGCTTCCCAAGCCTAACGGTATCCCGAGGCTTGGAAAAGCACTCACATATACATTCTAAATCAAACCACATGAGCTCATTTGCAGTCGACGTCGCTCCCGGCAGCACTGCGGATTGAAATTCAATCCATTTCGAGTGCCGAGACTTGAGGAATTAGACGCCGAAGCTTGCTTTTTGTACAGGGCTCGCAGCTGAAATCGATTCCCGACAGAATTGAATGCGAGACCGGACTCTACGGGCACGGATGGTGTACCCGGTGTGGAGTTGAATGTCGCATTTAAGCTTCCGGGTTTTCCGTCGGTGATCGGGGCATTAGGCGAAGGTGCACAGCACAGGTGGAGTTATGAAACAAGCTAACCGGGAGGATTGTTCGATGGAAACAATCGCAGGAACTTATAAATTAAATCTGATGTATGAACTCTCGAAGGTGGCATGGAAAGGAATTACGGATACATTAGCATAAAGCAAAGTTTGTTGGACGTGATGGGTATGTTTGCCATTGATGTAAAGGGCTTATCAACTCCACAACACTTTTGCCCCTTCAGTGTGTTGCTACTTTGCAGATATATTTATGAAGTCTCTCGTCCTTAATTTCCCCATAAAATCAATCATCCAAATGTGCTAATCCACGTTTGCGTATAAGCTCAATAACGCTTCACGCAGACATCGCAAAAGAAAAACAAAACCATCTCCTCACCTTTGCCCACCTTGTCCTAGCTGACCTGAATTCGAACAAGCACTCTTCCCAACGGAGCACAGTCTACGGAGATTTCTCTGCCGAGTTGCCCGTCGATAGGAGACCTTCCGCCTATCCCGCCGGGCAGCCGGACGCGTGCTGGTGGGATTTCGATTTAGTCATCAAATATCCTCCAGGTATTTGTTTAAATCCTTTTCCCTTTTCTGAGCTCTGCGGTACGGGAAAGATAGTCCCGGACCTTTGTGCAACTTGGGTTAAACAATGGGATGCCTAGACACCAGGTCGTCCGGTTGTATCGTTCCCAGTATCGGTGGCGCTTATCGGGAAGTCTTTCGGACCGGGGGGGGTTTTGAGAAGATTGAATTCCACAAACCATCTCATCTTGCCGTTGTGAGGAGATGTTTAAACACTTTCGAACTTCAATATGGACGGTGCATAGGATAGCGTTATAGTGTGTGTGTGTGTGTGTGTGTGTGTGTGTGTGGGGAGGCATATTTTTCATAAATACTAAATGTGAATGGGCATCCACTTTGCCTAGACAGGAATTGCCCGAGCATTATCAGCCAATTCAAACCGACCGGAACGCAATCGCTCACCGCTTTCCACGCTTGCCAAGGCTCAATGATCACCGTGCGGTAGAGACTGTAATTATTCCATCTAAAACATGGGGCCCCTGGGCGATGGATTCTACGTCGTTTTTTACGTGTGTTTGTGTGTGTACGTTTGTGTTGAAGCTCTTCCTGGAAAGCGTTTTTCCGGCCATAGCGATGGAATAGATTGCAAGAGATAGGTGAGCTGCTTTTGGGTCGACGGTCGAACCGAACGATAAGACTGTCGACCGACACGTAATCAGAATCGAAGGCTTTGAAGACGGAAGCTCTCGGATTGCCCTCGGGGAAACCGAAGTTCATTCATCTGGTTTGAGGTGCTCGGCTTCTTCGGAAGCTTATTCGAGTGGCTGTATGTTGAGCTAGAAAACTGAGATGGTTTTGGATTCGAGGATATTTAGGTAGCTCATGATGAAAATTCTCTATCGGTGTATGCTCTCCAAAAACCCAAGCTTCCAATTTATTCTTCAATACAAAAACAAAAAACCTCCCGAAAACACTGAAGGTGACATAAATCATTCCCTTTTTTGTTTGGTATAAAACACATACTCTCGTAATGACAACGTTGCTGCAGAACTTCTTTCAACATGAGTAAAAGCCGAACAACGTGCTTTGGAAATGTTTCGCGGATTAAGGGGCCGGCCGATAAACGCTTTCCACACGCAATTGTTTATCTAAAGCTTCCGGGCCATTTTGATCTCGTTTCCAAATGGGGTCTTTGTTGCCAGACGTTTTGTGCCAGGCTGATACAGAGCAGCTGTACGCTGTACAGTGCGCCAGTTATGAACCAGAAATCCTAGCATCATCGATTAGGCTTTGCTGTTTTGCTTCGTGTTAGCTAACGATGATTCTGTTCCGTTTGTTTCAGAAGGAAATGGGAAAAGATGGCAAGAGATACATTAAACGTCGGTGGACTTGGGTCTTTTTTATAGCTTCCTCTACCTCCTGAAGCGTCTGAATGTGTTTTTATCGTCTAGTGGCGTCTCCTTCAAGCGCCAAGCGCCTTGCTGTGGTGAAGCAGGAATTAAGGACGATCGGAAAATGACTCACAGTTTTTCCTTCTTGCTCCAAAAACACACGGAAGCAAACGGTACGAATCTGATGCAGTATCGTTACTACTTTGGTGTGGTTTTATTTCTTGCGTGCAGATCCGAAGAAAGAGGGCAAAACAGCGAGTCCTTCCCTAACGATCTCTTTCATCGTCTTGAAGCGCAATGAATTTCTTTTTGCGCTTGTCTTTTGACAGAGTCCCTCGGGGGAAAAAGAGACTTACCGTGGCAGGAGCCACGCACAATTCGGAAATGTTTTAGGCCGCTTTTTCATTCGATTATCCTTGCCGACACTTTCACTCTAGCTGCCTCCCGACTTCTTTCGGCTTGGTTGAGGGTCGTACTACTGCCAATAAACACACAGAGCGTTGCGTTGTTTAGTCGAATGTCACCATGTTTGCCGTCTTCTCCTCTGTACGGGCCCATTCATTCCCATTTGCTTGCTTCGGGTAGGTGTCCCGGCAATGCAGCACCACGCAGCAAAATAAAAGCAGACAAAGTACGACGAAAGGACGCTCCGGTTTTTGGATAAATGAAGCGATTTGAATTTATTCATTTTTAGATTATGCTGCTCCGAACGCTTGATGCCACTGACTGGGGGCCACTCACACACATACAGAGAGCGTCTTATCGATCGCTTCATGATACCATCCCATCAGTATGCTACAGGGCGAGCTTGGTGCGGTGCCTGATGGAATGTTATTGCTTCCTTTGTTTCCATTCTTTGTCCCGGTGACTTTGTTTCCGTCGGGGAGATGAAAATTTATTTCACTCCATGTAGACTGTTTTTGCCTCGGGGCGCATGCATGCTGCTCGATACTACTTTAGGATAGATGATTGCAATCGATAGCGCACAAAAAAAAAAAAACCAAAGCAGCTTACATTTCTGTTGCTTTTTTTAACATCAACCTTTCAAAATTGTTAAAGGAAAATGCACAGCTTTCAACGTCTTAAATACGGGGCGGATGAGCGTTTTTTTTATTAGATTATTCGGGAATGAAATGTGGAAAATGCTTTCGAAATGAAAACGTTCAATGCAAAAGGTATCTTTTCCTATTTGGTACAATAAATTGAGCTTACTGGTGGATTTTCGCTTGCGTTAAGGTGAGGAAAAATGTCATTACTTGAACAGAGAAAGTGGCCCAGCATTATGAAACCGTTATGCCCTTGGAGTAGCAAGGCAAGTTGACAAAATAAAATTATTGTTTCCTATAAATTCAATAAACTTCATTTTTATGTACAAACGAAAGAAATAACCGACAGTGGGCGTGACTCCGTGGTGACTTTTCACTCAAGTTGGATAGCTTTTGTGAGTTTTTTGAAAAATAAAATCTCCTTGAATCTTGAATACAACAACTTCAACAACTAAATTCGTTTGCTGAAAAAATTGATCTAAATTCCTGCGATGAGTATACGAACTGTAGTACCGACAAGCCTCCGTAAAAGATTCATGAAGTACAAACATTGAATTTTGGGGTAATGTTACGACAAATTATGCACATAATAACCGTTTTAATACGCAAAACAGACAGCAATATAGTTGGTTATACAATAATTGGCATGACACATGAAACATGATCTACAGTCAACTTCATTTCATCATCAGGAATCATCATTATCATCTGTGATTAAGTTGAGGAGACGCGGTCCTAGCCTCTCAGTTTCAATCAGAACAAAATCGATTTTAAATAAACCTAATAAAATAAATTCACCCCATAGTTCGAAAGTTACTTACTCTAATAGAACAATATTGCAAACATAAATTGAGCTAATATTGTCTCACATTTACGTATGCACCAGTCATACTATCTACGAAGCTTCACGAAAGTCTGAACGATTCACGTCAATTACGTTCGTTACGTACCATAATCGTTCCTCAAACACGGTTGATACGGACGTCGTCAATTGGTTCTAGGACCTCGTTCTCCCGGTTTGGCCCGTTTGGCCTTGGCCGTCAAGTCGTCAGCATGTACGGTGCATCCACACGCCAGCTAACGAGTCCATACGCGCAAACCTCACCGAATAATAAAAAAAAAAACGAAGCGATGGAGCAATATCTTTGAGTCGAGTGATGAAGGAATTTTTAAATTTTCCACCTCACATTTCTCCGGACGCGTAAGGACACACGGAGGGCGGGGCACACCCAGCAGTACGAACGATGGAACAACCACTTTCTTCGACCGATCTACAGGATGCTCGTAAAAAAGAGGCCCACCCACCGAGCAAGAAGCGGAAGAAATGGGTCGAAACGCGATAGCGCAAACATTAAGCCACTAGTGCGAGTCCCAACGAGTAGTAGTACCCTGTCAGGGCGCAAACGAGCACGCTCACATTCATACTAATGACGCCATAAATCAACCTGCGTCTGGTTGAGGATGTAATTTAGATAACTCCAGGCTTGTCCGTGTTTTTTTTTTCTTCTGCTGGTGCTACTGCTGGTGCTGCTACTACTGTTCGTGTCTCTCGCTCTCACCCTCTGTCCGTGTGTCTGCGTGGGTTTGTCATACACTTACTCAAAGGTTTCTTGTCAGGTGGGTTTTTTTTCCTTATTCCAATGCTACTCTTTCAGTTAGTTGGTTTTTTGTAGAAAAATGAGCAGAAAAAAGCTTCTTGCTTAGGGTATTTTATTTGCGAATATATGTGTGTATTTGTGTGGTTTTCTGTTGCAAATCAGGACAAGCATTAGCAAGGAAAAACGTAAAGCCATTTCCAAAAAAAAAAAGAGACTTAAGGAACAAAGATACGTGAGCAGAAGGATCTGTCATAGAATGAAAAATTTGCTAGATAACCGCCAAAGGTTCATTGTTTTTGAGAAAAGTTTTTACTCTTCTTCCAAAAGAGCCACTATTTGCGGAACTGCTAAGGTGCATTAAATAATAATACCTGGTTTAATTGTGTTATGTAGAAAAAATAATAAATATTCCTATACTATTGAAGTATAAATAAATATATAAAATTTTTTATATTTTGAAACAGAGTGTCCTCTTCAAAATGGAGCTGCATCCGATCATTCTATCAGCACCTAATTATTTTATAGCATAATTGAACGTTTCCCGAACTACGATACAATAAAGCACATAAATCATCTTCATTTATCATGAACAGATTAAGCGCATTTAAATGAATCATGCCCTCTTTTCTAATACAAAAAAATACATTTACATCGTCACAAAATTTGCTGTACCCAGTACAAGCAACTGTAATCGATAACGAGATCGTTCATCCTGCACTGTGAAAAGGGTGTTTAACGGTTGTGCAGAATTTAAACTATGACATTATCAACTTATTGTCCAAGTACTCTCATCCGCTCCCATAAATAACGTACCCCATGCTGAGACGAGTTGCAGGAAGGGCAAGGAAAGCGGGAAAGAGAGAAAAGGGGTTTTTTGATGGGAGAATCGTAATCCCTGTGCGCAAATCCGGGTACCGCTTTAATTTGAAATTGAACGTACGAACACGCATTAACAAATGCTTTTGCGTAAAGTGAGCCGAAACATGGGGGATTTATACATGATCCGGAAGAGCATGTTCTCTCGGTTCCCTTAGTTTTAATGCCCTGTTCATGGGCAGCAGGATTAGGCGAAGGGTCTTGAAAGTTTGGTGTGTTAAATGGGCTGTCAGGGTGTACATTTTTATCCTTCTTTTACGTTTGTTTAATACGAAGTGTTGGGAGAGGTAGAATGGGATTGCGTTTTTATTTTGTTTAATTCTTTCTAGTAGATTGAATTGATAGCGAACGTGCTAGATATTCCTAAGCAACGGCAAACAATACAATCGTTCATCTGGGGTTTTCTCTTCCAAACGACATTTCGGTAGGATGCGCACAACTTTCACAATTGTCCCGTGAAGAACGCGCTTTTCTGTCTCTCTTTTATTGCGATGCATTTTCGGTGATGCACCACGGGGACACTTTCCGTGGAAAAGGAAACTAAACGGAAAGGGGAAGAATGGTACGCACAATTGAACGTTCGAATTCGGCGTTTGCAACCGGTTAGTACTCAAATGTCCTGTGGCTTAATTGTGTATTCACCCTACTTCACTTTATCACAAGAAATCACATTCAACGAGCAGCATGGGTAGAATTCGGTGCGAAGCATGGGGGACACGCTGTCGAAAGCAACGAAACGCATTATTATTGCCAAACGTCATCGCCACCGTCATCATCATTGTCAGCCGCATTGGCAGGGTGTTTCGAGCCTTCCCACATGGCACTGCCGAACGGTAACATGTTTGACAACAATGAGTAAATATGTGTCAAAACATTAGGCACCAGCCTACCTTTATGTATGGAGCCGGAGGGTTTGTTTGCGTCGGGATGCAGGAAAACAGGGACGGTGGTAAAGGTGGAAAACTCGTGAGCGGAAGTCACGCGGTTTTTAGCCGTCAATTGACGCTACCTGCTGATCTGTGACGACGATTCTTTTTCACTTGGATGATGTAGATTTTCAGCTTTAATTTCATGGGTGAAATTAATGAAATAGTAACAAAATTGATAAACATAAATGTTAAATAAATCGATTTCTATAAGGTTTAATAAATTTACTTTTACAAAGAATTTTTATTTAAATTCTATGTATTGTTGATTGAAACCCTTTCTTTTAACATTTTAATTATTTCTTTTCCATTTTTTTTTCTTACATAAATGATACTATTTTTTGTGTTTTATTTTTATATTTGCACGACATAAAAATTCTCATTTTGTATTTCTTTTTTTGATTCTTTCTTTTAATTTAAAAAAAATTGAACATATAGCTTTGTTCATCGTTGATTTAAATATGAAAGCCTCGCCACACAATCAAATAGGCTTTAGCTGCTTGCACCCTTTCAGGACTATTGACAGCCGACCAAATCAGTCCAATAAAAATCCTCTTATCTCCGTCGCCACGAAAGATCATTTCAAGCCGCACGGCCCAGTCGCGTGCCATGTTTGTTTGCGTTCTGGATAATCATAAATCAGCGTATCATTAAACAACACCGACACCGAAGATCGAGGATAATGTGATCTCGTCCTACCAAGCCCGACACTTGCTGCTACATTTCTCGCACGATTTGCTTCTGGCCTTACTTGACGGAAGTGAGGCCAACAGTGTCAATACTTTCTAGCCAATACATCAAGCGGCATTGGACGATTTGCACAACGAACGTACCTCGCGGCATATGAAGGATTATTCCAGCACCCTAAAGGGACGCCCTTGCCACCGCATCAGCTTCGGTGGTCTATTCAAATTATTCCAAGACAAAACGAGAAGCTGTGCGATAAATTGAGAGCAAAAACCCCGACCGAAAGGCCGAACGCCCAGAAGAAGCAGGGCAACAGGAAGCAAAACATACCGTGACTAACCCTCGTCACATTTCATTAAGTACCGACACGTGTTGGTTGGTCGGCTTTCGGAGAAGCTTGGCGTGGCGTCGGAAGAAACTAATCGTGTCCTGAATATTTATTGCTCGTTTTTCCTTCTTCCACCCCTCCCGGGTTTCAAAGGTGACTGCAGGCGAGCTAGCTCGGTTAAGAAACCCGAAGTTTTCCCTTCGAAAAATGTGCGTCCAAAAATTAGACATCCTGCGGCGTCTCTGCTCGCTCCCCTGAGGGTTTCCCTGCATACTGTCAGCGATTGTTATGATGCGTTTGTGCGTTGTTCGAGTTTATTAAAGAGAGAAAAAGAGAGCGAGAAAGAAAGAGAGTGAAAGTTGGTACCTTCGTCCTCACAAAACCACACAAATTTATCGTTAACCGTTTTCCATCGCCATCACGAACGTTTTGCGATGGGAGCGAAAGACACATTTTTCATCATGTGGGAAAAATGCCCGAACGTGAAAGGCGAACAACAACCAACCATGGACGGATGGAAAACCAATTTTGGTTCGTGTGGGAAAAGATGTGTGTGTGTGTGTCAGTGTGCTGGGTTTTTTTTTCTTGGTCGGAGCGCAAGGCCAAATGTCGGTTGCACAGTTGTGGTGGCTCACCCGTGTAAGCCCGTATCGAATTGTAAGTAGTTTATGGGTCCGCTGTGACGTGGTGTGTTTCGTGCAAGTGAGCATTAAACAACTGTCGACATTTTCAAGTGGAAATTTTTGACATTCAAACGTGTGTCATGTGATTCTTTTTGCTTGTTTGCAATGTGAATTTAATTTTAACTTTTGAAAATGGTTTTTCGACTGTTGGCGCCGTTTATTAGGCAATCCGTTCGTCATTTGCTTGAGGATGGTCTGTAGTATGATGTGACATATTCATACCAATGAGTACTTATTATGAAAAAATTCTATAAATTTTGAAATTAATCCCACAATAAAAACAGAGTTACGATTATACAAGCATTTCTTTCAAATTTATAATGTGTAAATTGAACAAGTTTTACTCGTGATCAAGGGAAAAATTCTTGTTTTGACCCATTAGTTCCCTCAATGCTACTTGCCTAAGTTTTAATGGTTTTCATCGTTCATAGTAAAATTTAAAGCTCAAATACTTATTGACCTAATGCCCATGTAAAGCGGATTGTCTAACTTTCGACGAAAAATCCATCCCTTTTACACCGGAAGCGGTGCTACAAACACTCTTTTCTCTACAATCGTCTACCGGAAGCTTGTGTTTGGTATCTAGGCGCACACAAAAGAAACGCGAGCGAATTATTAAGCGTTCACTTCCGGTGCCTTTAATGTTTGTCTAGCGTACGCGTGTGTGTTTCGGTATCACGATACGAAAATCAGGCTCGAAATCCTGCTTATGAAAGCGCACGTGAGCCTCACGAAACAATACTTTCTTTTGGCGGTGGGTTTCTTATGGTGGCTGAGAGCTGAAGCAAGCAAAAAGGCTGTAATTTATCGTGCATAACAAAAAGGAACACACACACACACACACATAAAAGCGAACAAAAAACAAAAACACGATGAACTAAAATGGGAAAAAATGAGCGCATAACGGAGATTTATGTTGGAGTCTTTGCAGTTATGGAACCGTTGGTTTGTAGCTCTTTTGTTTTTTGCAGATCCCTCTCTCCTTCTCCCTCTCGCTCTCGCTCCTGTTCCCGTGACTTCGTTTCTTTCGTCCCATCCGCCCAGTTGGCCCTTCGAAGGGAAGCATTTTTATTGTTCAGCGCTTCTTGCCCCGCGGGTTTGATTTCCGGCAAAATAAACCCGAAACAGCACCGTTTGCTACCGTTCCCTGGACGTTCCATCATCATCAGGGATAATCTATTCGCCGACTCGTCCCGTAATTCGTCATTTTTCGTTTGCCCAGAAGGTACTAGGTAGGGTAACAATCTTTGCCGCCGCTTTTATCGACGCAATAAAACAGGATACCGTCCAAACCGGCGCCCGGCGGGAACGAAAATGATACACAGTGGCTACATTATGCAGTTGAGTACTTCAAACAGAGATTCGTCGTGTTTTGCCTGTTTTTCTTTGCGGGCCTACCGCTTCTCACCGTAAGTAAATATTATTCATGGTTAGTAAAAGTGTGCCCGTCGCTTTCGTATTAATAATAATAATTGTGATACAGATTTATTTAACTGTACATTACATTCACGTTGCTTTGCTGGCACTTGGTGGATAAAGCTTTCCAAAAAAAACAAAGTCAACAAATTTTTAATAAGCTCAAAGTATCTTCCTTTCCGAAAAACCCGTACCACTGAAGTTAATGATGCTTGAGACACGGGGTTTTTCCTTTTATTTTGTTCAACTGTCACCACACACCACCTACGGGTTAATTAATATGAATTTCTTCACCTAACGCCCAGCACGCCTCGTCGGCTGGTTTAATGTGTTAAAGAGCTTTTTCTGTCCCGTACCACCTTCTTTATCTCCCCTTAAATGCTCCACCAAATTGCTCTGAAGCGAACTTGGTGGTTCATTTTCTTCTCGAGCCACTTGTTACAAAGTACATTACAACCTCGTAACGAGTGTGTGTGTGTGTACGTGCACTGTGCGAGTGAATAAATCTAGCACCAAGCCAGGCGTTACAGGTCGGACAGGTTGTGTATCTGCTGTAACCACCTGTACCATGTATCCACCACGGTAGGCCTCTACACCCGTTGAGGTTTTGGAATGAAAACCACAATCGTCAAACGAAATGCTGAGAAGGTGCTTAAAAGCGTGTAGCAAAAAAAAAAATTCGCAAGAAATGGAACGGCGAAGGATTGAAGTGTCAGGTGAAGTGAGCTTAAACTTTGAAGATGAATTTCTACTGATGCTTAATTACATAAAGTCGACACATTAGAGTATAAAGGTGTATTTATTTAGTATATTTAAAAAAGGGTATTCGAACGCGATGCTCTCTTCTCAAATCGAGATGAAGGTTTCTCAAATGTTTCTGATGAGTCCGGCTATATTTTATAACCCTGTAAATTTTACCGATTACCAATAGAATCAGGATTTTTCTTAAATTTTCTATGAGTTTTATGCATGGGCCTCACGTTGGTCAGTGTTACACCGAGATGTCGTAGTTCATAGAAGATACTTCAGGGTTTTGCCTTGGAATGTATTATCTAACCATTAATTTGTCAGCAAACCGAGTGAATATGAAGATCTAAGAAAAAAAAGTCCATTTGCAAATTACTTCAACCCAGGACACTGCACCATTTCAAGCTTATTTTATGTATGAAAAATTAAATTAATTTAATCTCTCGGCTTTGGAGGAGTAAGTACAGCGGGTAGTAAGCAATCCAGCAAAAGCAACAAAACTTTTGGTTTATTTACGATTTGGTTATTCAAAACTAGCATGAAAGAACAGTCCTATTTAATGTCCTGTTTTTTGCAAGTTTAATCCAACAAACATACAGCCGGAACAAACTAATTTGTAATCGGTCTCGTGTTCGTACATAATCTCTATCCAGAGGAAGAATCCGCAGAAAAAGTGACACCCCCTGTTTTAATTTCCCTCGGTTCCCCAAATCCTAGCCACAACATGACCGGAACATGCAACTAACATTGTCAGTTCAATTAATCAGGCCTAATGAAAAGAGTCCCATGCTCTGTGTGCATGTGTGGCAAAAACCGAGGAGGCAGAAGTTCCATTGGGAAAGTCCAATCGCTCTCACTATCTCTCCCTCTCTCTTTGGCAGCTTTTTTGCAGAGTCCAATGATCTGTGTCCAGTTTCAGTTTTGCAGGGACCAAAGACCGGATCTTTTCGGTGCATGTTCCCTGCTGCAAACATCAATTACGCGTGTAAAGTACGTGATCGACCAGTATACTGAACCTGCCGTTACCGTACCCGTGAGCAATCCGAAAAAGAAAAAGAAAAAAAGGTTGAATGGCAAGGTAGTACGATTCCACTGGACGTACCCTTAGTGACGCGTAACGAATGCAGCATATACGATGTGTTCGATGAACGCATTCTAACGTGCTACCTCGTATATAAAGTTTCAGCCACACGCTTTTTGCAGCAAGCAAGTGATAGTACATGTTGTGCGAACTGTACACTATCACACTATCGTTCGCTTTTCCCGCATGGTAAACATCAGATGTATCTCTCGTGGGTAGCAGCTACATACAATCCGCTGCCGGAGTGCTACTGAAGGAGGATAGAATTATTTCGAATAACAGTCTCGTTTTCGAAATGGAGCTTGACAGTCGAACACATCGTTTGGAATGAAAGCGGGTAGTGAATATTTGTTTTAAATTTTGTGCTTTATTTTTACTTCAATTCTGTTATTGTGATGTTGAAAATATTTTCAAGAATACAATCTAAAAACAGTAATAAGATGTATTCCGGTCTCTTTCCAACCTAGAAAATCTCAAAGCTCTCTCACCATCAAACCAACCGATAACAAATCGACAACACCTTACGATACCCGCAACCGTATGCCTACATTCCAAGGCAGTAAAAAACTCCCCAAAGCACGAGCCAGATGTGCGATAGGAATTCAAAACACCCAGCAATCTACCACCTAGCCCGATCCGGTGGGAGTTTCGGTACACCGAGTATGTATGCACATCATCATTATTTTCATCGCCCGATACCCTTCTCACTCACGCCAGCCGCCCTTGGCGTGGTACATTCCCAGGAAGCAACTCCGCTTTCCCAAGGTTGCATCGAAAAATGCTCGGATCGGATAGTCAAATTGTTGATGCTACTCCGTCTGTCTGTCTGGTTGCACGGTGGAGCACCAGTCTCGAGTGTCTGTGTAAACGTTCTAGGTTAGCTTTAGGATCCTGCGGTGAGGTGGATGCCTCTTGTGCTGTCGGGGGTTTTTCCGAGTCCCTGCTCAGGGACTAGGCTGAGAAGCGCGCTTGTTGCGCCTGTTGTGCTATCCGCAAGGTGTAAACGGGTGGGAGAAACGCATCATACACGCCTGAATGATCGAATCAATTTGTGTTGTGCAAATTGTACAGCAATCTGATGCGAAAGTGCATGTGGCGTGATGTGGTGTGATGATTGTGAGGGTAATGGAGAGTGGAAAAATGAAACACATAATTTTTTTTTTGTAAAAAGAGCCGATAAAAGAGAGGATTTTTGTTGTGTAATGCTACCATAATTATTGTCGTGGAACTGATTTATTGAGGATCAGATGCAGTTGAGGGATTTGTTTTGTTTTTTGGCGCATGGTATGAATGAAGGGCACCTAAAACTAGAAGTTTGAGGGGAAAGTTGTCGATTTTAAGGTGACAAAAACGCAGAAAACAAAAGAAGGTCAGGGCTTCACGATTCACTACGAACAATATCTTAGTTAACGAAAGTGAAAGAAGACTCTATCGAGCCTTTCTTCAGTGTATTGAAGAAATGATTAGAACCTTCTTTACAAAACTGAATCAAGAATAGATTTCCCTGAAATGAGATGATTAGGGAAAAATTTTCCAGCTACGTACTTTGGCAACCTAATAATTCTCAATGACATTAAAAAAGGGAGAGGAAGTCGTTGAACGTTAAATGAAGTTATGAAGAAACTGATTAACTAAACAGAGCTAAAACACTCATCATGGTAATTGTTTCATTCGCAACACAACGTAAATTAAAAACTTTGAAGTCATTTTGCAAAGCCTCGTTCAAGAGAAGAAAATAATGCATTAAGCGTAACGAACTACAAGTACAACTGTAAAACTGCGAGAAAAAATCTAATAAAACATTCATAACATTTCAAAGCAAACTCCTAAGAGCTCGGTGTTTATGAGCTGCTAGTGGAAAACAGTGAAATGGTGGCCGCTTCTTCATCTTGAGGCTGCTGTGGAAATGACCTACTTAGCGGGTGTTGTTTGCATCTCAAGAAAAACCCTTGCCTTGCTAGTTCCCACCCTTAGGTGGGAATACTAATGGACGAAGAAACGAACGCGAAATGGACCGTGCTGTGATGGAATTAATTCATTATCAAAAGTGAAGCTGTAGGGAGCGAAAGCATAAAGGCGAATGTAAATGTTTGATCAGGTCTAACCTTTTGACTTTGCCGACGGTTAGATAAGGAGTTTGCTGCTAGAGTTTGTACAGCAATCATTATTATGAAGAAATCTTAAATAGATAATGAATGTGTACTGGTTGGAAGCAGTAGAAGGCTTTACCGATAACAGCAGTAGCAATTATAGTTAGGGATCTTTTCATAAAATGAACTTCAAATTCAAACAAATGTCCTACCCCTCTTGTCAAAACATTCAAATATTTATACAAAATTTAAATAAACGGCTCATTACTTACATTTTAAAAGAAGATACCAAAGAAACATAGTCCAAACGCGTCGGTCGATCGTTGCTATCATGACGTCATGCTCTGCTTTATCCCGTGTTTTGGTATTCCATCGGGCACCAGTGTTTTATTTGGAAGAAAACAGCCTTCACTTTACGTCACTTTAACCACACGCTTTCATCATTCTGGATAATTTTTTTTTTAAACATCCTTACACACGGATAAAATTGCAACAGACTAACAAGCAAGTAATTGTTTTCTTTAAGACACTTTTTACTATATTTTTCACACACGCACACAGTGAAGGTTACTAATGTAACGCCAAACAAACTTTTCCAGCCTTTCACAATTTTATGTATCACTCGAGTGCGCTAGATAAAGCTGATGAAAAAATAAAACTAAAATTTAGAGCAGTAAGAAATGAGACAGTATGATAAGGGACACTTCATAAATGATACAATTGTTACCCGGAAAGAAAATTTCATGAAAGAGAACTTCGTGCAGAGAAAAAAATGCTTCAAACGTATAATAAAAAATGCGAGCATAGAAACAATGTCTTAACACCACCAGCGGGAGTATCAATCCAGATCAATCTGTGAAAGATGCGAAAAAGAAAGAGAAAAAAGATGATGTTAGATTGAATTATATTATTTGTAAAAGGGAAAATGGTGATAAAAAAAGGAGAACGGAGTTTATATTTATACACTTGAAATGTATTGTTCTAGAATTAAAAACATTCCTTGATCCCATCCTTATAACTTTCCCCTGTTTTAAATTCAGATGCCATCCTTCCATTCCACTTCATAAAGTGACTCTAAGTCATCTTCCGTGCTGTGCTTCATTTTTCCCCCCCGAACACTCACACACAAACCACATCCACCACTCATCAGAAATGCAAATTTTCTGTTTCATCCATCGTAGGAAAAGCAACAGCAAAAAAAAAATAAAAAATAAAAACCGGAATCGCTTTTATTCTAAAAACGGCAGCCAAACAACAACCCAGTAGGAACACCAACAAACGTACGCATCTCGCTCGACACTCGCACCCTGACGGTGGGTGAAGGTATTTTCAGAAAATTTCGTGGCGCCTCCATAATTTAATGTATTCGGTAATTATGCCTTAAAGAACGAGCGAAACATAAATATAAGCGCCTCAAAAAGCCGCCCCAAAGTTCGGTACACGGCTTTCAATTCCGTCACAAGCATTCGGAGGAATCGCGATTTGTGTAAAGTTGGGCGCGAAAGAGTGTGTGTGTTTGTGTGGGTGTGCCAACCGATTTTAGGAAGCCACCCACCCACAGGAGCTGTGTAAAACCGAAACAAAACCCCCAACGCCACAGGGCACAAAAAGGAAAGCACTCGACCCAAATCTTAAAGCCTCATTATAATTTTACTACTACCGCGTGTCTGACTCCGTTCGTCCGTCCGTCCAAACCCCGGCCGGTCGACTCCCGGTGAAAACTAATGGAAATAATTTAATTTTCTACATCATAGCGGGCGCGCGCGTACCGTCAACGTGAAAGCGGGAGTTTGCTTTTAGAAGAAGCGACGGGTTTTTCCTGCATGGTGTTAATGGAAACACACACACACACACACACACAGGCAAGGGAGGACGAGGATGGGAAAATCGGGACGAACGCTTAAATAACACGATGTATGAACATCGGTGGCAGATCGAAAGGCATCAATGCCCGAGGTAACGGAGTTTTGCTTTATGAAAATTCAACCTAAAGCGTCTTTAATGAAGTCAGGCTCAGTGTGGTGAGTGTTGAATTGAAAAAGATAAATTTTGCTATAAATAATACTCGATGAGCTCCTAAAGTTTTCGTCCAAATTAGCAAATATAACAACTCGCAAACATTAGCTCCATAATGCTGCAACTCGCTTTGATTAACCATAATCACCAGATTGTAAAACTTTCAGCACACAAAGCACAAACACCAGAAGCACCGTTTCGACACAATGGGACAGGAAACGAAGCATCAGGATAACGAGCGTGCTTGGCATGCTGGGACTATTTTCCACGCTTGAACACCTACCGCTTGAAGCACCACCCAGCATACCACCGTAACAGTTCACCGAACGCGGAAGTCGAAGCGAAAAGTGTGCCACGGAATCCATCAATTAGTCATTCCCAGTTCATTTGCTTCCTCTTGGCGCTTCCGGTTGCAACTTCGGGTGCTCCTGCTGGCTGTGGGAATGCGCATAGTTGCCACAGTAAACTGACGGGTGCTTCTCGGTGTAATAGTTTTTCCCCCCAACCCGGAAAGCAAATGGTAGAAAAGGGAGCACGAAAAAAAAGGAGGTGCAAAAGTCACACCCAACGGAACGGAAACTCATTTTTCATCGGCTGGAATGCGTGGCAATGAGAAATGCGGATATGCTCATTAGGAGTAAAAGGTAGGTAAAGTAGAATAACGTAAAAAGGGTGATGTAAAAGGTGTAAACCGTTTAACGAGTAGAGAACTTTCCTCTTCGTAAGTTTAAATAGTACGTTAACATGGAAGTCTTCGTAATCTTGTAAATTGCTTGTTGTTGTTTTTAATTCAAGCACGAATCGACAGGGGAAGTCTGATGATACAGACGACACCAGATCAAATCCAAGTCGGATCCGGCTTCACCATAGTGTGGACTGACTATCCAACTACGTGGTATCAATAAGCCATCCGATGGCTGGCATGCCCTAGCCCTGGAAGGTTGTTGTTTTGTGATAATATTACAAGCTCTTTCATTGAATTGCGATTAATTATGGTTTATGAAAGTTGATGAATTATCCCACTTTGTTACGTTCAGCTTTGTCAAACAATTGCCTCACAGCAAAGAGAAACAACTCGTGGGCTGTGGTTGAATGAACATACGGTTGAACAGTTTAGTTGAACATGGTTAGCCGTAGGGCCAATGTCATGTCCATTAAAAATTGCGGTGTATTAATTATGAGCAAGATAGACAACAATGAATGTCCAGAGGCTTGGTGTTGTGTTCAGCCTTTTTTGTGTTCTGTTAAAATTTGTACGACTAAAAGAGATCAATGTTTTATGTGTTAGGAAACATGAAAGCAAAACGAACTGGTTGTCTCAGACAAAGTTTGTGATCTTATGAGGAGCCTTTAAATTTTGCTTTGTATCACAAAAAGACATCGAGGTGTTGAAAGCAAGTTGGTTTGAATTTTTGATTACATGTATCACTTTGCTATAGAAGAAATATTACGTGAACGAAACGTCTCATTATAATTACTGCTTTAAGGACATATAAAAGCCATTGTATGAATCGTCTCTAACCTGTTTTGCAAGAGTGCAAGGGTATTTAACTTTTTGAAGAATAGTCAGCTGGGCTTGGACATTCGTGATAACTTATAAATCAAATTAATTTTTTGAAATTATTCAACGCAATTTCAGTGTTCATCTTCTTCGTCTGCTATTTTCGTTACGCGTTGAATTGGTTGAACTTATTTAGTTCTGCGTCTTTTTATTTTTTTCATGTTCCATCTATCATGTTAATTTTATTCGTGCCTTTACTTTTATTTCTACCCCTTTTCTACGTCCTAACGGAGCTACTTTATGTATTTTCTACCTCTACTTGTACTACAATGTTATTTTATTTTTGTTTTTGTTCTTCGTCTTTTTCAAATTTTGATATTAATATTTTGTTTTGTTGATTTCCTTGCCTTTAATGTTTCAGGCTATGGCATGCTATGGAAAATGTATCAGGTTATCAAGATTTTAGTCGTTTTACATTATTATTTCCTTGCTATAGTTTGCACTTGGTTAGACAAAAAGTGCATTATAATTTTCGTTTCTCTTTTAATTCATAAGATTTCTAGAATGTTAGGGAATGAATTTACATTAACCAAATTTAAGCCACTATAAACTGAGTATTTTGGAAAACCAGCAAGGCGCAATGAGCAGCCTTCATTTAATTTACAATGAAACACTCAAACGAAACTCTGACAAGAAAATCGAGAAGAAAAATATAAACATCCTTTGCATAATTATGAACGCAAAAAAAAACGCACTCCTATCTCTTCGCATTCAGCAAGGGGCATAGAAACCTTTTCTCCTTGCGAGAGCTTTTCTTCCGAAACGTTTTCTAGTTTTCCCCCACAGCTTCCTAGGCTACCAACCCGTCCATCATTTGACGGTCTATTTCCAGCGGACAATAGTTGGCACCAATTCACCAGCGATATTTGTGTGTATCAGCACGATGATGATGACGATGATGACTGGGCCACTTTGACGCCGGAGCTTTGGTGTTTGGGAATGCGAAAGGCACAACCAGCAGCAGCAGCAGCAGCAGCAGCGTTATGGAAGCGAAATGCTTCTTATCGATCGATGAAAATTGGGTTAAATCCAACAGTCATCTTGGCACAGACGATTATCGATCGTGCCATCCACCCAGCCAGCCAGTGGAGATACAGAAATAACAACAAGATGAGAATAAAAAGACAAGACAAACACACACGCAGCCGTTGAATCCATGCGAGCTCGTTTGGGGTTAGCTTTCCACTGGCAAGAGTTCAAACACTCTAGACAACATTTGATCATAAATGTCAACCCGAGGTTTGAAGGTAAAGCTTCGTGTTGGATTGTTGCAGTGCTCGGGTAAATATTAGCTATGTTTGAGCTCAAGCTCAGAGAGCGGTTCAACTGGAAGGCAGCTTAAGCCCGCACAAATCTTATCTGGACGAGGTACCTATAAAAATGTGTGTAATTTTATTCTCGCAAGCGTTTAGGTATCATGGACAATAATTCTGGATAGTTTTATTACGCTTTGCCGAACGCATTACCAAATCCAAATACACAAATCTAGGCACAACCGTACACCATAGACCGTTCATGATTCTGCGAATCATATAAGCCTTTGATCGGTTTGGAGCTTTGTAGGAGACGTTTCATCGCCCATAACCAGCTCGTATCATACTCACGAGCGGCTGCAGTAACTACACGCAATCCGAAGGCTTCGTATTCTCGTCCTAGCCCACGAACGAGTTGATGGAAATCCCGTTCCGCACCACAGTAGCAGCGAAGCGTGTATTTACACGCGGTTATAACGCATGAACCCAACGGAGCTTGCATAATCCCCCGGCTATCATCAAAGAAGGAAGGCGCAATGGCGAATGAATCTCGCCCTCAATCCTTCACACGCGTGCAGGGGAGAAAAAAAGGGAAAAACTGCCCGAAAAAGCAAATGTGTAATAGGCAGACGCGCGACCTCCATGCGCGACACGTGCTCCGACAGACAGTGCTCAGGTGGGAAGAATGGGAATTACCCGTGGGCACCCATCCCATCCAAAGCTACTTAACGCGCTGATGTAACCACACACACACATACACATGTACACGGCGAACCGGAATTTTCACCGAGCGTGATGGCGTGACGAGCCGGAATCAAAATCCTCTTAGAAGCCTTTGCTGCTCTCGTCCGGGCTCGGCGCGTATCCTTGCGTGCGTGTGTGAATTTCCGGATGCTTCAAAAAAGGGAAAAAATCGCACGCAAACATTTAATTACCATATCGAACCTGATAGTACAGAGCATCCAACAGCTCATTTTCACACCTCCTTGTTTCATGTTTTACGAGTCTTTTGGGAAGAATTCTTACTGACGAGGGATTTTTTTATTTGCGCTCTCTGGCATGTAAAAACTAGGCTTCAAACAACTGGCGGCATCTCCATTGACTGGCAAAAAAAACAAACTCCAGTTTTCGTTCAGAGGGTAATAGTCACGAAATTTTTATGAACAAAAATGGGCGCATAATTTAGACGCAAATGTGGAACAAATATTCACGCACCAGCTCCCAGAACGTTTTCGAAAGGGAAGTGTTGAGTTTCCGGCTTTCCTCGTGGGTTGGGTTGGTGGCAACGGCAACACCGTAGCACGGGCTAAACTTTTTAAGCCTTGCGGTGCGGTGTTTTACGTGGCCTTCGTTCCCTTTCCGTGGGTTCGCGATTTGGTTTTGTGAGAGAAAAATGCAAAGCACGCCCATTTAACTGGGGAAAACACTAAGGAAAGCGAAAACTTTGGGACTTTGCTGACATTTTGGGGCGGCCACGAAGGGCTTTGTTTGGAAGTGTGAAGGCGTTCAGCGAGCGATGTAAGATGTGGGTTTTTGACGGGAATTAGATATTATATTGGATAATTAATCTAAATTAAGTGTTGCCTTTAGCGGAGATTTTGGTGATATGAAACGAAGGGGGAAAAATGCTTATTCGTGATGTAGCGCTAGTGTTTTAATTCGTACACTTTTCGAAGGACGATAGGCCAACTAAGCAGACGCTTGGGGTCTTGACAGAGTCATATCTTCTTATGAGCAGCATTTTGTATGCTACTAAATGCATAGTCAAGTCCAGATAGTAGATCCGGTGAGTCGATCAGGGATAAGTCTACGACGTAGCAGACTTCCACCCTCCAGAAGCGCCAGCAATAGCACGGAAAGACCAAGTGCCTGGAGATTGGCAAATAAAGTACTGGACGCTTTAAAGCTTTACTGGAGGTTTAAAGGGCACGTTGATCTGCGTGCATTATATTTTAGCATATAAGTTACCTTACTGTTTTATTCGTGTGCAAAGTAATTCTAAACATTTTCCAAATCATATCAGCTGTTCGATGCTGTTTGTACAACGGTTTAGCCGGATGATTGCTAGTGTTTGTGTTCACTCTGTTCCTAAATCCTTGCACCAAACAACGGACGCTTCTTTCCGCACGGACCGCGTACAGCGTAATATCGCATCAGCAATTAAGTCCATACGCTGCCATTGTTTGCGGTTTATGGTCACTACAATTCGGTACACTGTACAGACACACAGGCAACTACAACTCTCGCACAGACCATCCACAAGCACGCTGCAGATTGCTCGGTTTTGTGGCTGTAAACTGCAGCCGCTGCAACGAAATTGTTCCTTCACTCTCTCTCTCTCTCTCTCTCTGTCTCATCTCGAAAATTGTTCGGTTTTTCGGCAAAATGTGTCAAATGCCATGCACATGTATGGGATTTAAACCAGACCAGATGACATTATTGCTTCTGGCTCGTGGAACGTGTGCAAGCGCACTCACCATACCCCAGGATCGGTTAATCAGATTTTTGACAGGACACATGAATGTGCTGAATGAATGGGGGTCATTCAGTCGCCAACACGGTGCAGGTGTTTGATAGCTTTATGTCGTGGGAAAGGATGGACTGGCCCATACCGGATGATGATTCCGTCAACAGTTTACGGACATTGATGTTATTTTCAAATTATCTTCCTTCTGATTGCTTGCAGCGTGTGAGAAGAGTGAGAAGAAAATTAAAAATAATTATAAATCATAAAGTACATCAACATTTACTTTGTAAGACTGAGCCACAGCGCGTCAACCCTCTCGGTAGCATTCCCTCGAGGGAACAAATTCATAATGAGCACTATAAACGAGATTACACATTGTAAATCTCTCTAATGAAGCGCAGTGAATTGAATTCTCTTCATCAACCCCTTTTCGCCCGTCAACTGGGGAGACTCGTCGTTAATGGAAGAATTGTGACTGCTTTTTGCCATCATTAGTGCCAGATAATCAAGCCATCCGTTCGTTAATGCTGCAGCTTTTGACAGATGTGTCGGAAAAGGAATTGGATGTAGGTCATCAGCAACGATCACGGAGGATAATAATCCATCGTGAAGTTAAAGTGAGCAAACGATGCTTTCTTTTATCGGAAATCATTTTTCCACGCCAAACGTTTACAACTTTATAGGGAAATTAATTATTTGATTTCTCTGCTAAATCAAACATCAAACGCTCACTCACTCACACAAATTACCACTAAAGTTGCCCAAATTAAGCCTCCAACACATCAACTTCCAGCGCGCACACCAAGATTGAAGGCTTAAATATTTCAAATATCATCCCAAAATTGCTGTGGTTTTACTGTATTCGAAGCGCATCGAATCCGCTTCGCTCACTTTTCGACAGGGGAACGTCCAAAGTCCCCCAAAGCACGTCAGGAAATTTTCATTCTGTGCTTCGCTTTTTTTTTGTTTTGTTTTGTTGGTTTGGCTTCCTCTTTGTATGCCTTCACAAATACCGCAGCAATAACATCAGACCATTGCGCCAAAGGACGAATTTTCTGCACCCACCGACCCGCTTTGTTGTTCCTTTTCGGGGGGGTTGAAGTTTCAGCACGAGCATTTCAACGAACTTGAAAACAGAAAGGGAAAAAAAAGGAGGCAACGCTTTTCATTTGGTGGGGTCTATCTCTGTGTGTGTGTGTGTATGTGGTCGTGATGTTTCATCGTTGTGATATGTGCAGGTGTTTCATGTACTGTTTCCCAGAACCTCACCAAAGGAGTGTTGCTGCTGCGTTTTTTTTATCGAGTCGTTTGTCTAACTTTTAACTCCACGGGTTGCAAACAAAACCCCCTCTCGGAGTTGCGTCTGCATTGAATTGGTTGATATTTTTCGCCTGCTCGTTTATTTCATACACCCGAAAGGATCCACAGAAGAGAAAAAATGGGGAGAAAAATAGATAGACGGCATGCATGGTTCATTCGCTGCTTTTTTGTTGAATGGTGGTGAATTAGAGCAAGGAAAAAGTTTGCATTTTTTCGCAACACACAGCACACACACACACACGTGGCGTTGGAAAATTCCCGTCGGATGGGGAAGAAAACCACCAGAAAACCCCTAGCTACGGAATGATTTTAGGAACAGTTCTCATAACGATTTTGCCCCACGTACTTTAGCGTGTCCCATTGTTTTTGTCAGCCCTGTCTTGCATGTGTTGCAATGGGATAGAACAGCCGATAAACCTTTCCCTCGAAATGTTTAGCGAAAGGAAAACTGGGGAAAAACGAAAACAGTCAAATAATCCCAAGTCTGATGCTTTTTTTTTTGGCTCTCTGCTACCCAATCACTGAGCAGACCAGTGAGCAGAGTTGTTCACGATGTGTTTGCTGGTGTTATTGTGCGATGTAAACCAAGCAAATGATTGTTTATGAACAATTTTGCGCCTCCACCGTAGCTTTTGGTCCTTCCTTCGCCCGCTGGAAATCATTCTAAATCGATGAAAAACTATCACACAAATACCAATTCCAGTAGAGAGAAAGGGAGAGCGTCAATTGTTAAGTAAAGCTACAACAGCAACGAATAATCCCGTACGATGAGCAAGAGATAAGTCAACTTCATTTGGTATTTGATTTTTAGATCAGCCAACGAGAGTCGAAAAACTTTCCAACAAAACCATCATCATCAGCTGGCAACTTTTGGCCACCGAAGAGGGAGAAAAAAAAATCGAAAACAATCCTCAATTGCTGGAAAGCTGACCGACCGGTGTATAGATGGAAAGCTACCAGGTTGCTTCCAGTCTCAGGACACGATCGTTGCGCGGAGATAACGGGTGGCAGAGAAAGGGGAAGAATTTAACCATTAATTCTGGGCCAGCTTTCCGCATTAATTAGAGAGTTTGTGAAATTGTTTTTCCAAGCTGTGTGTTTTGGGATTTTCGATTTTTTTTTCTCCCCTTCTCCATTTTGGGTGGCTGTAGAACTTTTCGGTGAACCGATTATGGGTAAGCTTATTAAATGGGTCTGCATTTTTTTGTTTTCTTGGGGTGAAGGTTGAACCCGCGCAAAAGCATCGGTTATTAGTTCGAGCGGCAAAAACAACACCTTAAACCCGTGCACTGCTTGCCGTTTGATTGATGAGAAACGGCTTTTAGACAAGTTTGTTTGATCATTCAAAAAGTGCGCTAATATTATGATTTATTTTGGCTTTATGTTATTGGTTTAAAGTGTCATGAAAAAGGCGTCGTACTTGTTTATTACTTTAAGACTTTTTTTCCCTCTCAACTTCTCAATACCAACACAGACACACCCAGCTGTTTCCATTCTGCCTGGCAAAACCTCTTTTAATTTAATCTGTTTGCTCCATTTCCTTCTCCAGAAGTTTATTTCACTTTCTTACGGTACTAGTTTCCCGCCCCTTCCCGATGGACGAGATGCTACTCGCTTAGGCAAAGCCGGTTTGCTGGGGTAAAATTCGGATGAAGCTGATTTTTCAACCATTTTCCCGTTGCTGCTCTTCCAGCTACGAAACTTCCAGGCAGAGTTTAGTTTCAGTGCGGATCAGTTGCTTCTAACTTTGCTGGTCTTTGCTTCTACTACCTTCCCGGCATTGATTTCCCGGCAAAGGGTGCCGACAACGACGCCCAACACACCCCGGGATTCTTTTGTCCAGTCGGAAAGGAAGTCCCCCCACCTCCCCCGCTTTCTTTCTCTGTCTCTCACACACACTTCCATTGGATCCCTCCTTCCTGGACCGAAGCCCGGCTGGAGAAAGTTCCTCGTCGAAGGCGCACACCACGCACTGCTGGCATTTTCCTCGGTATGCGCGTAATGAGAAGAAAAGTTCGCCTCGTGCTTCGCGCCACGTTTTCGATTGCAAACACCGAGAGAAAGGAACGGAAAGGCACACAGAAAAAAGAAACGTCTTCCACAACCCGGTGTCCCGGCGAATGTTTGTATGCGTGGTATGCAGGCAGGAAGTGAAAGAAAGAAAGCGAAACTTTCCTTTTTGCTTCTTTGGTTGAAGTGAAGGCAAAAGGCTTCTTTTTTTCACACATACGCACACACACACAAACACAAAATAGGACTCTAGACACACGCATTACACTCAACTCTCAACCAAAAAAAGAAGCCAAACCTAATGGCATAAGGATGAGTTGGGGAAAAAATAGATTCAATATAAATGCTACGTCTTTCGCTCGACGCTGGCCGACTTACTTACGGTGGATAAGGTGAAGAAAAACGCACTTACGAAAGAAGGATTTGGTCAAATCGTGCGAATCATGTTGTGTGTTTTGGAGGAGTATGGTGCGATGATTTCCTTAAGATAAAGTATTAGCCTTCGGTATCATGTCCACCTCAGTCCGATTATGATTTCAAGCTCGTCGCTGATTACACAATTCGATCTTGTTTGGATGTTTGACTTTTCCTCGCTAACCTTCACCAGCACAACATTACGCACGCATTATGTCATGCGATAGATTCAGACACTTTAGTAAAACCGATCGAATCGGTTATGGCCATATATGCTGACATTTTTCAACACCATTACACAACACGCAAAGGCCAATCAATTCCACACAGAACACAGAACTTCGCTATAAAATAACTTTTTTATTCTTTTTCGTACCACTTCACACCATTATTTTAACTTCACCCCAACGTACCACACTGCACCGAATAGGCTTCCCATGTGTGTATCCCTTCTGCCTTATTCTCTTGTCAAAGCAAATGTTGCCCAACAACGCTTTTACAAAGCTCCAACCAACCACCAAATCCGAACACACACTTACTTTTTTCCGGCCACTTTCTTGCTGTCTGTGTCCAGTAAAATTCTTTCAGTGAATATGATGAGAATGATGTTGATGATAATAATGATGACAGTGCGAGATAGAGATAGAGAGGAAAGAACGCGCGCGCGTAAGGTCCATCCCCTGCAAAGGATACTCCGAAACTGATGATCCTTGCTGGTTCGTACGGCCGTCTGCACGTCCGCACGGCCTTTTGCACAGTTGCACGGAGCGAAGAGATTCTATCTAACACTCGGACGGAATCTCACGAGAAGAACGAATCCTCGCGCCGTGCGAGAGGGTACACAATGCCGGATTTCGTCCTTTGTTGAGTTACAGCTTCTCCGGGGATCATGTGGCCACGAGAGGGCACATTGAGTGGCATCAGGCAATAATAAAAAGGGGAAAATGAACAACCATTCATTTCTCGAATGAATCATCACAACAAGGCCGCAACTGTGACTGAATTCATCGGTCAGAAATGGTTGCGGGCAGAATAGAATGCTCATTGTTACGGGTATTTTTAGGGGATGAAAATAAAGGAAAAAAAGCGAGGACATTGAGGGATGGGAAAGCGTGAAGAATGATGCCGTTTCTTGAAAACGAGGTCAATGGATCCTAATGACCTTTTTATTTTTATTTTGCTATGGGAAGCTAGGGTGGAACACAAAAAAGGGCATGGAAGACTTCCGCAAGCACACACACACAATTGATGTATTGGACAGGGAAGACGAGTCACTCAAAATAAGTGAATAAAGCGCGTGTAATTGTTTGGAGAAATATTTTGATCATGTTCCTGATAATAGAAATCGTTTCATTAAGGTGTGTCTTACGCGGATAAGAGTGAGATAAATTGTAAAACTTTTAATTGAATTATAATCTGTTTCAAGTGTTGTAGGGAGATTTTATCATAAATTACATACTTTGTTAGAAGCTCTCCGACATAAAACTACCAAAGGTTCTAATTTCCAGCCCTGATTCTCGGCTCCATTGCGCGAACTGGCCAATAAATCTTAAAGCTGCCGGAAAGCTCGGACGAAGATGAGTGATTTATGCATTAGCGTGTCCAAAAGTCGGCCCTAAAGCCCAACGGTAGACTCAGGTTTCCGGCCAGCCTATAGCATTGTTTCGCACCGCAATCGAAAGTGGATCTACTATGGAAGGCACTTTGAGTTCGCTTCCGATGAGCATATTGAGTGAGAATGCCAAAAGTGTGGAGACGGTTGATCGGATGGTTTCGATACACGGAATGGAATCATAGGAAAAACTGTGGAAACTGTGAGCCTTCTATTTTGTGAGATTGATATGTTTCGAATGGAGAGAATAAGTTATGCGCAAGCGCACCAAACACGCTCACATGCGGATGAAAAGTCAAAACAAAAACACGTTCTTCCAAAACCCTCCCCGTTACCTCTGGTTTGCGTTGGTTTGCGACGGATTCGACAACTCTCAATGGACGGTGTCGGTTGCCAAGGAAACCGCCGATGAGGATTCTCCCATCGGTCACAATTTTCCCGGTGATGTTTTCTGAGTGAGAAAGAGGGTATGAATGAATATTCATTCTCACTTTGCGAAGAGTTCATTTTGTGCGGGATGGTGACATGAATCGAATGAATCAAGAATGAATGCACTTCCAGTAAATAGAGAAGATTTATGGGTTAGGTTTTTGGTGTGTAAAATTGATTATAAAATATATAGAAAAAGGTTAAAAAAACTTTTTAACCCTTCAAATGATGCTCAAATTTTGAAACATCAACCTACTGACCTCGATAGCAATTCTTTTCTCGTTCCCATCGTTGCATTTTCCTGGCGCGCACCCTCCTGCTTGGGAGGTTGTCAAATCCATTGAACAACCGATTCCGACCGTAGCCGTAGTGTCCTTTTCCGTCAACCACAACAATGTGGAAATCATTAGTGACGTATTGTTGGGCGATAGCTCAACGGCACAGCATAACGGACGCAAAATGGATGCACGATCGAACTCACCCAACTCTCGGAAAGCAAATTGTCAATGGAATATGGAATGTCTTTCATATTTATTATTATTACCATTTCCGTTCGCATGAGTTTTTCTCCCCTTTTTTCTCCTTTGTGACACTGCGGCCAAGAAACCGCTAGCTCAAAATCAAAAGGGTAAGGGTAAACCATCCGAAAAGAAAGAGAAATTGAGTAAAGCATGATAAGAAAAAGACGACCCGGTGACGGCGGGTCTTTCTCGGGTAGGGTAGCTTTTTTTTTGTCAATGCAAATTATTCCATCGGTGACAAGGGTGAGTGTTTTGGCTCACTCCCGCGCTTGAAGAGGCTATTCCCCCGAGGACACACGAACGAAGGAACAGGCTCCGTACAGTGCGACGATTCGTATTTGGTTCGACGGTTCGAATATGTTTGCGTTGGCGGCTTCAATCGGCTGGAAGTAATTGTGGTGGGATTTTGTGTGAACGGAAATTTAATGAAAATGGTCAACACTGGGTATGGTGCGGTGTGAAAAAGGCATATCCGGTTTGTGGCTTCGCCGAAAACCGGAAGGATTCCGGGGACGGGTTCGGGAGGGCTTTGGGAACGTTACTAGAATTTCCAATCGGTAGCTTGATTCACGGGGCACCGGAGCAAGATTTGATTTGGTGATTTGAGAGCGATGATTTTGTTGTTGTGAAAAATAATTTGTTGATTTACAGGATGGAAGGACACATATTAATGACTTTCACTTTTATTGGGAAGGTTTTATAGCTTTTTTGAAAATCTTTAGTATCCAAAATGTAAATCAAAAGAGCAAAATTAATGATGATGTATTTTTTGAAAATTTTGCTTGTTTTTTTCCTTGTCCTCTATCAATCAAATCTCAGCTATCAGAATAATTTAACACAATCAAAAACTTGTCCTCAAAAAAAGCTACTATAGTACGCAAGTTTTTATTCGATTTGACCCCCTGCCGCCCATTGCAAAGCGCAAAACTATAAAAGAACAATCAACCAAATAACGCTTTGACACCGAAGACGCAAGTTGGCCTCAAGTTCAGAAACGCAATATGGGCCATAAAATGAAAAATCAAATTAAAAATAAAATCACAAAGTACGCTTGAAACGCTAGCCCGGAACCGGAAAAATAGTTATCGATAAGAGTTGTTCTTTCGTTCGCTCGCCGAACTGACTCACTGACTGATTGATCGGGATGGCAATTTTCAATGGAAATGATTCGAAAGTAAATAATTCAATTTAAACACGGACGAAAAGGGAACGCAAGAAAAGAAAACGGGCAAGACATCAAATCACCTGCTATAAAGCAGAGGGCAACAAAAAACAAAGTTGATAAGTTCGTTTGCATTTGAATTTCATCTTTGGCTGTGTGTGTGTGCTTCCTTTATTCGATCTTTGTTCTGGTCAATTTCTCTTGAATATCGAGTTCGATCGAAACGCCAACACTGAGGTAGTGGGTTGAGTTTTCGCAAGTAGCACTCACATTCATTTCCGATTTTATCTTACACTCTCCAACCCCTTTATCCTTCCGTTTCTGGTGGCTCCAGGCGTGGACATGCTGAAAGCTAATTTCACGGGCAATTAGTTGAAGAAGTAATTAGACAACATCTATAATAACAATTATTGTGCGCAAGAGCGAGCCGCGTAACGCGTTTTGATGTATCTTTTTTCCCTGCCCGGTTTTCCAGATTTAGGCATCCAAATGGACGCCTTTGGAGGCGACAGAAGGTGGTAAGGTGTTTTCGCTTCCCGTCCGGTGCAATAATAATAGAAATGCTTTTCCCTTTTGGTAGCTAAACCTCTCCATCCTTGCGCTTATAATCGGTACAACTTTTTCGAACGAATGAAAACCGATGATGATGTTGTGGAGAAGTTAGCAGACGTAATTGTTAAACTTTGGTTGGAGCACGTCTAGAGCTAGAGAGAAACCGTGAGCGAGTGGGAGCTCTGTTTAGGATAATTAGGAAATGATTTAAGCGGGTGGAAAAATTGGAAAAATGCTTATTGAAATATTTTCTACCGATAATTGAAAACATCCAAAGGAACTCGGTAGCAATTACCACCGCCGCGGGGTTTTGCTGCAAAGTTTGATTGGGATTGAAACTTTAAACGCATTCTTTTCGTCACGATCGGTGCTATCTCAGCCAGCTGAGCAGTGTGAGCAGCAGCAGAAAACTTTAATTGAAAAATGTTAAATGATTGTGAAAGTATTTCTTAATCGTTTGGTTTGAGATGGATTCAGCGTCACTATTTTCTTTCGTTGGAATTTCTTGAGCGTAGCGGTTTCAACGATGACTTCAAGGCGAGTTACATGCGAGTGGTTTTTAAATTAGATTTTTATCAATTCTTCTCCAACACGGCGACAGCGATCGGTATGCACTGATAATAAAATATCCCAGCGAACGCAATGGGGCCCAGGCTGTATGGCGTTCGTTCGTATGGAAATGTCTGCTCCCTTGACTGCTTCCATGGAAAATCTTCGCTAAACGATCGCCATCGGTAGAGAATGGTCTCGTTTGCGAGAAAGATATAAAATTTCCTCTATTTAAGATATCATCGCATCGGCCACTGCCAACTGCCGGCTGCACATTAAACTTTTCCCTTCCTGTGCATGTGTGTGTGTTTTTGTGCGTGCGTGTACGTGTCGCGTCACATCTATTCGTTATCTTTTCATGGGTTCATGGGAACGGTCTCGTGGAAAAAAAATCTGCTCCGAAACATTCGGCACGAAATGGTTTTTGAACGCGAGCCAATGGTGAGCTTCTACGGTGGAAAGGCTCGGCTAGTTAACCAACAAGGCACAAAACCGTCCTTTAGGGAGGATACTAAAGTTTTTGTTGTTGTTGCTGAAATTCTTCTCATATCATTTTCACGAGTCATTCCGCATGGGAAATGGTCGTATGTGAGCATTTTGGATTTTGTGGACAGTATTTTTAATAAAAAAAACGAATTGCTTCCGTACGGAAATGAAGAAAAGCGTGCTGTATCGCGTTGGAGAGCAAAATGGTCCCTTTCTGAATAGTAAATGAAACATTTCCATGAAATATTTCACGTTTGCTCTCTTTGATGAGGCTATTTTGAAAATGGTTTATGTTAAATTTAACTAACATTTTATTTTATTTAAAAAAAAAACAGCTCCAACCGAGAGAAGCTTCAAGGATCAAACGATTCCAAGCTGAAAGGTACTGCTTTACGGAAAGTTCTGCCAACGTGAACAAATATTTAGCTGCTAATACCCGTTCAACCACGGTGCGAAAAAAAAAAAAATTAGCCCCACAAAGCTAACAATATGCCGGAATGCAGGCTAGCAGTATTCCGGGGTCATGATAGTAATAAAAATAAATGTTATAATAAAAGTTTGTAATCCGTCCCCTTTACAAAAAAAAAACAGCCTTTCTCGTACGAAACGAAAAAGCTGCCAGCATTTGGAAGCCCGGCATGGGAAATCTAAAAGCATCGGAGGAATAGTGAAAGTGGAGGAAAGTGGTGTGCTTATTGTCTCAGTGCCAAAGTTCATGCATTTATCCAAACAGCTCACTTTTGCAGCGGATAATGTTGATAGTTTTCACACCTCTCAATACGCTCGGCTTTACTGAGCTGTGTTTCGGGGGTATTGGAATGAGGGAGGCGAACAGAACGAACTCTATGCTCAAGAAACACATCCCAGCTCGAAGAAAAACTTCTAGCTCTACGCGGATCTAGTTTGGGGAAAGGATTTGTGAAATACTTCTGTGTATGCCATTTGGGAAACGCTCGTGTCCTCCTGCCAGCCAGGCCAGCACAGTCTCGGTGCAAGTGCTGATGAGGATCAAACCCATCGCACGTACCTTACAGCCATTTTTGGGGTGAGAGGACTCGTTAGGAAAGTGCATAAAAATTAACACTAACCAACAGCTTCGTAAACTTAAAGCTGCTGGTCGGTCGGATTCCTTTTTTCTTCAACTTGGAATCGTTCTATTTCTTTTGTGATCCTTGGTGTTGCGCAAAACGAGAGGATCCTCGGGAGAGTTCGATGCAGCCTTGGACGGGAAGGATTTGGTGTTCTAATCTTTGCTCCTTGAGAAGCTGAAGTTAGTTTGTTGACAAAGTTTTGCCTGCTCACATGAGTGTGTTCGATGCACGTGAAAAGGCGTATGCTGGTGGCATTGACGGGCAACGAAGGATGACGGGATTAGTGATTGCGAGAACAGGTAAGTTGAATGGTGTGGATTGCGTCTTAATGAGGTTACCTCGTTGGTTTGGAAGTGAGACTTTAACTGTTGAGTATTTTACTCGTTTTTGGACAAGAAATGAACGGTTTCTTACTGAAGTGGCTACGCAAGTAGTGCGGTTTGATCAAAGCTTCCGTCTTCCAAAGCCCAATCTCCGTCATATTCCCACTCCTTCAATACAAAGAAAGGAACGGTTTTGCGTGAAGGTTCTGATTCGAAATTAATTGTCATGTTCTTGCGGTTTGTCCCAGAAGCTGGCTGGCTCCTTTCATCGCTGGAGATGGAAAACTGGGACAGTTCGGAAATCAATTTCAACACCCATGTATGTTTAATGAAAACTATCTCTCTCGCTCGTTCACACTCCCAGCGCCTGTAAAGGCCGAGTTGTGTTAATATTAAATTTCAATCAAACCAACCAACCATCTACTGCGCTACACTCTACTGCACACACCGACGATTAAGCCGGGACGAGATTTAATTGATTGTGCTTGTACATGTTGCGATAGTAGGCGGCGATGAGCAGTGCGTGACAACGAGCTTCCACTTTGGATGGATTTTAAGTGCGTCGACAGTGCGTCACAAAACTAATTTAAAACAAATCGACAATGATGCTTCTAACCCTGGTAACAATTGGTCGGGCTAGTGAGGACTTGTTTTTCTAAAAAAAAAAGAAAAAAAAACCTAGGAATGACTTTCTTATCTCAAGCTCAATTCTATCCATTGAATGAATTCTTGAGAACTGTACCTCTTTAAGTATTTGCCGTAAAGAGCCAGCAGCCGACCTAGCCGACGACGATGAAAGGTTGAGGGAAGATTCGGTATTTACATACCGATTCGAAAGTCATTGAATTGTTATGCCCCTCTAAGGTACGGTGGCATGGTAAACACCAAATTTGAGTCCTTTCTTCCGAGCAGATCGATCGGAAATTGGAAAGGATTGAATTTAACCGGCTGACGATACGGGTTGCTGGAAACCTTAATCGATTTTTTCGTCGAAGCGAAGAACCGAAGTGAAATACTATTGCGAAAAAGATTTGTGACCGTAAATCAATCAATTTGGTCACTCGTCCACACAACACTTGACTCATCAATCTATTTCGGACCATGGTTCGGGTATGCAAAATTTAGCGGAATTAGTTTTACGCACAACATGTCGATGTTGTGTGTGGATTGAATTTCCAAACACTTACGAAGATATTTTTATCCCAAATTTTAATTAAATTACTTTAAGAATTACACAGACATTGGTTGTCCATGTTCGGACCGGGGACGTTGGAGGGTATGCCCTGGTATGCCACCGTGTGCAAGGGTGCACAAACTAACATCCGAACATCGTTTCAATTTACGTTGATCGGAATCGGAATGCATAAAAAAGCATCTTTGTCCGAAGCAGACACGTCCTCGTTTGATGAAAGTTCTGACAGATTCGCCTTCAACGGGGTTCTCTGCAATCGATACTGGGTTTTGATAACACGCTTCAAGCTCGAGAGCGACCAAATAACTTTGCTTCAGAGCCGGGCAGGTGGGTTGGTTGGGTTTTGGAATGTTGGGCTGGGCGTTGTCAAAGCGGGTGTCCAGTCCAGAAGCTGTTGGCATGCTGGGGTGATGTCTTTTCGGACGAATATTGTCTTCTTGGCTTCGTTGTGCCTGCACACAGAGTGCTTGAGTGAAAGTTGGAGAGAGGTGTCCACTTGAAAAATTCTGTCATCATCAAGCAGAGTATGTTAAACTTGGTGACCCAATTCCGTCCCGGATTCGGTTGAGTGAAGAGATTTGAAGACATCTTGTCGGTAAATAATCAAAGTTCGATCAGCTTCAGTTGTTTAAGCAGGTTGAGGCGAGATTATGTTTTGATCAATTTTGTATCGCTTTTAAAAATGTTAAGCTTGTAGTTGCTTCGCCCATTTTGCTAGAACTCTCTTCTTTCGAAAGTGCTTTATATTTTAAACTTTATTGTTCCCTAATTCTAGCACTTGCCTGATTGGATTGCTTTAAAATGAACTTCTACTACTTCAATTCCCATTTGCCAAAGTGATCCTAGTGCATCGTAAAGAAAAGCTTCCAAGTGATAACGATGCAAGCCTGATTTGAATTCTGATTTGCTTAAGCGAAAGAAAAAAAAAAAGCTGGGAAGCATGATTTTTCCCGGACCAAAGAAGTCGCGAGAAGTCGTACAGGGTAAAAACGAAACAAAAGAAACCTCCACAACACTTGTGCCAATCCTTCCCATGAATAGCTGATGCCTGTGTTAAAACAAACAGTGTTCGAAATCGAACTTGCAAAACAAACGAAACAGCAACCAGTTGGCAGCTGCGGCAAGCGGTTGAAAGCATGGGTGAAAAGCTCTGCTCAAGACACAGCGGCTTCCGTCAGCGTTTCGAAATGCAATTTCTTCGTTTGTAAATGCAGCTGCTGCAACAATGCAAAAACAAAAGCGAGCATCGGCAACGAAGTGTTCCTGACCTCTCCAAGTTGTAGTAAAGTAGAAGTAGCTCCGAATCTCTATGTTCATGACGATCAGCATGGTGGTGATGATGATGATGATGATGATGAGATTGGAAGAAAATAACACACCACCCTAGAAAACAATGATTTTCCATTTTTCGCAAGAAGTTTCTATAGTCGCCGGAAAAATGGCTAACAGATGTAAAATAAATAAGGCACAAGCAAAGAAGGACAAGAAAGAACGAGGGGGAAACAAAAACGACAAAACAAAACACGGCTAAGGAAGACTTTGTTCCGGCCAGTAGGAGTCAGATTGAAATACATGTTTGGGACCGTTTGTCTGCAAGTTAACTAACATTTATTTCGTGTCCTCTGCTGTTGCAGCCTGCAGTCGGTGCACGGTGAAAGGAACGACGGCAGCCAGAACAACCGAGTACCGATTATGATGTACTAAGAACGTTGGCAAGAGAAGGTAACATTTTGCTAGCCAGAAGAAGGGCACGGGAACAACAACGGGTTTGGGGTCGCCTTTTGCTCCGAATCAATCGGAGGAATTGTCTAGCGCACTATCTTGTTGCAGCAACACACTGAAAACTAGTTTATGGTCCAGATGTGGCCGAGACACACACAAAAAAGAAAAAAAATGCTCCTAGCTCGCCCTAGTTGGGTAAGCTCACTCGGTACAAAATACGCTTTTGAATGATTGCAGGTTGATAAATACAATATTCATGAACTGCAATCAGGACCAAGCGGTCCGTTGTTTTGTGTCGGTTTGTGTTTGTACAGCGATCCAGCAGCAAATGGCTTCAAACGCAGGGTCGGCACAGCTTGAATAACTTGAAAGGGTATGTTTGAAAGAAAAATGAAAATCGGTAATGCGAAAACAAAATTACGCTTTTATGTTTAATAAAGCAGAGAAAGAGTTTCAAAACTAGTAGTTGTTGCTTTAAGCAACAACCGAAAATAGGCACCGGGTTTTTACTACACGATAACAATTTTATTTCAGGCTAAACCCGATAGCCAGAGCGAAGCGGGGACTTAAAACCAATCCTGTCTTTACTTCTTAGATTCTCTTGTACCTTGGATGACCTTGGAGGTGGACCCAATCTCGACACACCCAATCTGTCCGTACCTTCGGACGGTAATCCAGCAGCACGCTTGGCATTCGGTACCTACTGTCTCAACCGAAAGTTTGCGGCAAATGATGGTCGACAGACTTCGAGACTCCAAAGTGGCTATGGAGTCACCTTCCACGGATTGGCGATGGATTTGGAAAAACGTCACCAGCTACAGACCTTCATCAGAACAACGCTCGATGCTGTATTTGCAGGTGTACAACAAGGTGCCACATGGACTGAATTGGACTCCTTAAGCCACCTCAGTCTGCCCCCAGATAGAGATTTCGGACGCTAGTGCTTGAATCATACTGATGCAGGCTATGGAAACCACCGTCCCAAACTACAACCTCAATTTCCTTTCCCTCCTGTTAGCGCTACAGCTCGAACCTATGCCTGTAAACGTGGGTTGGATGGTAGAGAAATGTCAGGACCCACATCCGGCAAAAGGATCGTGAGTACGTTGTGGCGTGTGATGGCTCTCTTTTTCCATCCAACCACCGAGGAGATAGGTCGAGACGAGTTTTAGTGCTCGTGTGCCCACTCGCGCTCAAAACAGCTGGACCGCGTCTCAAATAAACCTACACCAACACCTCCTCTTACCTATTTCAAGTCACATTAGCATAAGTAAGAGGATTCCCATCCTGTGTTTGTTTGCAAATTACGTTATTCACATTGTTAGAAACAACAATGATGTTATTGATGAAAATATCCTTAAATGTTTTCTGTGGCGACATGTAGAGATTTTTGTTTTAGGAGAACGGAGATTATTGTTGCATGGGACTGGTTTTTAACTTTATAACGCAAATACTACTGAAGGGATTGGATCAGTAGTAAAGGTGATAGTGACGGCGGTCTTAACACGGCGGGAAGTTGTTAATTTTTAGCTCTAACAAAGAGATATGATACAAAAAAGGACGAGAAAGTGGACCCTTCTCCTCTTTGTGAAACAAATTTGTAATGCTTAAGTCCCCTGATGCTTATCTTAACAGACGAATTCAGCGTCATCATCCGATGTTCCTCCTCATTGGGTGTCTTTTTCTGCTAACTCTCTGTGCTATTTTTGAAAAAAAAAATCAAAATGTGCTAGCGCACCTTTTAATTGAAATCTTAATTGAAGAATATCCTCAACAATCTCATCAAGATAAGGGTGAAGCACGAAAGCAAGCTCTTCTTGAAGAAAATTATCGTTTCGTCATAAATGTGGCAATTTATCATGGAAACAGCAATTAGTTTGACAAGTATGGAAACCACACAAGAAAAGTGTTCTTAATTACTTTCTTAATAAATCAAACTCCAAACAGTAATAGAAAAAGTCTCTCCTTTACAAGGAAAATAACGACAACGACTTCCGATTACGAGTAAACTTGCTCATCGCTTATTGAGCGATATTGTTATTTTACCAGTCATAGCTGCATCATACTCCTTACAATCAACTCCAACAGTCTTTAACAAAAAAAGAAAAAACCCCCACCACCACAACAACTATTTATTTCCACACTAAAATCCACATAATAAACACAGTAGCACAACGACCCGTCCTTCACAAGAAAGTGAGCCACCGGGACGCGCAACGAGTAGATTTATTGAAAAGTGCATCGATGCTGACGCTCGCGTCTGAAAAATGACTTTCCAGATCCTGTTCCGCTCCAGCTCTGCAGCCTGCACAAACGGGCGCACATTGTTTCGCGAGCGCTTGTGAGCTTAATTCAATATCAAGCTAATTATGTTTTGTGTTTCATAATGCTTTTCGCGTCCCCATTTCGCAGTTTGCTCCTGTCCGGTAAAGGAGCGTCGCGATGTGTACATCGAATTGTCAACCAACGTCATCCTCTCCGCGAATGGTATCGGTTCGAAAAGGGGCAGATGGAGCCGGAGGTTTTTGCCAGCTTTTTTTTCCACCGTACCCGTTAGTGTGAAAGTTTGTGGGTATTTTGTGGCACTTTCTTCGTGTGCGGTGTGAGTAGGGCAACATAATTTTCATCTACCGTTGGGTAGCGTTTCCCCTTTTTCCCGTTTTAATCTTACCAACTTGACGGATTTTGCTGCTCGATACGATGGATCGCTGGCAAGAATGGTTTTGGCTCGGGCTGTCTTGATCACACTTCTTATGGCTTTTGAAGGTGCTTATGGGCTTAGACAGTACACCCCCCTCGTTGTCTCGTCCTATCCCGACGAAGGTCCAGTGATCTCTCGAGAATACTTTTATAATAGAATCACACAAGCGCTTGCCTTCTTGCTAGGGTTGCCGCCAACTGAGAACCTAAGACCGGAAGGAAAGTAAATGGGAAAATGGTAAGATAATTCATTTTGTTCGCCCTTTCTCTCACTCTCTCTCTCTCTCTCTCTCTCTCTCTCTCTCTCTCTCTGAATTTGCTGATGCAACCCACTAAGCTTGTTGGAGGCCGGCAAACCGAGGAACGGATGCAGAAAAGGTAAATAAAATCGGATGTACGGAAGAAAAGCGCCCAACAACGACAACGCGAATGAGCAAACTACTAACTCACCAGACAACCCATCCTATCGTTCGCGAAACGCGCTAGAAAGCTAACGCGAGGACTTTATAATTCAAAAACTGTATCGTGTAGTGGTTTCCTTTTTTCGGGTTATTTTTTTGTTTTGGGAAAAAGAAAGTAAACATACAGAGAAAGCGTACTGAGAAGTTTTAACTAAATGGAAGTAAACAAATGGGTGAAAAATCGTTAGTTTGTTTTGACGAAGCAGCAACTGCAGAAGCAGCAGCAGCAGCAGCAGCAGCAGAGAAGCAATAGGAGATGATAAAATCACGATCGAAAAAAAAATAAACCATCCAACATCCATTTGCAAAAACCAAAGCGAAACAACCTCCGTTGCTCACGTTTTGCGTGAGATGAAAAGGAATACAGAAACTAAATTTCCTGCAAATGCTGGCCAAGGCTTGGGCTCCATCGCTACAGCAACAACAACTATTCAGGGAAAATGGACCAGAATACAACGCGAGCGTGCGCGAGCAAACTTAATTAAATTGAAATTTAATTTCACTATTGTAGCCATTTTTCACTCGAAGGCTGGCTAGTTGTTGTGCTTGGGCGTGCACTGGCCACGCACATTGGTACTGGCATAGCGGAGGCTGAAGTGATGGCTACCATTTAATTTCATCCCTGGCGAAAGAAACAAATGCATTACAAAAGGTTTTTTGGATCCATCTTCTGCCCTTTCGGGCAGACACTTTAAGCAAGAATGTGTTGGCCGGTGGTGGTGATGGGGTGAAAAAGATGGGTGGTTAATTTGATGAAAGTAGTCGTAAATAAAATGTTGCGCTAACATAATGGCAGGATAAGGAGAAACAAACAGAAAAACATCAACCCAAACATAGAAAAAGACAAAAGAGACCTTGTAGATGCTCGGTGGGGACAAACAAACGGGAAAACTAGTCTAATAATTAAAAGGACGCTTTATTATTGGAATTTTTTAAGGCATCAGTATTTTTTCAGAATTTTTGCATTTGCTTTTCAGTATGTTTACATTTTTCATCACGATTGTATATTTCTTTTCAAAAAAAAATTTTTTTTTTTGAATCATTTATATCTTTTTCTGCTATAACTGGTGTGAGGGGGTAAAGGGATCGGGTTGTGGTATTCTGCAAAAAGGTGTGCGGCCCAAAGACGCATTCAACGGTATACCGGACGCCAGAATCGGACCAGGAATGGCCGAGTTATCGCTGATTTTCCACGGGAATGTTTTGGTTTTTCCGCTATAACTGGGCGAGAGGGTAAAGGAATCAGGTTGAGGTGTTCTACAAAAAGGAGTGCGGCCTCAATACGCATCCAACGGTATACCGGACGCCAGGATCGAACGAGGAATGACCGAGATATCGCTGATTTTCCACGGGAATGTTTTGGTTTTCCGCTATAACTGGGCGAGGGGGTGGAGGGATCGAGTTGAGGTGTTCTGCAAAAAAATGTGCGGCCCAAAGACGCATCCAACGGTATGCCGGACGCCAGGATCAGACCAGGAATGGCCGAGTTATCACCGATTTTCCACGGGAATGTTTTGGTTTTTCCGCTATAACTGGACGATGGGGTGGAGGGATCGGGTTGAGGTGTTCTGCAAAAAGTAGTGCGGCCCAAAGACGCATCCAACGGTATGCCGGAAGCCAGGATCAGACCAGGAATGGCCGAGTTATCGCTGATTTTCCACGGGAATGTTTTGGTTTTTCCGCTATAACTGGGCGAGAGGGTAAAGGAATCAGGTTGAGGTGTTCTACAAAAAGTAGTGCGGCCTCAATACGCATCCAACGGTATACCGGACGCCAGGATCGAACGAGGAATGACCGAGATATCGCTGATTTTCCACGAGAATGTTTTGGTTTTCCGCTATAACTGGGCGAGGGGGTGGAGGGATCGAGTTGAGGTGTTCCGCAAATGATGTGCGGCCCAAAGACGCATCCAACGGTATGCCGGACGCCAGGATCAGACCAGGAATGGCCGAGTTATCACCGATTTTCCACGGGAATGTTTTGGTTTTTCCGCTATAACTGGACGATGGGGTGGAGGGATCGGGTTGAGGTGTTCTGCAAAAAGATGTGCGGCCCAAAGACGCATCCAACGGTATGCCGGACGTCAGAATCGAACCAGGAATGACCGAGTTATCACTGATTTTCCACGGGAATGTTTTGGTTTTCCGCTATAGCTGGGCGAGGGGGTAAAGGGTTCTTTTTGAGGTGTTCTACAAAATGGTGCGTGGCCCAAAGACGCATCCAACGGTATGCCGGACGCCAGGATCAGACCAGGAATGGCCGAGTTATCGCTGAATTTCCACGGGAATGTTTTGGTTTTTCCGCTATAACTGGGCGAGGGGGTGGAGGGATCGGGTTGAGGTGTTCCGCAAAAAGATGTGCGGCCCAAAGACGCATCCAACGGTATGCCGGACGCCAGGATCAGACCAGGAATGGCCGAGTTATCACCGATTTTCCACGGGAATGTTTTGGTTTTTCCGCTATAACTGGGCGAGGGGGTGGAGGGATCGGGTTGAGGTGTTCTGCAAAAAGATGTGCGGCCCAAAGACGCATCCAACGGTATGCCGGACGCCAGGATCAGACCAGGAATGGCCGAGTTATCGCTGATTTACTACGGGAATGTTTTGGGTTTTCCGCTATAACTGGACGATGGGGTGGAGGGATCGAGTTGAGGTGTTCTGCAAAAAGATGTGCGGCCCAAAGACGCATCCAACGGTATGCCTCACGCCAGGATCAGACCAGGAATGGCCGAGTTATCGCTGATTTTCCACGGGAATGTTTTGGTTTTTCCGCTATAACTGGGCGAGGGGGTGGAGGGATCGGGTTGAGGTGCTGTGCAAAAAGATGTGCGGCCCAAAGACGCATCCAACGGTATGCCGGACGCCAGAATCGAACCAGGAATGACCGAGTTATCACTGATTTTCCACGGGAATGTTTTGGTTTTACCGCTATAACTGGACGATGGGGTGGAGGGATCGGGTTGAGGTGTTCTGCAAAAAGTAGTGCGGCCCAAAGACGCATCCAACGGTATGCCGGACGCCAGAATCGAACCAGGAATGGCCGAGTTATCGCTGATTTTCCACGGGAATGTTTTGGTTTTTTCGCTATAACTGGACGATGGGGTGGAGGGATCGAGTTGAGGTGTTCTGCAAAAAGATGTGCGGCCCAAAGACGCATCCAACGGTATGCCGGAAGCCAGGATCAGACCAGGAATGGCCGAGTTATCACTGATTTTCCACGGGAATGTTTTGGTTTTTCCGCTATAACTGGGCGAGGGGGTGGAGGGATCGGGTTGAGGTGTTCTGCAGAAAGATGTGCGGCCCAAAGACGCATCCAACGGTATGCCGGACGTCAGAATCGAACCAGGAATGGCCGAGTTATCACTGATTTTCCACGGGAATGTTTTGGTTTTCCGCTATAACTGGGCGAGGGGGTGAAGGGATCTTTTTGAGGTGTTCTACAAAATGGTGCGTGGCCCAAAGACGCATCCAACGGTATGCCGGACGCCAGGATCAGACCAGGAATGACCGAGTTATCACCGATTTTCCACGGGAATGTTTTGGTTTTTCCGCTATAACTGGGCGATGGGGTGGAGGGATCGGGTTGAGGTGTTCCGCAAAAAGATGTGCGGCCCAAAGACGCATCCAACGGTTTGCCTCACGCCAGGATCAGACCAGGAATGGCCGAGTTATCACTGATTTTCCACGGGAATGTTTTGGTTTTTCCGCTATAACTGGGCGAGGGGGTGGAGGGATCGGGTTGAGGTGTTCTGCAGAAAGATGTGCGGCCCAAAGACGCATCCAACGGTATGCCGGACGTCAGAATCGAACCAGGAATGGCCGAGTTATCGCTGATTTTCCACGGGAGTGTTTTGGTTTTTCCGCTATAACTAGGCGAGGGGGTGAAGGGATCTTTTTGAGTTGTTCTACAAAAAGATGTGCGGCCCAAAGACGCATCCAACGGTATACCGGACGCCAGGATCGAACCGGGAATGACCGAGTTATCGCTGATTTTCCACGGGAATGTTTTGGTTTTTCCGCTATAACTTGGCCAGGGGTGGAGGGATCGGGTTGAGGTGTTCTGCAAAAAGATGTGCGGCCCAAAGACGCATCCAACGGTATACCGGATGCCAGAATCGAACCAGGAGTGGCCGAGTTATCACCGATTTTCCACGGGAATGCTGCTGGCGGAATTTCCCGAGAGTACCTGGAAAATCCTCCTTAATCCCATTCGATATCAAAAATCACGTTTTGGAGGTATTTTAAACGATTTTTAATGAACGAAATAAAAATGAGAGGAAATTAGTTAAAATTGTGGAAAAAGTTTAAACTGTGCCGCCAAATATTTGTCTTGTCGGAAAGAAATTATTTTCCAATCGGTTTTTAAAATTTCCATTTGCTACCTCCTCGGAATCATGCTCTCCTGTTACTCCTGGTCGGATTTTGTCGCATCGAAATTGGTCAGATTTCGGTCGAAAATCTGCCACCGGGAGCGACTTGTAGTAACAGGAGAACATGTTTCCGAGGAGGTAGCTCGGGTCGGCCGAAAAATCGAAAATCCAATCTTAAAATCCAAAATCAGTTTTAAAATCCCGAGGCAAAAATTTTGGTTGAATTCCAAACTTAAAATTTCCAACCCAAATTTAAAACTGACTTTGGATTTTAAAACTGATTTTGGAAATTTTTGGCCGACCCGAGCTACCTCCGCGAAATCATGCTCTCCTGTTACTCCAGGTCGGATTTTTGTGGCAAAAATCTGGAAATTTTGGGCAAAAATCCGGAAATTTTTATGCGGCAAAATTCGACCAGGAGTAACAGGAGAGCATGATTCCGAGGAGGTAGCAAATGGAAATTTTAAAACCGAGTTGGAAAATAATTTCTTTCCGACAAGACAAATATTTTCCGGCACAAATATACTTTTTCCACAATTTTAAGTAATTTCCGCTTATTTTTATTTCTCTCCATAAAAATCTTTTAAAAACACCTCCAAAACGTGATTTTTGATATCGAAGGGGAATAAAGGGGGATTTTTCAGGGTTTTCCGGGAAATACCGCCAGCAGCATTCCCGTGGAAAATCGGCGATAACTCGGCCATTCCTGGTTCAATTCTGGCGTCCGGCATACCGTTGGATGAGTCTTAGGGCCGCGCACCTTTTTGTAGAACACCTCAACCCGATCCCTCCACCCCTTCACCCAGTTATAGCGGAAAAACCAAAACATTCCCGTGGAAAATCAGCGATAACTCGGCCATTCCTGGTGTGATTCTGGCGTCCGGCATACCGTTGGATGCGTCTTTGAGCCGCGCACCTTTTTGTAGAACATCACAAACCGATTCCTCCACCCCTTCGCCCGTTATAGCGGAAAAACCAAAACATTCCCGTGGAAAATCAGCGATAACTCGGCCATTCCTGGTGTGATTCTGGCGTCCGGCATACCGTTGGATGCATCTTTGAGCCGCGCACCTTTTTGTACAACATCACAAACCGATTCCTCCACCCCTTCGCCCGTTATAGCGGAAAAACCAAAACATTCCCGTGGAAAATCAGCGATAACTCGGCCATTCCTGGTGTGATTCTGGCGTCCGACATACCGTTGGATGCGTCTTTGAGCCGCGCACCTTTTTGTAGAACACCTCAACCCGATCCCTCCACCCCTTCGCCCAGTTATAGCGGAAAAACCAAAACATTCCCGTGGAAAATCAGCGATAACTCGGCCATTCCTGGTGTGATTCTGGCGTCCGGCATACCGTTGGATGCGTCTTTGAGCCGCGCACCTTTTTGTAGAACATCACAACCCGATCCCTCCACCCCTTCGCCCAGTTATAGCGGAAAAACCAAAACATTCCCGTGGAAAATCAGCGATAACTCGGCCATTCCTGGTGTGATTCTGGCGTCCGGCATACCGTTGAATGCGTCTTTGAGCCGCGCACCTTTTTGTAGAACATCACAAACCGATCCCTCCACCCCTTCGCCCAGTGATAGCGGAAAAACCAAAACATTCCCGTGGAAAATCAGCGATAACTCGGTCATTCCTGGTTCGATTCTGGCGTCCGGCATACCGTTGGATACGTCTTTGGGTCGCACATCTTTTTGCAGAACACCTCAACCCGATCCCTCCACCCCTGGCCAAGTTATAGCGGAAAAACCAAAACATTCCCGTGGAAAATCAGCGATAACTCGGTCATTCCTGGTTCGATTCTGGCGTCCGGCATACCGTTGGATACGTCTTTGGGTCGCACATCTTTTTGCAGAACACCTCAACCCGATCCCTCCACCCCTGGCCCAGTTATAGCGGAAAAACCAAAACATTCCCGTGGAAAATCAGCGATAACTCGGTCATTCCCGGTTCGATCCTGGCGTCCGGTATACCGTTGGATGCGTCTTTGGGCCGCACATCTTTTTGTAGAACACCTCAAAAAGATCCCTTCACCCCCTCGCCCAGTTATAGCGGAAAACCAAAACATTCTCGTGGAAAATCAGCGATATCTCGGTCATTCCTCGTTCGATCCTGGCGTCCGGCATACCGTTGGATGTGTCTAGAGGCCGCGCACTTTTTTGTAGAACATATAAAAAAGATCAGTTCACCCCCTCATCCAGTTATAGCGGAAAAACCAAAACATTCCCGTGGAAAATCAGCGATAACTCGACCATTCCTGGTCCGATTCTGGCGTCCGGTATACCGTTGGATGCGTCTTTGAGTCGCACATCTTTTTGTACATCTTTCCTACCCAATATCTCATCCTCTCACTCACTTATAGCAGAAAAACAGTGAGAAGGGGTTTTTGTGGGATAACTCGTCAGGGTGTGGAGATAATGGGCTGGAATATTCGACAAAAAGATGCGCAGTCCGAAGACGCATCTAAAGGGATGCTGGGGGTCCAGATTTTACCATAACTTAGAAAGTTATCGATGATATTCCACGGGAATGCTGGATGTTTTTGGGACTCTCTTAGCCCATGGAAAATCGGCCATAACTTGCTTAGTTTTGGTCCCGTCAGGACAAAAAGCGTATCGTTAGATGCGTCTTTGTGTCGCGCATCTTTTTGTCGAACACCCTAACGCGATACCCTTGTAGATATTCGGTAAATAAAGAGTTTTCCGCTCAGCCCTTGGAGAAAAATCGATCGAACTCGCTCATGTTTTTTTCGGTCGGAGCTTTTAGAACACTGTTTTATGCGTTTTTGTACCGCTCATCTTTTTGTAGAATACAAATCAATTCTACCACCCTTCGCCCAGTTATCTAGCAAAAACCGGGGTTTTTTTCTTATTCCATGGAAAATTTACGATAACTCACACATTTTTTGTCCAATTGAAGCGTTTAGAACACCGTTGGATGGATCTTTACGTCGCGGATCTTTTTGTCTAAGAACTTTATCCGATCCCTCCACCCCCACCCAATTATTCCGGGAAAAACTGGTTTTCCGCAAGCATTTCTGTGAAAAGTTTTGGTCCAATCTTCCAAGGCGTCCAAGGCGTCTAGCATACAGCTGGAAATTTTAAAAGTACTGGTAGCTTAAGCCAACCTTTGTAAAATCAAACATATTTTTAAATCGTTTCATTTAACTTTTTTGACTCCTGGCCAAGTAGTTTTTAAATTCAAGATACGATTTTGTCTTATTTAGATCAATGGTCAACGATCAATAAATTTATAGGTGTAGAGAAAATTAGCTAAAACCACCGATTACATGGCCTCACATGGGTAGCAAACATCGGACACCTACCGGATATAGATTTATTCAGGTGGCAGATGGGGCTCCAATTTCCATTCCACTTAGGAAAAATATCGCTTCCGAAAGGCTAGATCCACCACTCAGTTCCAACTATTTTATGTCGATCTTGTATGATCTGGGAGAACAGATACAGGAAGTATTCAGATAGAAGAAGACAAAGTCACTTTTATTACTTTAAACTGTGAAATTAATTTATCTTTAGTTAGTTTGTTTCACACTCCAACTGTTTTATCTATTTTGTTTTGCTTGTTAAGCTTTAAAGTTTCCATAATTATTTCCATTTTGCCCTCCATTTCCTCCTTTTGTGTAATGAGACAACACTCAAAGCATGCTACTGCTTTATTCCCCATCATTTGTTCAACTACAATTGTTTTCTTTATCCCACGCAATCATCTGTTCATAACAAGCAATTTATCTGCTGTACAATAACTTCTGCTTTCCACTTCAGTGCCATTCAGTTTTTTCCGCATAAGATATTTATAAAAAGTAATTAAAAGCGGTTCCGCTTATTGTATGACGTTTGGCACGTAAATGGGTGTGTGTCACAACGCTTAAATGCATGCTGACCATCCGCGAATCCCGTTTCGCGCTAGTTATCCTGTCTTTTTTACCTTGTTTTCCCCATTTTGGTTTTTGCTTGCCTCGCTACGCGCTATTGTAACAATGCTACATGGCACAAATTCCACAATCCCGCTTTTTTTCATATTTAAATTGTCAAACATGAAATATTGCCATTAAAATTGCTTTCCGTCCTGGCACATCCATTCGATTGTCTCCACGGCACACGGGTGTACCGCACCGAGCGACAGTGGTTAAGTAAGAATGAGCGCACGCAGTCACGAACCAGGTGAAATTATTTCCGGATTGATCACACGCACGGTGGTGCATCATGGTGTGCAAACAAGCAAAATGGTGCTTAATTTGCATTCGGGTAAAACCAGAAAGCAATTACTGGTCCTGCTGCGACCAGTTCCCGAGAAGCGTACGTTTCTTTCAATTATTCAACTCGATCACCGCTTAATGGTGGCCGATTTAATGGTTAAACGGTCAACAAATATATCGGACAATTTTAATTAACAAACAAGTGAATCATCGCGGCTGTGCCTAGGCACTAGATGCGGTGAAGCGTCAAAAGAATGTGCTCGAATCAAATAATGCAAAACGAGATGCGAACAAACCGAAAACAAAACATGTAAAGCTTGCAGCTTCCTTCTCGCTGTCTAGCGCGATATGTCAAAATATACGACAAGCAATATTAGCATGCCACAATGTCTGCTGTTATGCTGTTTTTTTCCCCGCTTTTTTTGTCCCAGTCCTCAAAAGATTCCGCTTCTTGGTGATTGAGAAAAAAGCCACTGAACCGTAAGCGAAGAAAAACACCACACCAAGCACTACCAACCATTTAAGACATCGGCAGTGGCAGTCGATGGCGAACATTTTCTACTCCTTATGGTCTGCTTTTGCTGTAGAGCGCGGGGATTCAGTCGTTTGATGGCAACGTGGGAAGCGTTATATTCCTAATCGTCGGTGACAAACGATTCGCAAACAATCGTTCATCTGGAAGCCGCGATGGTATCACAGATCAGCCTGATTTTAGCCCGTTGGCGTTTGATGGCGCGCGAGCAAGAAAGACGAGTGAAAATAAAGGCGAATGTGTGCGGAGCGTTGGAAAAATATTAAAGTATCGTCGTAAAGATGTGCTCCCTGTGCTGGGTGAACGATAAACGCCATGAACACGATTGGTACTGGCAGGCGTGTGTGCATTGAATTATTTGTTTATTTCACTGCTACGGCTCCGAAATGTGGCACAACATTTGGGAAGGAGGATGGATGGCTTCATGGGACTAACATTTGCGAAGAATTGTGGAGCCTTGTTTGTATGCTTTTCTGACCTTTTGCTTCAATAATTGTGATTAGATGGAAGAAGAATTTCAAAACCCTTTGCGATGAAATAGTATTGAAGACTACGCTTGTATGTATAAAAACCTAAATAATGATCTAATAATAAACATTTTCAGAACACAGAGACGAATTAAACGTCTAGAAACCATGGAACCTTGCTCGACTATAACGTCTCTAGGAAGCTAAAAGGCTTCATGGGATGTCGAGACCCCTTTGACTACGCCGCACCGTGGTAGATGAAACCTTTTGGGTACATCTCTTGGTACACGTCTCAGCAGATAGTGATGGATCACCTTGTGGATCTCCCTGTGTAGACAAGATCCATGGCACTACAAAACCTGATCTACTTCCTGGCCTTTTAATAGATGAGATCCCCTTTTATACGAGATCCTTTGAATGATTTTGAAACCCACTGGATCGTTGAAAAACAAAGCCTGTTTGAAGACAAATTCCTTCAAGTCATAAATTTTGTTTGACCAGAACGACAAGGTCTCGGTAACGGCCTATGGTAGATGAATCCTATTAGATAAGTTAAACTGTGGGAAAACGAAATCTTTAGGCAACTCTGCCCTTCAAACCACGAGTTCTAGTAAGTAGACACGGACGAGAAAGGCCTTTTGGTACATAAAATTTCTTTTACCAGGAGGTCCCTTAATAGTAGAGACCATTCAGACGACGTAGTCTCTTTTTAAATGAGCTGCGCTGTATGACTGGATCACTTTGAGGCTGGGGTTTTTTGTTAGATAGGACTAAGAAGACGAAATACATTTTCATCTACGAAGTCCTTCCACAAGCTCTTCGAATCCATCACCTTCATGGTCTTTTGGTAGATCAGCTGAGAAGACCTCTCCGTGTTCCGTGAATATAAAGCCCCTTCGACAAGACGTTATGCAGGGAGACAATACATATTGGCATATAAAGTAAGCTGAACATCAAGAATCCTTGGAGCAACGTGTTTTCACGTCACATCATATGATGCGCAGTACATTCTCTTAAAGAAAAACTCAATTTACAGCTTAAATTTTTATCCTTTTTTTCGTAAAACAATACTTACGAATAATTTAATTCAATTATAAAAATGCTTTTTTATTTGCACAGCAGAGAAAGCTAACCAATCGTTCAATCTCTAATGAAAACAACATTTAAAAAAAAGCGACAGAAACCCCGGATTCCCGGTCACCGGCATGTAATGAGCGTGATTACGATGTCTGAATATTTAATGGCGTCAATCATAGCGCTTGTTATGATTGCCAGCATTTTGCGGCGTGAGCATTATTTGTACAATGTATTATTAATGCAGAATTAACAGGTACCGAAGTTGAAACTGATTTCTCTCACTCACCGCACATCGACATTAATTGAATAATTTTAAAACTGCATCCAGTTAGTGGCTGTGATTGCACACTGCATTGCAAATGAGCACCTTTAAAAATACGGTCTTTAGCTAGCGGAAGGTGTTGGCGAACTGTTTCTGTGTGCGTTTGTGTTGTGCGATGTGTCCCGATGTCCTCGACGATGCAACTGTAACACAATCTGCTTCCTCGCACTTAGCAACGACACACAGACGACCATGCAAACACGTAGGAAGCACCACCAGTCTTGGAAGGCCTCGCCAAGAGCGTCTTGGAAAACAGGAAGGAATCACTGCTGCTTCGAAGTCGTCGAGCACATTTCCAACTCATCGTGGCAAATATTTACCGAAATAACCATAGAATTTCAAATGGACTTGGGATTTTCGTCCCGACCGTGCCTCTACCCGTACACGTCGTGCAAAGCAAAGATCGCTTCCCTTTCTCATTTGGCCCGAATGGGTTGGGCTGGGTGTGGAAAAGCAACCACTTTGCCATCCAGTTTTCGCTTGTGACGCGTTGGGAGAGTTGTTGAGGTTTCCAACAAACCGTTACTCTTTTTTTTTGTGGCTTTCACGCTTCAGCTTTCGGCGGGTAAACTTCTCGACGAGCAGACTCACACACAGGAAAGGCACACATCAATCGAGCCGCGGCCTCAACTGTCGACGAGTCTAGCGAACGGGACAGATACGGCAACGGAACCAAACATTCGGTCGAGCAAATCTGGCAGTGAAGGTGTTTGAGAAAAGTGGATGATAGCTTGCGGCATCGGAGTTTTAACGACGGAGTTGGGGACACGCGAAGAAAAACATAAACACACACACCCACGATGGAGACGCGGCAAAATTTTCGCCAAATAAAAAACCGCGCCACGATCTTCGCCGATGAACAAATAAATAATTCACTTTTATGCTAAAAATTGGGAAACATTTTTATTTGCTTATCGTGAAAACCAATTCCACCCGACTTCCGACGTTTTTTTCTACGATGTGCTTAGCAGAAGAAAACTGGTGGGTGAAAAGTGTACATGTTTGGGGTTTTCTTCTTTACCTTGCACAGCTTCCAGCAAATGAATTGAAGAAGAAAGTGAGCATATCTTTGGTGGGCTTAGTGTAGAGTCATGGGAAAAAAGTGAATCATTTTGTAATCTTAATGATGGATTTGTGTGACGGGTATTTACTTTGAGAGTGTAATTTTGTTCGAATCATGCATGCAAACATGAAACATTCGATAAATAATAATTATTGCTTTGATAAACCATCCAATTAGGCGAGGCGTAAGCTAACACTGAACACCGGACCGGGAAAATGTCTTCAGAACTCGTAATTGAATGTTATTTTCGAAGAACTTCAAGAGAAAAATTCCATCTCCATAATTGACATTAATAATAGTGTAAAATCTCATTTTTCCTGAGAATAAAATATTTTTATTAGTAAGACAAAAGACAGTTGCTACGGTAAGGTGCAAGCGAATGGAGGCTTAAGCAGAATCTACAACCCATAACCCATAATAACCCACCACTTTTTTGAATTGAAAAATCTACAATAACCCTACACAAAGCTCCTTCAAAGCTTATATCTATTTGCTCTTATTGAACAAATGATTTCTCTCGTCGATTCCTACAAAAAAAATTCCTTGTTACTTTGTTGTAATTATTATTGAAAAATGACAACTTTGCAAACTGTGTGACGTGTTGCTGAATTTCGAATATTATTCACGGAAAGCTCAGATTAAAAATAGACTAAACTGCTGTTAAAATATAATTTTCGTTAATGATGTGAAAGCGTGGCCGGTCTTCAAAAAGCAGGACAGGGATTCAAATCCCATCCGGTATCAACAAATTCAATAAACCATCGCCGGTGGCCGGTGATTCAATGTATTTATTTTGAGGCACAATAATATTAATTTCACAAAAATATCGTTTTCACTAAACTAGAAACATAATGAGTATTCAAGAACATGTTATAATAATATTCTTTACACCTTCAATCCCAATTCTTCAGCTCCCAATATTCATAATCCACATTTTTCACCCCAAAATGTTTCGCTATTGCAAAGGTGCGTTTTGCTGGATTGTCCTCTATTCAATCAAACTTCTAACGACTCGACTCGACAACTTCGAAGTGCTATAAAGCGCACAAGAATCAACTAACTAGGATGTGAAAGAAGTTGGCACACCCTTCTCTCACTGCGGCGAAGAGAAGCAGACTGAATCGCATTCATTACCGCGAGCGACTTGGTGCATGCATCACCGACCGGATCGACCGGTAGCTGGCACTGGATTTTGCACGGATTGTGTCGCAATTGGTAAACGGGGCGGAAAACTTGCGGTGGCATCACCGGCCACCCTAGCGTGAAAACCACACCCACCGATGCAGTGTGGTCGTGTTCCCGCTCGTGGCGCACGGTCGATTGCACCGCGTCCTGTCACTCGCGCAAATCGGAACTGCAACTGCCAGGGTGCAAGGACTGATACTTTCTTCTTCAGCTGCTGCTCTCGCCACAACATTTGAATGAGCAGCTTATCGAACCGTCCAAGTCCTTCGGGGACTTGGACCGGAGGCTGGGCTGAAGACACTCGCTCGAGATGTATTTTCCCACCGTCACATCGCAATGTCGTCAATCGGGACAACAGGAGGATGCCGAAAACCCCGGCTGCTGCTTTTTCTTTCCACTGGCGAGGAAAAAAAGCATTCATCAAGGGAAGTCCTCGGGCACAGCTACAGAAAAAAAGCAAAAGAAAAGGGATGGCTTCTCGGTTAACCGATAGCAAAACAAGCTGATGTTGCTTTCGCTACTGCTGCTACTGCTCCGCTTCAAAGCAAACACACTTGAAGTGAGCAAGCTTTTTCCGGTGAAAAACATGTTCATGAAAAGTTATTTATTCAACCATAAAATTGGAATAATTTCACGCTCGTTTCGCTAGGGCGAGTGGGTGGGAAATGGCCTCTCATCCCACGCGCTGGGTGCGATGGGAAGGGAACACGAGCATAGCAAATGTATGCGCATTAATGCAAATTGCTTCGGTTTGGATTTTCGCAACGACGCACTGCTAAAACTACTGTCGCTACTACTACTCCACCAGCCAGAACTACTACTACGGGAAGTAGCTACTATGGGACACTGCTACATGTATTTACGAAGTACCTCAACCTCGCGCAAGAAGAAAAGGAAACATAATGATTGTGAAGCGTAAAGCAGCTCGATTCTGTTACTGACAAATGTCTCCTCTCGGGTGTCCCCATCAACAAGCAGTGCTAAACAGTTCTGTTTTTGGGTTTGTTTGGAGTTTTCACTCCAAACTCCCTTTACCGAACATTGATTTGGTAGTGTGGAAGCTGGTTTGGAATTGGGAAGGATTAAGAGGATTGCTTCACATGATGGAAAACTTTTTATTAAACCATTTACATGATTTTTTTTTTGCAGAACTTAATCTTATTAGGAACAAAACCATTAATTTTTTGCTTACTTTTCCGTTACAGTTCACTTACACAGCTCGTACAACTAACGCTCGTAATCAAATATGCAAATGAATCGTCACCACTGAATGTCCATTATATCATTCGGTTGATTTTGATTTCCCTTTGGAGTTGTATGATTGATATGCAATACGGAATGCAAACTAACAAATTGATGAGCGATGAAAGCTAGACGAACATAAAAAAGGCGAAAGAACTGGAGAATCTCTGTGAATTGTACAGAAAGCAAAACAAAATAAAATATTTGCATAAATAAAATAAAAGCATAAAAGGAAATTACGAAGGGCAAAACGGAAGACAGCATGCTAAAATTCGTCTGTTTCAAATTTCATGCAAACGGTTACTATGAAGCATGCACAGCAAATTGCATACCTTGTGGCGTACAACACAGTGCATGCCTTTGACGACATTAGTTTGCGTGTTGACGTATAGGTGGCGCTATCAGTACAGTCGTACAGTGCCGAACATAACATTATTCAGGCATACATTAATTTAATTGGTTAATATTAATTGGCAATAACAAATAAGTAAAAAACATACAAAAGACCATTAAAAATATAATTTTGATGCTGCAAAAGCAAGAAAGATGAAATTCGTGAAAACTATTCTGTAAGGGAACAAAAAATAAATGTTTGCTGTGTAAAATATGGACTTCTCCATTTTTGGAAATCTAGGACAAAATAAAATTTTATAGGAAACCACGTTCGAACTGTTCTTCTCTTTATTGTTTTCGTTTATATTCAAACCAGGCCAATATTGTACCTTGTTTTTCGATTGCCAAATGTCACATCGAACAAAAAGGCAAGCTATTAAACATTGTTGATTAATCCTGTCCGCGCAGTATCAAAATTTGCCATTTGTAGCACCTTCCCGTGGTTTAACGTCCATGGAGCGGATAAATGACACTCATTGCACTGAATGACTGGCTCCCAGGCAAATCTCGTCACCTTTAGCGTGAGACGAAACATACTGAAGATGTGTCCACGCATCAAGACTTTCACCCGTCGGTGCAGCAAAATGCAGTTTTTCTGCACATAGGAAGGAAAACATTCTGTTGAGCCTGCGTATGCTAAGACGTTCCGAGAACGAAGTGAAATTTATTGCTTGTTTTCTTTCGACTCAGAACGCGACCGACCGCGGTGATGGATGAGAAATGGGGGTAGGGAGGGTGCCTCTCCGGGTGGGGTGAGGGTGGAAATGTGATGATGATTTAATGTGTACACATCGTAAAAACCGTTCATGCAATTGCTTTTGAGGTGAATCGTTATGGTTTTTAAACTGATGGTGATAGTCTCGATGGACGTGTGGATGCGTGTGTGGACAGGTATTTTCTTAGCTTCGAAACTGCAACAAGTATCCGAACCGTTGATAGAGGTCTGATGACGGATTTTCTTTTACTGCCTTTGCAAAGAATTCCGAAAATTGCATTTCTACGTGCGAGAATTCATGGGTAAAATCCCTTTTTTATTACAGAGATACACTTCTCATGAGACAAAACAATTTAATATGTTATTTTTGTCGAATTTTCTTAACGTAAAGAGTAAGGTAATGTTACAACGAATCCTAGCATCTACTTAAAACCACCTCCATCTTGACCACCTGAGCCGGAAGAACTTCAAACACGCTCCAGCGAACCTTAGTCACCATTCATTCCTCACAACGCCCGGTCTGCTGAATTGGGATCGAACTTTTTTTTTCCTTCACGATTGACAGATCATACCGACGCCAACGCTAAGGCACGCGCGAGCCGCTCCTTCATTATGTTTTGACCGGTGACGAAGCTGTCCACGAAATCGAGGCACCCGCGTGTCGCGGTGTGTTCGATGCTATCACTCTCACTTTTCAATACGCTAGACGCGGCAGCATTCCAGGACTGTCAACAACACAAAAAGTACTACAAATAATATGAATAGATCGTAGACGGCAAAGAGCAAAGGAAAAAAAAGGCAGGCAAACAGATGCGATCGAAACAAAAATTGTGTCACGCACAATCGATCGTGCGTTGGAGGAAAATAATAAAACGACAAGGCAAAAAGGCAAAATAAAAAAAGGATAAACTGATTAATCGGATTAGCGGGACGAAATAATCAAATGGTATGGAAGATACGATAAAATAGTTATTAAAAAGAAAATTGATTAATTATTTGTAAACATACAGATCTTACTTATTCACGTACAATATGAAACGTGTGAAATTTAAATTAAAAATACAAAAAAAAAAGCGATCACGACATTCAAATTCCACCACCACCATTCGTTAGTATTGTTAGTAAAAGTGAAATTGAATTAACGGTACGGTTTTCGGTTTTAGCCGGCTTTGTGTCATCGGCGGCAACGCAACTTGTTCGACGATTATGCTGCCGTGTTTCTTTGATCGCTTCCGTTACCATGGGAAACGGCAGCATGGAAGCATCAACACAGAGTAATTTTGAACTTCCGTTACGTACAAGAACTACACTATGTGCAAGAGTTGAATGACGATGTAAAGTAGGGTGTAAACTTTATTTTATTATTTGAATTACAGTAAAAGACAGACATTTATTTTGTTGATATATTTTATCGGTTTTTTAGAAGCTGTAAAATAAGTGGTGATAATTTTTTTTTTGACGATTGATCCTTCATGCATTCTTACTATTTTGAGTTATTTATTTACTTCTTCATCGGTTAGTTTTTTTTCCAAGTTTTGCTCATCTTTTCCATTCAAGATTTAGTTCGTTTCCCAGACTTTTTTGTGTGTTGTTTTAGTCGTGTTGAACAATTTGTTTATGCATTTGCTATGTTTTTTTCTGCCATGACTTGTTAATTTTTCTAAGTTTTATGTTCTTCAAGTTTATCTCCTTTCATTAATAACCTTCTATTTTTCAGATTAAATTTTCGATAGAAATAGTTAAAGTTTAAAAAAACTATTTGCACGTTACGAATGCCTTTGTTGATGTAATGAGAGTTGCACACTTGAAATACCTTAAAGAATTTCCAAACACACTTTATCCACTTGTGGGAACCAAATCCTTTTATTGCTGTAAACTTTCATTTGCTATCCTTAAAACTGCAGACATATCCATTCGTACACTTTCCATTCGCCAGCCGCTTTTCGAACCGTAACGTTTACGATGAAAGTTTTCATTTACGATCCTTCTCAAACACATCCTTGCATATGACATGCTCGTACACAATGTGTTAATGTTGTGCGTCTTACATCGTTAATTCCCTTTTCATCCAAACTTTTACCTTTTTTTTCTAGATTTCTTGCTTTGTTTTGGCTTGAACGCACCCGTAGAAACGCTGGTAAACAATCGATGTGCGATAAAATTGACGATAGTCCATCGATACCAACGATACTGGCACACGGGTCCCCCATTTCAATTGGCAGCATTGGTGGAAGCGCAAAGCTTCATTTAATGAGCAATTTTCCCATGCTTTCTAAACCGCCGAAATCGAATCGTTTGCTTTCCGAGTTACATCAGCCCGTCCAGCAGAGCACATGTGTGAAATTAAAGGCTTTCGGTTGAAGTGGCGGGAAAAGCGTCTGTTATCAAATGGTGTCTCCCGCCAGGTGGTTTCGATGGCGCCAAACTAGACTCGCATTGGCTCGAATGCGGCTTTTAGAGGTTTAGTTGATAAGTAAAATCATTTCCTGCGATGAACGGTGCCGGTGACCGAGCGCTCTTATCGTTGTTTGTGGCTGGAGCAGATATCGGACTCTCGATTGGGTGCAGTTTTTAATTCGCGTTAATCTTTCTTCTCCTTTTTTTTGAATTAGATACCGCTCTAGAGCGATGCGTTGATGGAAAAGGGCAAGAGTATGCAAATATGTTTTAATGTTTTGTCTGAAGCACGATAGAGATTCATTCTACTTCGAAAAAAGGAATCCAATCTCCAATGACGTAATCGTGACTATCACGCGATCATCCTTTACCAGTAGACAATTCAAGTGTTTCGTGAGATTGTGGGAAGTAGCCCTTAGATCACACAGACCTTTTTGTGATGACCACGCAAATCGAAACACGTCGTAGTGTTTGGTCCAATCCATATGACATCTTGGATCACAACAATCCCAGACGGTCACCGATCGTGCTCTTAGAAAACGTGATCAACGAAGTCGCCGACATATCCAACCCCGATAGTGGATGTTCCAATGAGCTGCTGGTGCATGGTACCGCTAGCATTCCTAGCCGGCCAATTGAGAGTGAAAGGTGGCAGAGAGTTAGATGGAAAATCGAAAGTACGAAGGTATCACGCGATAGGGGCTGTTAAAGGTGATTTTATTCGTCTTGCATGTTCTTTTCATAGTTTGGGAAAGATTTTGTGGTAAGAAATTGATACATAAAGTGGAAAGGCGTACCAGAAGTACCTGTTTATGAATAATTATTGACGAGCCTCTAGAAACTGGCTATCTAATCACTCGATTGACTGTGTTAGGCAATGGATAAAACATTACGAATAATCAATAACTTCCCCTTAATAGTCAATCGAAGCTCATTAAAAGACAATTTAGGTGAGACCACAACTCCAACGACTGCAAATAAGATAGAAGTTGGGGTTTTGATTTCTTGCTCACCAAGAAAACAAGCGCTCTTCTGTCATAGTGAAACAAAAAATCACCCCATCACTATCAAGAACTGTTGAATAATATACTTCTTCTGAACGATTTCTCGAATAGCAACAAATTGACACTATCCCCTAAGCCAGCTCGTGACAGAAATAATTTGCCTAATGTACTCCAAACTCCACACCACACGGTTGACGGATTTTTCCTTCACTTACCCGTTACTGCTGCACAAGGCACAGGGGACTAGGAGGATAGAAAATTACTTCACTGACACGCGTTACTACTTACCGGGATAGGCTGCGAGGCCCTCTCGTGGGTAATCATTATTAAATTGAAATACTTCTTCCACCTTCGATCCGATTCTCTTGATGACCATCCACTGAACGTGTAAAGCGCTTTATTTTTCTTTTTATTTTCTTTCTACTTTACCCGATGAGAACCACGATGAGAATCTTCGATGAGGCTCCACTTGTGATGGGGAGGGAGTACTTGACAATAATTGCTTACTGTTGTCGTGTGAACTATTGTAGTATATCTAATAGTGAAGATTGAAGATTTTAGATGCTTCGAGTAATTTAAGTGTTTTTTTATTAATTGTTTTATTCTCAAGAAAGTTTCAATAAGTCACTACTTGGACACATCCTCATCGTTATTCTGCGAATATTTTCGATTTTCTTGTGTGATTTGGTAAAGCAATATCTAAATGCTTCCACTGCATTAAAATCTGTTACTTGGCTTCTACCACTGCTGATGCTGCTACTACTACCACTACTACTACACATCCCACAGGATCAGGTTTTACATTGATCGGGTATTCCCAATCGAACATGGTACCATCTCTGACATTCAAAAACCATGGCACTCAAAAACGGATGGAAAGGTTTCGGCAGCGAGAGAAAGATGAAGGAAAAAAAAAACATCCAATATCCCGTTTTTCCCGCCTTCACGAGCACGATCCGTGACCTGACATACTGACCATGATAGTTTATTTGCCGTTTTGTATCTCTCTTTTGCTCCCAGCTTCCTCTGAAGTAGCTCTTCACTCCAAAATAAACAGGACATGAATCACGTAATGTGGCTCACGCTAAAACTTCACTCACAGCACACAGAAACACAGACCTGTTGGTACCGTCTTAATGCGGCAACACGACGATTCGCACGAACGCGACAAAGCGCCACTTGGGGGGTTGTTCGCTTCTCATCTCGTCTCGCTCGCTGGCTGACTTGGCGGGTAAGCGCGAATCAACAGGTTATAACAATTATATAAAGATTGACCCAGATCCAGCGTGAAAATATGTTGAGGCTCAGTTTCATCCGTCCCAGCCCCAGTCCTCACTTGGGCTCCCCCATGAGCATCAAAGCGAATCGAATCGTTAGCCGATTTGATGATGCTCATCTCTCGACTTGGGGCGCGTTTTAAGGGATCGCATAGGCTATCTGCCTTGTATCATCTTTCTCACCGCCGCTCAAAGCAATCAAAGATCACAACGAAAACGAAATGAAAGTGAAAAGCAAAATCCATACATGAGTAAGCCAGCAAGGTGTGCCTGGGTTGCTTGGATGGCGCCCACAGCAGCCATCACACATTCGCGATTCAACCTTGAAAAAGAAATGGCCCCATTTCACTAACCGATTTTCCCTGTCCCTCTTTTCATCTCGGTCGGTTCTCCCTGTTTCGTTTCGTCTGCTTTTCTTTTCTTTCTTTACTTTCGCTTTCGTATGCCTGACGGCTTGTGGGTAACGGTAGCAAAACCTGTTTCGTTTGCAAATGAGCGTCTTGCTGGATCATAGCTGGTCGATCAGGCAGTCCGAGGAAGGAACTTAAGAAAATCGAAAAAAATACATTTTTGGGTGTGTTGGGTTGTGTGATTCGGGGTGAGTTTTGTACTTAAAAAAAAAAAAACAGTAAATAGGGTAAGTTTTTGTACTAAGAGAGTAAATAAGTAAATTGCAGTATTTTTTCCTTAATAATATCAGTTTGTAGAAAGTGGCAAAAGACGTAAGTTGGTTTAGTGTAAATTCATATGATTTGTATTTGTATCTTTTAATAATCTTGAAAAGAAAAAAAGCTTCCGATGATGCATCCTCAACTTTCAAATTGCATGAGAAAATCCAAAAAATTAATCCAAGAAAGAAAATGAAGAAAAAAATCCTAAAAAATCACAAGATATCCGGAAAAGACCAGAAAACGCTTTAATCAACATATCTTACCATCACATAAACACCTTTCACCTGATCGAGACAGAAGCTTCCCGATAAGACCGCTCTTCATTCAAGAGAGTTAAAAACAAAGCTCAACTTATTATCAGACAGACAGATGCACGTGCTTCCACGTTATCGTTTTAATCATTAAAAAAACACCAAACACATGAGTAGCTTCAGATACCGTGAATTTCTCATGAATCCTTCACTCGTGACGTCAACGATGGGACGCCTTCCAGCCTTTGCCCACTCATCAGTACCTATTTCCGCTGACCGGATGCGTACCGGAACCTTAAGAACCGGAATCGATAAAAGAAACGGCCAACGACTTAAGTGATACAAGACCAAATCTTAAGCATCAGACCGTACGCCCAAGCCCCAGCGCGATCAATGACGTGTGGTAATGTTCCGGTGATAAGAAAATCGGCAACGGGCGAGTCATGCGATAAAGCGAGCAATAAGGCATTATTACGTATTGTTTTTGGCTGTGAGTCACTTGTTTTTGCACCGCACCGTATCGATGACGTGACGCTGATAGCCGTGTGCAGCTAGTCGGCTCAGCTAATCAATGAATGATTGAGGTGTGACAGGCAGAACTGTGTTGTTGTAGTTGGTTTCCCACCTGCTTGGAGGCGAGTTAGCTTATCTTGCCTGCGAGTACCAAAAACCCACCAGCCACCAGTTCCGTTGCACCCCGTATGTTTACATCCATACATTTTACATGTTTGAGTTCTTTATCGCGCCCGCTGTTGGTCTGCAAAATGTATAAACCCTTTATCGAGCAGGCTGCTAAAAAATTCTTATTCCTTTTCGCGGTGGTCCCCAGGAATGAAATTCCATCGAAATGGGCGACCTGTCGCTTGACGTACCTGTCCCTGCTAATATTTACCAAGCTTTCCTGCACCGAACACAAACGGGCCCATTCTGGACCGACTCGAAGGCTGGTCAGTGGAAATGCGTTCACATGAATAAACCTGATCGCAAGTAATCGACGGGCTACGTAAGATAAGCAATCATAGTGCAAATTGAGGTGCCGCATAAAGTCTCATAAGTGAGATATGCTACGGTAAATAATTTTTTTTGCGCTCCATATTTCATCCCTTACCACAATGACTAAGCGGCGAAGAAGTTAAATTAAGTGAGAATGTCTTGTGCTTATCTGTTTGACCACTGTCCACTGGTTTCTGTGGGAATGTGGTATGAAATGTAAATATTATTTCCATTTGATCTGGTAATATTTTTCCCCCTCGTTCGTGATTAATGTAGGTTAAATAAAGTCTCACCTTACCGAAAGAAATGTTTGTATAAGATCGTCATCATATAATGCTCCACTTTACAAGACCCAATAAACGTAAAGTAAGAAGCTTGATACTTTTTAGATACTCATGCTTTATTAATTTAAAAAAAAAAACGTTGGCCCTCAGAAAGAAGGAATAATTCTAACCGCCCACAAGAAGGAAAGGGCGCCAAAATACAACCAAACAAAACCAAACAAAACGAAATCAATAAAAGCAAAAATGAGACAGAAAAGCATTGAATTGTTTCACCCGGTGCATGATTATATCATCGTCCGGTAAACGCGGGGGATTCCACCATGATCGGTTAGGCGAGTGTGAGAGAGGCTCCCCGTTGATGACGTAGTTAAACTACAGGTGAGTAGGGACTTTTGGAACCTAGCATTAATTTCTAAGTCAGAGCGAAAAAAAAGAAAACAAAAAGCGACAAAACGCGACTGAAGCGGACAAGGGAGCGACAAAGGAGAGGAGAGTGTTGAATGAAACAGTGGAAAGCACGTGAATGAGAAACTGAGTAGCGTGTAGATGTGTGGGGCGGGCACCGTTATCTCAGCGGTGTACGGTAAGAGTGAGAGTGACCAGGCGTCCGCTTGTGCGGGTTGTACTATGAGCTGTGGTGCGAAAAGTGGTCTAAAAACGAAGGATGGCTGGATTTACTAATTTTTCGATATAAATGTTAAGTTTAAGATTATTATTTCAAAAATTGCGTTATCAAAAATTGCAACTAAAAGAGTCCAGTAATTGTAGTGTTAGCTCTGAGCGAAGATGTTCGAATTAATAAGATATTTCTTGCCAACTAGTGATAATGGAAACGAGAGCAATGAAATAATCTGATATGAAAAAGATTTCAGGTATCAAAAAGTGTTTCGTGAGAAAGAAAAATAAAGCGAAAATTGACGAGAAAACCCGAAGGTTTATTGACTGATGGTTTTCGTCTAAGAGTAGTCCTTTCAAGTGGTGAAAAATATCTTGGACAGGACTAACATTGTTTTACTACACTCAACATCCATTTCGGAGATGTCAGATGAGAAATTGAGCAGCTGAAGATGTTTTTTTTTTATAAAATATTTTGGAAACGTCATCGAGACCAACAGATTTTATGATCAAATGACAAAGAGTCATCTTTACCGTAGAATTCGAGTAAGATTTTATCGATTGAGTTATTTTTAGTAGCTTTATTTTCATTACCAGTTTTTTCGCGTAGCTATTCTGTTACAAAAGCTTCAAAATTTCTCTTTCATTAGCTTTCATTAGGGTTTTTAGTATAAAATTTAAAATTAAGTATCAGTTTTGTTCACCTTTTTCCTCCAACTGTGCGGAGGACGCTGGACCCGTGGTTAACTTTCCCACCAGCGCGATGCAGCTCACGATGAGATTAGCCCGTCCACCCTTAACAAAAAGGGTAAGTGAGAGCGAGAGCGCGAAAGAGCGAGAGAACACTCGCGAATGAGCGAATGTGTGCGTCCACCCGTTGCTGTTGGGGGATGATTTTTGTGGGGTTCGGAGCGTGTGTGCGGACCGACCGACCGGCGGTTGGTGTTGTGTGGTCCAACCGCGAGTGGAGTGATAGTCGTGTTGCTACACCGCTGTTGGCTCACTCTCGTTCAAACAGCGCAACCGATCGCACACGCTGCTGCTGCTGCGCGCGCAACACACAGGCTCCCCAATTCAGGGAAGTACGTAGTAACTGGCCAAACTGTTTCGGGTTACAATCATCGTCGGCAAACGACGATCCCCCCGGAATTCGTTCGTTCGATCTGCGAGCGTGAAAAGCCCACGCAATAAAAAAAAAAAAAACGAAGCAATACCCGAAGTGAGAGTGAGAGCTGAGCTGGTAGTAAACGAAGGGAAGGAGGAAAAGTTGAATCGGGACATTTTGGAATCACCCCCAGCGAAGTGACCCCCTACCCTACTATTGCTACTACCACTACCCGCGGACTACTAAGCGGGAAAGTCACACAGTGAGAGTGAGAGAAAGAGTGAGAAGCGAAAGAGCGAGAAAAAAAAACCGACCGCGTGCGAGTGAGTGAGTGTGCGAGAAAGCGAGCGCATAAGGCAGCGCGAAAGAAGCAGTTTGTTAATATATAACAAGTTGCATCATAGTCTTAAGACTTCAGTCTTAAGAAAGTGTACCGTCCACCAACATCTTTCGCAAAAAGAAGAAACCAAAAAAATAAAAAAATACACGCAACGGGCAAAACAAAACAAGCAGCTCAGCACGCGCCGCTGGCTGGCTACATCTGTTTACTTCGGGCTAGAATTTTCCGCGCTTTTTCGAGTGTTTTGATTTTTTGCTTCTGGTTTCATCGAAATTTTTCGATTATTGGTGCCAGCTTAATGCATCCTTGATGTTCGCTGTCAGGATCGGTAACACTGGTGTGGACTGTGGACTGTGTTACAAGATGGAACACGTTACAACCGGTTGAATCATGGATTATTTCTACTTCTGGATCTACAACAAATGAGGACAGTGATGCGAAAGTTTGAGCAAGTGTATACTTTATGAAAGTTTATTGCGTTCACGATTCCGGCCGTGCAGTGAGCGTTGAACAAACTGGACACAGTTGTTCTTGTGGTGTGAATATCTTGCAAAAAAAGGACTGCGAGTGTTACACAAGGTGCAATACGGGAAGAAATGTTGACGCTGTGATAGGTGTGCAATTTATAAGTGAAGAGAAATAGTATCTGTGCAATATTTCGAGTGTGTTTGTGCGTGTGTTCAATAAGAAGAAACAAACCAGCAAGGCTTTATCGTCATCCTATTCCTAGCCTTCAACGAGCCTCTAGTGAGTGTATGTGATCGATATCTAGTGGTGTTTCTCTGTTTCCCCTATATGTGTCCCCTCTGACAGCCAAACAAGTGAATAATTGTTGCAAAAATATGGAATCGCCTCAAATGTACGATACGAATCAAATCCAAGTGCGCAGTGATATCAAGAAGCTAACGATGGCCGCGAACAATAATGTGAACGGTACGAACGGCACGGCCAACGGGGCCTCGCCGACCAACAACAACTCTCCGACGGCGATTAATCAGAACACGCTGGCGCTCAAGCAGCAGCAGCAACAGCAGCAGCACCAGCAGTCCCAGCAACAAGTGCAGCAGGTTCAGCAGCAGGTCCAGCAGCAAGTCCAGCAACAGACCCAACAGCAGCAACAGGTCCAACTTGGCCAGCTTCCAAGCAATGGGGCGTCGGGCTTGCTGTCCAACGGGAACCTGCTGTCGAAGCAGATGCTACAACAAATCCAGTACTCCCAGTCCGAGCTAGACGAGCTAACGTCACAGGAGATCTCGCTCGACCTGCAGCACCTAATTGACGACCAGTTCCGTGACCCGGAAGCGCTCGGTATCTTCACCGAGATGGTCACGGTCGGCAGCACGAACGGTACGATGGCAAATCCGTTGGTGCAGACGGCCGCCGCGAAGGCTCTCCAACTGCAACAGGCACGCCTCTCCCAGCACACGAACGGTGGCAACAGTTACCAGCGATCGTTGGCATACATGCCCCAACCCGTACATACCGGGGCAGCTTACGGAAGTACCTCCAGTGATGAGAACAGTTCCGTTGGATCCTCTGCCGACTCGGCCAACATTAAGGAGGAACCTGTCGATCCGAACGAATATCGCCGACAACTGCTCGCCAATGGAGCTTCCGGTGGTGCTCAGTTTATGGGCACCATTAACGGTTACCAGGGACTACCGGGGTCGGGCGGTGGCACAGCTGGCGGTGGAGGAGCGACACCAAACGGTGTGTCCGGTACGTTAGGTTCCGCCGGCGGTACAACACCAAACTACGTCACCAACGGTAACGGCAACAGCTTCTCCAGCCTAACACCAGCCACCGTCCTACATCACCAGGCCTTACCCCACCTATCCGGAGCAGCACACCTGGCGAACCTTACCAAACACAGCAAAATGCTACCACACGTTGGTCGCAAAACGCAGCAAAAAATCGTCGACAAGGGCACGGACGAGTATCGGAGGCGACGGGAACGCAACAACATTGCCGTTCGGAAGTCGCGCGAAAAGGCGAAGGTACGGTCGCGCGAGGTGGAGGAGAAGGTGAAAACCCTGCTGAAGGAGAAGGATGTGCTGATACGCAAGATCGAGGAGAAAAACAACGAGATTGCACTGTACAAGCAGCTGTACATGCACCTGATGAACCACAGCAATCCGGAGATCAATCAGATCTGTCGCAGTGCGCTTAACCTGTCCAACATGGGCGACCACATGTGATCGGTAGTGTCCGTTACCGTGATGTCTACGCTGTAAATATGAGTGTGTGCGCGTGTATTTGCTGCCCACCAAGAGAACTTTCCTCCACCGTTGTCCGATCAAGGGGCTCGATCGTCTTCTGCAGGGTTTCATCTCACTTTTCCCCAAATAGCCTTACGCAGTCGAGGTGATCGAGCCATCTATCGGGAAGTGAATCGTTTTCTACCCCTATGCAAGCTACGTCCTGAAGCTGTAAAAAGGACTTTCTTCACTGACGTTCCGTTTGGCGTTTTGTATCACGAACCAAAGACAACAGAGACTCCGCATTCTTCCTTCCCCAAAGCATTGGAAGAATCGAGCCAACCTAGACACGCAGACAACGCGAACGCGGACGAACAGGAAGAACACGAATGCTTCGAAGGAAAGGAAAGCGATTTAGTCTGGCCAGGGCAGCTACGAGTTATCGTCGATAACGTCACATGCACTGTGTGACGGGCAAGTCGAGCGCAATGGGCGTGTGACGAGAATCGCGCTCGAAGGAACTTAAATACCTGTACATAGTGTTTAAGAGATATTTGTGTTTATTTGCTATGTTATTAATGTTATTATAATTGTATGCGGTGTGTAAAGTGCGCTGCCAATAGTGAGGAAGGACAAGGGTAATACAAAAAGGTGGGGACGATTTAGAATAATAACCTGGAGGATGATGATGAACGACGAAAACCGTACGACTCTTACTTACTTAAGAACTGCACAAAGATTCATACACACCGTGGGACAGCTGTTTGACAAGACTTGATAGAATTGTTTCCTTGCTCGTTTATCATTGTTACTTTTTTTTCTGGTTCATTTGTTACATCTTTTTTCATCATTCATATTTTTCACATTCGTCTTCTGTGCACACCCTTTTTTTGTTCTTTTACTTTTTTTCCCCCTTTCTATTTTTCTCTTTTCTATTTGGTTATGGATCTATTCAAACTATAAATAATCCTTGTAAGACTGACGTTTCTATGGCTCTTCTGCTAAACTCCTCTTTTTAAAGTAGTTAATTTTTCCTGATTTTCCTGCATGCTATGTTCTTCCTTTTCTTCTGTTTTAATTTATTTACTCTATTTTCAAAACTTTCCTTTATTTGTTTTCACTATTTATTTTTTCTTCTATTTTAGCCACTCATATTTTACTTCTCTTCGAAAAAAATTCTATTGTCTTTATCATTCTAAAATCGTAATTTTCCTCTCCGCTGTTAAATTTCTTTTTCGGAACAAAAACGCTCTCTTTCTTTACCATTGGCTCTTCATTTCTTTGGAAACTTTTTCTTTCCTTCTTTGGTTCTAATACATCATTTTGCTTCTTTCTATTGCTTTCTCGTCTGTTCTATCATATCATTCATTTTCTTATCTTTTACTCTCATCTCTATTTTCTTTAACTTAAAAAAGACATCGTTTGCAAACTTTGTTGTTTTTCTTCACATGCAAAACCCCCCCACCCCCCACCCCCCACCCCCACCACACTCATACTCCAATCAGGGCAGTAGAAAAGCTTAGTACCAGTAATGTAAATAGCAAACCAACCGCACAACCCCAAAAAACGTAACCTGCTTATCGATAGAGTAATATCGTTACCAACCACTCTGTACGCACAAAAAAAAAACTCTGCATACTGAAGCGAAGGAATCAGTAGGTCTCTGACATCATTCTAGTAGTCGATTAGAATATGAGGGTGATACAACGCACCACCGATGGTTCTAACCAACTAAATCGGGTAACCGGGTTCGGATGGCTCGAGAAATATGAAACAATGAAGCAATGAAAAATCAAAACCAAGTCGATAAGTAAGGCGTTGGGGTTGAATATTTAAAACCGGAGTTGCGCTCCCAATGCGAAATGAAAGTGAAAGAGGAAGTCACTTGTCGTTGCGAAGGTTCGCGCCGTGGATGAAGAAGAAAGCTACGCAATCGCAGCGCAAGACCGTAATGAAACCGAAGATAAATTATGAAGAAAATAACGGATGGAAATGTGTTAAAGTGTTGCTAAGTGAGCGTCCTACGAATCGAAACGTTAAGTTACCAGGTAGATAATAATACGCAATCCATTCGAATGGAAGCTCCTGCACGTAAAATATGATAGACAAAATCACACAGACATTCGTTTGCTAAAATTTATACGCGCTCATCGGATTGTTATGATTTTTTCTTTCTTTCTAATTTAATTCGTTGATTAAAGTTTTGTTTTTTTTTTTTTGTTTGCGAAACACATTCTCGATCATCATTGGACACACTATTCCATTGCAGTGAAAATTTTGTGTAAAATAAATTAATTTCACCCAGTTCAAAAGTCTTATTACGGAAAGCGTATGTAGGATAAAATTAAGAAAACAAAAACACGGCAGCAGTGCAAAACAGTGCGTCAAACGGTCTCTGATAAATAAATGATAGTGAATTGTATACATCCTGTAAACCTGTAAACACACCACCTTTCTTCTCAGCTTGTGATGGTAATACAAACTCCCTTGTTGTTAGCTGAATAGTAATCGATCGAAAATCTACATAAACACGGGCTGAATAAATGTAATAAACTCATTTAAAATATCAAAACCTACAGCTTATTAATTCATTCGTTCTGAAATGTTTGAATCCTCCTTTTTCTGTTTAGCTGCAATTCTATATCACATCTACTTAACGCTGTTTATATGCTCTTATTAATCGTCCGCGTCAAGTACTTCCTCGTTTGTTTAGTTTCCTCTATTTTAACATTAAACGCCTTAATATACTGAGACGAATAAAAATTCACCTTCAACCCTTCATTCGCAAAAACAAGCAAAAAATGCAAAAGTATGACCGTTTTATGTCTAACTGATTGAACAAATGGTCCGACACATGCGGTGCGAGAATAAGTGCGCCACAGTTAATCGCGCCAAGTGGAAAGAAACACAATACCTATCTACCGACACTAAGAGCGGGGGGAAAAAAACCTCACAGCAAACAATAGACCCAACAGTTTGAGGATTTTGGATGCGCGCCAGTAATACGGGTGCCAGATATAGAAAATTGGTGGGGTCAAAAATGATTACTCTCTTTCCCGACACAACCACCAAGCTCGTTCGTTGCCTGGTGTGAAATTTATCTCTATTTTCATAGTTTAATGTAAATCCAAACCCACGAGATGGTGAAGGATGCGAAACGAAACATGTCACCAACATATCAGAGCTTCCTTTAACGTGAGCCATCGTTCTGGCACGCTCACGGTAGTGTTTGCTGACCATTGGAAGGGAAATTTAGTTCGGTCGACCATTTAGAAGGCCTGCTGGCGTGGCCCTTCTAGTTGGCACTGTCACACACGCTTTGACTGCTGGCCCAGGGAGTGATAGCCGCGCTTGACAGTGGATTGTAAATGAAGCGTACCCAACGGGAGACCCTCGGCATGGTGAACGTGTTAAGAGAGGAACATTTTCGCCACATCAAAGCAGAACAAGATTGCTGAATGATGGAGGTCGCACCCAGAAAAAATTGCGAGGTTCATAGTTGATGTGCGAATGCTAACTATTACCGATTGCGAAATCCACTATAAAAGCGAGACAACGGCGAATAAATGTTTCCCTTCCTTGCTCAAACCTCGCGCCGGTGGGTGAAAGTGGGCTGAACTTGAGCTACTTACTTAAGTGATGGGAGAAAGATATTGGGAAGACAGCGATGTGAGTAAGGTAAGAAAGGCTTGGTGTGAATTGCCTTTCTTTTGGGTGTTATGTGATGATCGTTTCAATGATGGTTTGATAATATTGGATAGATATGTATTTATTATGTTATTATATGTACTTGTTTAATATAACATAAAATCAAATTATTAATGCTAGGAAATAATGATGGTAAACGAGATTAATTTTGGTAGTTAAATTATTTTTATTTTGACACCAAACACAATAATATTTCACAAGTTTTGAATTTTCGTATTTTTTAATTAACTGTAGCTTAGAGAATGAATCGCATCCAATTTAATTTTCTTTTGCACATTTTTTTTAATGATTATTTTAAGTATGACAGCTTGCGCCATATCGACAACACCGCATTTGATGACTATTTATATAAACTAGAATTACGGGGCATTTCCTCCATATATATTTTGCACAAATATCTTTGTGAATAAGAATTCCTTTTTCCTTCATTTATACATCAAAATAAAGCAAAAATTCTATGTTTTTATTAAAAATAATCAAAAAGAAGGAAATAGTTTTGAAAAAAAAACCCCAACACACCATCGTTATCGTATTGATAAACGAACAAAGATCTATATTTTCATTTTTTTATTGATACAAATAGATAATTAAAATGATTCTAACTCTATTTCGTGAAAGTGTTTCTCTTAAGCTAGATTTTAAATTTGCAGTTTAAATTTTAACCAAATTTTATTATGCTCAAACCCCTGTATAGATGCGATCAATGATCAACTTCCAAAACAATACAAATAAACGGTAAAGAACATTAAATCAAACACTGTAAGCCATAAAGAAGGAAAGAAAAGATCGTAAAACTAATGCTCGCTAGCTCGTAGCATGTCGTTCACACGATCGTAACAAACACACGTGTAACTCGATCGGTTTATCAACGTGACAGTTAACCCGTCAGCCCGCCAAAACCAAACGTACAAACCGCCCAACAACACTTCATTTATGTTTGGTTTTACTTCTACGCTTTTTTTTTTAACTGAAACTGTTTCCGGATTACTTGGGGCCGAAAAAAAAACTTTCACTCTCGCACCCGCCTGACCATCGCGGGAAGTTTGACAATGGCAGGGCCACACAATGCGCTGGGGAAGGTTTTGGAATTACGAAAAAAAAAAAGACACAAAACAAATAAAGGCGAAATAGTGTCTCTCGGACAGCATAACTTCCGCCGTATTGATGGTTTTAGTTTTGTTTTCTTCTTTTTATTTCTCTCTCTCTCTCTCTCTCCCTCTCTTGCTCGCTCTCACCCAACAAGAAGTAACGCATGAGTTTTGCATTTAATGCACCGGTCAATCAAAAAACCTCACACACATCACAGCTGCATGATGCGTTCGAAATACACACACACACACAAGCACGAGCGCGCTGCACATCGGAGGACGGAATTATTTATAAAATGACCTTCCGCAGCCCTTCAGGAACCTTTTTCGGGTTCCGCTGCAAGGTGTGTACGTCCATTTGTCTTGCGTCTTGGGAAGTACGCATATTATACACAAACAAATGAACGCTCAGGCATCACTGTCCTGTGCACACCGCATCGTGCAAATGATAAATAGAAAGTGTACTATCTTGCAAGGTACGCACTCCAACTCCGCCTGCGTTCCACGCTCCTAATCATTTCTTCACGCTGGCACACTACTGACCTACTGCCGGATGCAGCCGGATGCATTTTTTATGTTGCGTTCTGGCTTCCCTCGTGCAGGGCTGGCCGGTTTGACCGGATTCGGGACCTAAATTCTATTCTTAGCACACCGGTTCGGTTCTGCTGTTCGGTTCGGCTAGGCGGAAACCTGGCCAAGCAGAGCGCAACGTTTGGTTCAGTTCCTTTCTGACCGATTTTTTTCTTCCCATGTTTTGGGAGGTACTTTTCTTTTTACTGCTGCGTGCTAAATTCACCACCCTATCTTATGATCTCGTGCTCCAGTGCTTAGTAGAACACATGTGTTTTTGGTGGGAGGCGCCCTATGAAGATACTCGTTTGTTCTACTGAGAATCGCCGATCTGAACTTCCTGTTGCAGTGCCGAACCGAATTTGAGCCGAAATTTGAATCGAATTGTTTCCGGTCAGGACGGAAAAATTTGTTCCATTAATTAATAATTTTGTTTACAAGGCTGTGCGGAGAAAATGAGGTGACAGACACGAAAGAAAGGTGTTAAAATATTATGTGTTGATAATCGGCCACGGGAAACCGTGTCGTAGCTGTGGAAATGGATCATTTGTCAAGATTTCCTACTACCGGACGGATGCTCGTATAAATTTAACATGAAAAACAGTCCACGCAGAAGGCTGAACTTCTCAAGATGTGTAAAATTTCTCCATAAAACTACGATCAATCTTTTATAACAAATGGACATTTTAAAGAATGATTAAATGTCTGCGTATTATTTACAAATTTGTCCCCTCGCTCATTGCTATTGAATTCTAACTGTTTGAAGTTAAAAATTTAGATTAAGTAAATAATAGGTCAAATTTGCTCACTATCTTCTCCTTCGTCGTGGATTCTCGACCTGTTAGGACCGGTGTGGTCGTCAACTTGTTGGTACCCCGTATTAGGATAGTCAACCCTTACGACGAGGGAACAGTCCGGTTGGGATTTAAATCCCTAGTCCTGTCATGTGAAAAACAGCAAAGGTGTCACCCTCTATCCCTGCTTTATTTATCTACATGACTAACCATATTATTCAAACATAATAATTAGCAAATATTCTTTTGCTTCAATCCGTTGGTTTTGCTCTATGTTCAATAAATTTCATAAACCAATTATCTGAAAGATTCTAATAACACTCGTTGCTTAAATTGGTTGGTTTAATTCACTTTTTGACTGGAGATTTGCTCCTAAAGTACCAGCCTGACTTGTAGTCCACGGAAAACCGACCGATAGGTGTGCACTAAATAAAAATCGAAACCGAAAGCGCTCGAGTCATAACCTTAGCAATAAAGCGTTATATTGTTTTACTCTTTTTATGCAATATTTACAATAAAACCATGACCCAGGTGCTGCCAAATTCTGTTATTCTTTCATTCCAGTTACTTCACACGATTGCTTTTTTCCTATCAAACCTTCCTGTTTTTTATGTTGTTTTTTTTTTAATCACTTCAAATAGGATGATAAGGTACATAAACGCATAATAATGATGTTCAACACCGAATTGACTGAAAAAGATCATCCCGAATTGCTGTCGTTGTTTATTCATCGCAGTGTAATTTGAGTGCTTTGCTTTATCACTAAATTTCTTTCTCTTTTACTAATGCTGGCACCGTTCGTTGGATGGACCCCTGGTTTGATCGGACCAATTAGCAAACTGCTGCAGTGATGCAGTTTGCAGTGCTTTCATATTCCCCTTGGTAACGATTTCGCTGCATCTCTCACCTTTGCTCCTTGCCGTGCGTTCGAACGCGGATGTCAGTACCGCTGATAGCAGTAACCTTGAACTGCTAAACATTTGGCGAAGGTGCCAACGACCGTACGGATCCGCAATTAATGTATGTTGGTGTGAAATATAGTGATTAAATGATCACTTACATCGTTTTTTTGCAAATAGAAGGAGTATAATATTCCTCAAACTCTTAAACAATTTATAAAATCTTTATTATTATTTTTTTGTAGAATTCTTGATAAAGATTTGATACAGTTTTGCATCAAAATCCTCGAAATATTTTCTTAAATTTCTACCAAATTCAACATGCAACTCCCACCAATCATTCTTTGACTCAAAATCTTTATTCTAAACCCCCGAAAGACGAAAAAAAAAAATGCACCAATATCCCTTCACCGCACAATGAGTAACTGCTGCATTCTTCTGCAGCACAAACATCCGATGATGCGAACAGAAGACCACCGAAAAAAAAAGAACTGGTGCGGCACCAACATAAGCATAACAAACCACGCATCTGAAGAAAGCAAAAATAGGTCAAAACTATTTAAAACGAACCTACTTCAAACCATGCCCTATGGAGGTGTAATGGAGACAACCGGAGTGAGAAGGGGAGACATAGAGAGAGGGCTCGAGGAATCGGGGCAGAGCGATCGCCCCATAGTGGTGTTAGTGTTTGAAGTTGGGTTGGAAAGGTGGAAACTAAACCAAGTCAGAAAAAAAAAACAATCCCACCCAAGATAAGGGTGATTGTCTCACGGGAACGAAGGGAGATGAGGAGAAGACATAAAGAGGAGGCAGCCCTTCCCGCTAGCCCGTTCTCACCAAGAGGACCAAAAAAAAAACTTCCCTTTCGATGATGCGCAGACCGGTATAGATCAGATCCAAACCTAAATGGCAACGATCGCGCCCGATGGGTGGAAAAGAGAAGACGCAATATCAAATCAAAGACAAAGAAGAGAGCCCTACGCAAAAGGGCCAACAACGAGCAAAACCAAAAAGAAACACAGCAAACGAGGGTGGTGTTGGGCCGAATTGGTTGGGCCTACTATTGCTTAGACGCAAACCCAACACAGACAAACGAAAGCAAAAGTGATCGAGCCCTTCACCCATACACCGACATCGCGCAGGCATCAGGCGTTGTTAAAATGTGAAGACGCTCCACCACGGTTCTGGCAGCTTCTAGGGTTGGTTTGTGTGTGTTTTTTTGGGTGGTTGAGAAGAAGAAAAAAAAGCACCAAAACTAGAACACGTTCCTCGAAACATAGTGTTCGAAATACTACTCTTTTCTATCCCTCTCTGTATCACTATCTCCCCTCAAGACGGACGGCCTTCCTCAGCTGTGGTCGGGTGTGGCACGGAAGGAATTTATGTTTGCGCTCGTCGATTTGTCTTCGTGTTTGTAAGTGTCAGTCTCTGCTGGTGTACCATACATTTAAGGGAAACCCATCAACGAGTAAAGAAGAAGCAGCAGCTAGAAGAAAAAAACCTCCCGAAATGAATTATGCACTTGACCAGTGCGTTATGCGTTAAGTGTGCGGCCTTTTTTTGGAGTCGTTCTGCTTCTATTTCGATGGTACGGTGCACAATGGGTGATGAAGAACTGGAAAAGGGCGTTAAATTTGGAGAAAAAATTGATTAAATGTTATCAAATGTTGTAATCAATTTCTTTCTCAAAATTTTGTTGACGAATGAAAGGATTCTGATTAGGATTTAATATAGGGAAACAATAATTATCAAACCGATCTTGCGACCAAAAACTATGCCATTATGCAAGATAAACTCCGACATCCACTATTAGATCATTAGAATTTATCTCAACATTTCTTATGCGATACCCACTGTGCAGTGAGATGTATTCGTAGGGCCTGGACAACTACTTGATGGCTTGCGGCGTGATAAGACGTAGAACACAGTGAAAGGAAAACGGGGGAAGGGCCGGAGCAGCCCTTGCTGTTAGTAAGATAGTGAAGGCGAGAGGAGGCGATCCCGTTGTTAACCTCCTAAAATGCGAAAGGTTCTGGTTTTGGCCTCAGCCAACGTTCTGAAGTGGAGGCCTCAAAAACAAAAACTGTGCACCGAGTTGACCGAAAAGTAGGTCACGCCACGCTCCCAACTGCAGTCACTCTTTACTTACGGTTCCGCTTAAATATCGATGTTGGCGATGTACTGATGATGTTAAGGAAGCAAAATATGGGCCATAGTGCGTCTTGAATTCGACGCATAAAATCAATCTCACTAGAAATTTTCGAAGATCATACTGTAAGTCGTTTTAAGTTATGCAAGCAGATCTGGCCTTTAAAAACATAATGCTTCAACATTAATCTTCTGCTCGAACCAAACTATCTTCCAGCAGGATGAAGCCTACTTCCCATGACTTGACAACTCTGCACGGAATTGCTGTCACCAACCAAAGCCACTTGTTAGCATCTTTTCGTTTTCGATCATCGGAAACGGCATAAATGAGACATGAAGTCCAAGAGTGACCAGTACAGGAACTCGCTAAAAATACGAGTTCCACAATGGTTAACAATCTGGAAAGGGAAAGTGATTTCTATTTCTTTGCTCGTTACTTGTAACTTTACTTGGGATGTAGTACCGTGGTTTCCAAGGTCGGCCACGGTCCACTTCGGTTTGTAGGATGACCGGTGAGGTTTGTTTTTATCACGTTTGTCACCCTTATGCAAATCGCTCGCACAGCTCCACAGCTCCTCAGCTATGTCCGACTGTACCGTACCTTCGCTCGGGAAGGCTCTCCGGTAATAGGCCTACAAGATCTGTAAGAAGACCTGTGAAACCTATAAGCTAGGAATCGCCAAGAGTTCCCGCATCAGTTCCATCTTTTATGTCATGTTTTATTCAATCACACGCAAAATAAACCAGTCTAGGGTCCGGGTGCGTAGTGTCTGCCATAGCTACGCACTACCGCCAGCAGTGCCAGGTAGACGAGTGGACGTGCGTTGATTTTTAATAGCGATTCCCTTTCCCGCGGCCCATAGTGACCATCCAAGCCGGTGGAAAATGTATTGTGGGTTATATTTTAAAATGCACAAGTTTATCGCTTGGCGAGCTGAGGATTGCCAGCCTGAGCCGGAGGCTTCTGCACGAGGAGTCACCGAGTTTGGGTCCGCGTCTTGTCTGACCGAGAGTGTCGGGAGTGGGCCACAAAGGTAAACCACGAAGAAGATCTACCTCGTTTCGAATCGTTGGTGTCGCTTCTTCAGCACGAGAAAACGACCCAACTGCATCGAATGCGTCACTTGTGGCCACACAAGCCAAATTGGATACCGAAAAGCGAAAACCATCAACATTCACACCTCGAGCGAAGGAAAAAGAGAGAGAAAAAAACTTTCGAAACTGCATTACATAATGCAACGGCCGGTTTGTTTGCTTTGGGTGGTGAACCGATCGCCACCCCAGACGCACCTCGCACACAGTGGATGAATCTTCAGCGACGTACGGCGGCTCCCCGCCCTAGGAGTCCCAAGAAGGATCAGATAATGTTTGACACCTTATGATGAGCTTGTGTACATTTGTCTTCTCCTGTTACGCACGCACGCAATCAGACAGGGAGTGCTTTTTCGCCGTCCGAGAAGATGTAATGCGAATCCTGCTAATGGATCATATCCAGCACCGTACGAGACACACTTTATCTTGTCGGAAGAAAACAGTACCTTATTAGGAATGGACCGAAATTTGTCAAGTGATCTTCTGCTCCTCTCTTCCTGTGGTCCTTTTTCCCTTGAAAATGGTTCCGTACTTCCGTCCCGAAAAAAGGGACAGGGTTGAATACGGAATTATTGAAAGGGGTCCATCGGTGTACTCGCTTTGGTACACACGCACGTACGCACTGCGTCCCACAAAACTCTCGCCAGTAGCTCAGGGTTACTGAAGGAGAGGAAAGGGTCGGTATTAGGGCCCGTGGGGGGAAGGGGATTAAAATTTAAATCGATTCAAGCGGCCGGGGCGTCGGGTCGAACGAGCGGAATCACTTAAAAAGCCATATCTCGGATGTTCTGGTGGGTCCCGCTGGTTAAACTAGGCCATCCACGACATCACACGAACACGGTAAGGGGATGCTTGTGTCTGTCACCATTTTTTTAAGCTTTGTCTCTTCTGCTACCTAGTGAGCTGCAGCTGTTTACGTTTATTTTTTACTTCACTGATGAAGCTCCGTAGGAAGCTGCGAGTAGGTGGGTCGGGCCCTCGCTTGTACCAGAACGTTTGGAGATGATCGCAAATGAATGAATGGCTGTGGATGTGCATATCCCGCCAAGCGAGTGAAGAACCTTTTATGGAAATTGTGCATCGTGCAGATTGTGCCTTTATGGTTAGGTCCGAAGCTAATGGTGGGCTGAAACTATTTCCGGAACGAATTTATTAAAGGGATTTATTAAAAACGGAACGCATAAAAATCTTTTATAAAAACAATGAACTAAGGAAGACTTTTAATAAGCATTAATAAGGCGTAGCTTCTTTAATTTAAAATAGCGTTTTACGACCTCAATAAACGTGACGCAACCATCGAATAAGATAAACTATCAATCACCGAAAGCTTGATAGCCTATTTTGGTACGCATTTTTTGAAGTCCTAAATCTTCTTGTCTCTGGGCAGCGTTGTCCAGTCGATAAGCACAGCTTTGCTAAAGGTCAAGCCGCATCATCGCGCGCGATCATCGTGATCTTTTCTTTTAATTTTGAAATGGATAGTGATGCGATCGTATAGATTGATAGGTTGATTTGATATAAAGCTTTGGATGCTTTCAGATTCAGTGATGGATCAGCATTTTTGATGAACATCCAGTACTGCTCATGTTGACGTGATGAGCAGCCAGATGTCATAGTGGTAAGGATGCCAGGCTTTCACAAGGAGACGTACGACGATAGCTTGCAATCGATGCTTAACGGAGAAAAGGAGTATAAATCAGTTTCAGTCAAGTTCTTCTGAGAACCTGTAAGTCTCTTACATTTGAGTCGTTTTAATATCAAAATTTAGTTATTATATTATTGGTAAAAGAGGATAAAATCAAGGATGTTTAGAAAAAAGAAGGAAATATGTACTTAGTTTACAGCTGCTTTACCTTACATGTATAGAAGAGTAGCATCTACATTTCTCTTTGTTTATCAATTATCCAGCATCTGGAGCTGGGGCTAATCCAAACTTCTGCTTCCGATGCAAATGATTCGTACACACAATGCAGCCTGCTCCAGCATTCTTGGGGCACTGCTAATGTCTATATTTGAATTGACACTGTCAATGGGTTCAATTTGCATAGCCAAACAACACATGCCGTATGTTTTACCGGCAGGCAGTGTTTGCATCGATCACCGTTTTCCGAGCAACAAAGTAGATCGATCGGTTTTTCATTTTCAAGTTCATGTGTTATGTTTCTTGGAGAATAATCAAGAAACATTTCAATGCACTTTTTTGAGTATCTCGAGAAGCTATAGTGACATATTTTTATGCCTTCAAACGTTACGAAGATTGTAGAGTAAACAGTCATGCATTGCTACAAAACCTCAGAATAATTGTTACCTGTCAAGCAGATCCCAACCACATAAATCGATCGATCTGTTACTCAGGTGGCTAATGGTGTAACGTGCAGGCCCTTCCGGTGCTGTTTGAACTGTTCTACCAGCACCGGGCAAACAAGCGTCGCACACCGTTTGCGCAGCAGCACGATGGTAGGGTTAAGTATCACGCACGCGTACTGTTTGCGCTGTTCCTCTATCAAAACCCTCATGTGTCTGCGGCTGTGATGGCACTGTGATGATAGGGACGTGCTGGGACAAAACTCACTTGACTTCGTACCACCAAGGTACGCCCTTATCGCACGATATGCTGCTACGGCGAACGTTGATTACGACCTGGAACGGACAACGCCATAACACGGAACTCCCCTTTTGTAAACGGAGCAGCACAAACTTCAATCTCGTACTGCAAGTGCAGCATAAAACCTTCGCGAGCGAGGTGACCGGTTACATATGCAGACAATGCAAACATATTGTCTGCTGCGTCTTCAGGGAGCAGCACGCCAACAGCAAGCAGTCGCGCTGAAGTAGGCCAATCGATCCACTTGACGTGAACGCACCCAGTCCGGTTGGAGCTCGAGTCCCTCGGGTTCCTTCAGATCAAGAGCCCTGTCGATTGTCCCTCACGAGCAGGGACTCAAAGTTTCCATCCATACATTGTAAGTAGGCCAATGTTAGTTACGCTGATAATTTTGTTACTTTTTTTCTGCTGCTGCTGCCGCCGACGTTGTCCACGTTCCATGCCCGAAAGCGAGCGTGGGCTTTTGGCGTGATAAGAAAACTGGGAGCTTGTAGCGACGTCAAGGGTGTAGCTCTAAGGCCTTAGAAAACTATCGTAGAGCCGATTACGATAAGGAAGAGACGCTCGCGTGAAAAAAGAAGGATTATATAATGTTTGATGATCGGCACAGCCGGGAATCTGTGGTCAGTCGGTCGGTCGGACGGTAAAGTGTGTTTGCAACCTTGGCACGGCTCAAGAGGGACTTTGAGCCTTTGATGGTTGCTTTGTGATTGCCGATGCAGTTGAGTTGATTAGGAACGATCTTTTTCATTTCGTCTAATGGCACAAATGCGACTAATTTATTTCGAACATGCTTATACCAATGACTCACAAGATGTAGATATTGTGCCATCATAAATTATAGCATCTCCCTAGTAGTAAATCAGCTCCGGTGTGGTCTACACAGCTTTTTTCGAGGTTAAGTCTGGATCGCTTCCAGCAGGAGATTTGTTAATTATGAACGATCCAACGCATGGGTTTTCGGTGCAATTATAAAACTGTACCCGTGTAGCCATCTGTCATCTGGGTTTCAGTTTCGCGCTGCGTCTACAAATATACGTCCTAAATCCTTTCTTGCCGTGTTGTTCTGGTTGCACATCCGGTGGGCGATCAATGGCACTTTCGCCTTCGATGGCACAAAGGTGTGTTCGCATTCTAGTGCTAGCGCTGTCAGTCTCCTGCCGTGCATCTCCGGGAAGCCAGCAGAGCATCCATCTGGGGGGAGAACCCAATCGGTGGAACACCTACGTCACCGAGTGATGCAGTTTGGATGTTAGATGCTGGTTTCGATTGTGCTGGATATCCAGCTATGCGTGGAGCCACCATTAGACGATCTCCAACACGAATCGCACACATCCGCGGTGCACGAATGTCTACGGGCTCATATATGGACCGATGCAGCTTCATCGACCCACAGACTAGTGCGTCCACGCGTTGCCCACAATCCACGTAGGCTCGGTGCATCATAATTGGAGAGGTTTGTACGCGAAGACGTGCCCTTCCTAAATGACGCATTTTAGCAGCCAGCTATCATAGACGAGCTGTCGCTCGAAGTTGGCATCGTAGTCGAAACATGTGGGTGTCACTCAATATCTAGCATCTAATTGTCACCTCCTGCACTCTGGTGCCGCTGTGACGCTTCGGAACTGCAACGGATGAATCATAGAAAGTGAAACGTGTAGCGAGTCTTCCGTGGGTCTCGTAGATACAAGCGTACGTAGTGGATCATATATTTATGAACGAGTTGGCTATAAGAATATAGCTTTGTGATAGGACTTTGAGTAAAATAATAAAGGTGATGTAATGATGATCAACTGATTGCAACAAATCTTTTGTCCTAGTTTCTTATTTATTTTAGGAACAACGGAAAAACCCATAAGCTGCGCAATAAATTCTATGTCTTAACATGTTCCCCGTGATCCATCCCCAATGCCAGCTGTAATTCCAGTCCCAGCACAGCACCGTACAGCATCATGGGCACGAAACTTCTCACGAACCACAACGATCAGTAGGGAAAATGTCCTATCTATCATCAGCCCCGGCACCAGGAAGTTCTTTTCCCGTAACCTTGCTTAGCCCGCCAGCCATCAGGAGAAGAATCAATGATCAATGCGAGTTTCTTAAAGCTACCTCCCACCCACCCACCGACCCACTAATGCAGAAATCACGACGTGCACGTCAATCTTCACGCGTGAGGCAGAACGGTTTTCACTTTTTTGTTCCCCTTTTCTTCTGCACCGTCCGCAAATCACGTTGGCGGGAGATGTAACGCTGATGCTGTATGCTCCCAGCTTGGTACGCCATACCTCCCCGCCAAGAGCACCGCAACGCCTAGAGCTTAGAAAAGAAGGAAGAAAATAGAAGAAAACAAGTTTCCCCTTCAACAACCTTCCTTGCTTCGATGCCACTCATGTCCCTCAAAACTGCATAGGACTGCGGCATTCGGTTAGAGTGTGTGTGGTTCGATGTAAAAATCGTTACCCTCCCCGAAAACCCCTTCTCGCCCTCAGCTTCGGGGACCCCATTACAACCGTCCACAACACAGCGACAGCAAACTACCAAAACAACAACAGCACGGCGATCGGTGCCTGCTGTAGTGTTAGTGTCACGATGTAATGGAAATGAATTGACCCACTTTTTTTCGTTCCGAACCGACCTATCTCGTTTCTCGTTCACTCCCAGTGTGTGTGTGTATGTTGTTTTTTTTTTTAGGTGGGTTTTGTTTGCCAGTGGTCTTTGGGGTTTCTCGCCTACCACTCCTTTGGCCTTCCTCCCCTTCTGCATTCCTTCTCTATATTCCAAACCCAACGAGAAGGAAATGCATGATCGGGGAAGTGGCCATTGGGGTTGTTTAGCGGGAGGTGTAAAAAATGGGGGGATGGTGTTTTTTTCTTCTTATGATTGTGCTTTTGTTGCTGTGGATGTTGTAGTCGCTGCTACTGCTCTTGTTGCTTCTTGCGGCTTTACATCCCGTGCCACATGAAATGCAGCATCAACGTACGCATTATAGTACTTTTAGTTTCATTTTTAGCTCGTTTTGCAGATTATTTAAAGCTAGTGGTTAGTGGTTTGGTTGTGAACGCAGTGTTTTTAAAATCTTCATTGATCAGAATCAGCTTCTGAAAAAAAACCAATAAATATAACAATTATAGCTCATTAAAGCATAGTTTAAAATTTACTGATTAATCGTGTACTTCTCTTATTTTCTAGGAAGTAAATGATGCAAGATATATGTGAGTCTTGAAGATTACAAACTGAGATTTCTTACTATTACTAACTTAATATAGCATCTACTTAATTTCATAACCAATCATAAATTATTGGTGGATGATATGTTTATTAAGATGAAAATAATAAACACAAATGTTTAACTACTTCACCAGAAATTCCTATCATTATGTACGCAGTAAATTTTCCTTTTTTTTTTTTTGAGCCAGTTCGACTGTTCTACGCCCTTCCAGAAACATAGTCAACATTCAAACCAACAGGTTTCAAAACTGGAAAACCCCTTCATCTCGTTTATCACGCATCCGTTTACTGACCTGGTACACTACTTCAGATCGATGCAATCACTTCCTCCTTTGTCTTATGATTGCCGCAACGGACGCCACCTCCCGTACGCCGAACAGACAACTTCATTCACCTTTCGCCCTATTCTTGACCACAATCACCTCCTTCACCACCAACTAGCATCCAGCCGCGGGTCTACAGGACTACAGCCTTCCGCCAGAACCACCAGAAGTTTCCCGGTGGTGCAGAGAGCCGAGTGACGACGTACAAGAAAAACCTTCCATTCCATACGATTTCCTTCACAGCATTCCTTCCTCCTTCGATGACCTCAATTCCGGACGGGCTTTACGATGCTGTGCAGACGCGCGTATCTGTGTAGCGACCGGTGCACTTTTCCCTTTCCATCATTCTGGTGGTCCGGTACGCGCTCATCTACGCCTCCGCACGATTCTCGCACGAACGTGCTTTTTCCCCCGTGTCAGTTGGGTGACCGAAAAGCACAAGAAACCTGTCTATCATGTGATCGTTTCGTTGGTATTGGTGGTAATGCTGTAAGATCTATGCAAAAGTAAGTTTCCAGCGGGTCGTATCAAGGATTGTCGTGAAGCATGACAACAAAAACATGAACAAGAGAAGTTTGTTTGAAAACTGTGTTTGATGGGAGTTTTATTTCGATCTATAGGGGTAATTGAATGTGAAAATAAGTGAAGATTAAGAAGAGAATATTATGATGCATTTAAAAAAACCAATAATAGTTATAAGAATACACTAAAAGTATTTTAGTGCAGCATGATGCAGCCTGAAGCAGCTTGAAGTCGTTGTTTTGTTTAGGAACACGCTTTAAGATTTTATAGAATGATGTTTAAAATGTGTGCAAAGCTTCACCAAAATTCGCAAAATTCTTCAACTACTCGTTAACCCGTTCTAAACCACTTAAATGGCCTTATTTTGCTAGCTATTGAATTGACATATTTTTTTTATAAATCTAGCGTCAAGAACAGACTTATGTTTCATACATAATTTTAAAAAATCAATCTATGTTTAATGATTGACTGCGGTTAAGGCTACAAACGTACCAAGGACGATCCAATCTGAACTTTACTTTGTTTTTCAAACCTAATGAATAAAATAATTTATTTTATGTTTTTAGTATTTATGATTACTGTACGATTACTGTAGTAAAATTAATTCCATTTTATTCTATCAAGGGATAATTCCAACGGCGATCACTGTAACACCATCATCCCCAAATGAGGCAACAGAGCTTGCGCAAAAATCTGTTCACTGTACACAGGACCGCACTCCGCTCCATTTGACGCAATAAAGGGAACCTAAAATGTTAGAGCATCTGCTTGCAAATGCTCTGATTATCTGCACCACATCCAGCCCGCTCTTCTCCCCACGCTCGTTATCCCTACCTCGAGCAGCATAAAAGCTCCCGACTTCTTACGCAACATCAACATCGTCTTCATCTCCAGACTCCCCAAGATTTCCATTGTCCACAACACCCACCCACACAGCGGAGGCGACCGTCCCCTAGCCGTGGTGTGCCACAGTTTTCCCTTTCGCATGGCTCGCTTTTAGATTCGCTCGAAACCGAAGCCGACGGCAGGTATCTCAGGCCACTACGCGTGCATACAATGCCCGATAGAATTGGAACGAATTCCGAAACTAGGCTACATCGGGTTTGGAAGATTGTGATTTTCCTTTCGTTTTCGTTTTCTGCTGCCAACCTGCCTATCTTCGTTTTCCCATCGTCTACCCAAAACAAAATGATCTAGCATTTGGTGAAGCAGCAGGAGCAAACCGCAAAAAAAAAAATACATAAACTGAAAACAATTCTCCACGGTCCGATCGTCTATCGAATGCGCGAAACCAAAACACATCCAAAGCCGCGCGGCACGATTCGCGAAACGAAACAATGGCACAGAAGTTAGTCAGTCAGACAGACCACAGCAAAATGTGCAGCGCATTCAAGTCTGATAGGTAAACATAGCGGAGCACAGAAGGGATGAAAAAATTATTTTGTGATCCACATCGAAAAGCGAACCCGCAAAACCCGCCGCTCGGCGTCAGCCAATGCAAGGAATGCAACTTTTTTTTTTTGCTTCGGCTTCTTCTGAGCGGCGCCTTCGATTCATTCAACATGCTTCGATGTGAAGTGTAAACAAAAATTGTCCCATCCAGTTCGCTGTACTCATGTTCCCGTTTTGTGCGGTGGTCTGGAAATGGTTGAGGCAAAAAAAAAGTGTGTTTTTCGCCAAGTACACACAAAACCAATTCAACCCCACGCGGTGGAACGTATGGGCTGTGCACGGGAAACTGGTTTCCCAGGACGCTACATCGGTAGAACGATCGTGGGACATGTTTCCTCGAAGTCGGGAGAAAGACTTTTCCCTACACCATGCTTTGGGGGAGACTCACCTCGACGGGTCATTGGCACTAGCGGGTGTTTGACTTACGCGAAAGTCTAGAAGGAAGTAAACATTCTCCCGCACCGGTACAACGGTTCTTTGGCCGAATTTTTGTGCACTCCGACACTCAGGTGCACCAATTCTGGGAAGCAAATAGAACAAGCAGCAGTACCAACAAAAAACGGACAGAAATGCATAAGAAAATTGACTCCTTCATGTCGTGCTACCTAGAAAATGAAATTGACAAAACGAAAGAGATAGGAGACTGGCCGGCTACCGGCCATGCACCGGGCACGTATGCACATGCTGATGATGCAACATTCTGCAACGGTGGTACCGCGTTGTACCACATTAGCGTCGTGCTCTTCACTGTCGTGTGCATCATAAAAATGTTCACCTGATGTAGGGAACGCCATAAACAAGTGACAATAAAAAAGCCCTCCCCCCTCGAACGATAAAGAAGAAGGGGAGAGTGAAAGAAGCAAATAAGCAACAAAAAAAACCGCCACTCGAAAGCTCCAATTACGATAATCGGGGTTTAAATTTGAGAATGATTCCAGTAGCATAATCACCGTTACTGGTAGGTAGGGTAAAGCGAAACCCGACGTAAAGCGCCAACTCGGTGGTGACGGCGCACGGTTTACTGCTCTCGGTGCAGAGGTTGTTGTTGTGGCGTGCAATTTTGTGTGTGTGTGCTTTGCTTTAATGCGGCAAATGCATTGCTTCTACCGCACCGTCACAAATGGAACACGGTAGCCCGTGGTCAGTGACAGGTAAATGGTGGCTTATAAGATAAGTGATGTTGAACAGCTACTGGAACATGGAATTTGAACAGAAAAAATTGTCCAGATGTTATGATGAATAAAAATACCGAGAAACAGGGTTACTTAGAGCGAGAAAGATTTTTTGTTCGGTTTAGAGAAATCAAAAAAGTCATACAAGAAGGAGCAACCGTTTGAGAATAATTTTACTAAATTCTTGTGGTTCTTCTGCCTTCAGCGCTTTGATTATTTTACTAAAATTCTCCGATGTTCGGCTTCAAGACATATTTGAACCCAGTTGTGTTTAGTGGAATCAAGCTTTAGAATTAAGGTCCAGCTATTTAGTATTTTGGCTAATTCTTAGGATCATTTCAAGGTTTGGCGTTCACTATATCTCTCTCAGTAATATATTTTAATAATATGATTAGGCTTTTCTTCTTTTCTTTGAGAGAAGTTGCTCTTTAAGTGAGGAAGGTGCACTTATCCATTTTATGAACGTTTAGAGACCTTCTTTGTCCATGTAGATCGTTAGTAAAGAAAACTACAGAGCATTTTATTTGAAAGTCATTTCAATTTGTCGCTCCCAGTAATATTCTGGAATAATTCTTAATCTGGAATAATTCTGGATCGTTCGTAAAGATCACTACATAACTCATGATTTGAAAGATATTTTTGTGTACCAACATCAGTCGATCCAGCTGACTCAGACAGCAATCTATACCATCAACTAGCGGCGGATATCTGCCATCGAAGGCTCTAAGCGGAATGAAAGTTGGGAGCCCGTATCACACTGAATCTGTTAACCGTGGGGGAAAGGTTATTTGTAGGTTTAGAGCATCTTGCAAGCTAGAGGAATCTCAGGACCACTAATACCATCAATATAAGTCAAAAGGACTTAGGTGACTTATATTTAACTGGGCTGTGTTACTATTCAGGATCTACTGTAAAGTTTGTGTGATTGCATTGAACTCTTAACCCAAGATTACGAAGAATTCTCCAGACCATGCAGTTTTTCTGGACTATCTCTAGCTGGAAAATTAAGTCGTTCATGCTCAATTGAAGATATTTAGGGATCGGGATGTACCTCCTGATCCCGACCTTCTTGGTTATAAAGATTTGGCTTAGAAGTTTCCTTGCCTAAAATAGTTAAACCTAGCCAATAATGATGCTCAAAATAAACAGCGTTAATTTTCCAGTTTTATCATGATCGACATGATAGGAATGAAATGTAACGCATCCATATCGAAGGAAACGTGGCCGGTAGGAAACATAAATCACTAATTTTCACACTATAAATCAGAAATTCTTAAGCAAGCACTGATTCTCAATTTAATTTCCTTTCTTTACAACCATTCATCACGTCCATATCATCTCATATTTAATTTTCCTCCCCAAAAACATTATTTTACACATGCTAATCGGTGAGGGAAAAATTCTTATCCCTAGCATACGACCTTTTCCCATGATCCCTCGCACGCCATTTCTCTGCAGCATAAAATGTAAACACCGCACACACCAACAAGCAACGGTTAATCCTGCTACAAATTCTGTGCCGCCAAACAAACGATGCCACCTTTATTTTACGATTAACGGATAAGATTAAAATATTATTTACGAGCTCTTCGCACACACATACACAATAGCAGTCGCAAAGGGACGACCTGGAAACCGGTCCACCAGGCCGGGTTCATCGCAGCATGTCAATCTGTGGTCGCGCGAAAGGTGACGTTTGTAACGTAGTTTTTTTTCCTTCCTTCGGGGCGGCCTATTACTGTCGTTGGGGCAGCAGCAACATCAGCTCGCATTCGCACGCACCATCCTCAACGTGGAAGATGCCAAAGGTTAATCATAAAGCAAACGAAAAACGCAGCGTAAAATAAAACGGCATACAGCGGCGACATGGGTCATCTTCTCGTGCCTGGCATGTTCCTTGTGAAGGAACCAGCTTTTAAAAGCATGGGTTTAATGATGCCGGGAACACGCATTTCTGGTTGCGCTGTACCATCATGCTCATTACCTTTCTTGAAGCGTCGGGCGTAATAAAAAAAACGCGACACCACGTGTGGTAAGTAAAGTCTTTTAAGTACCTCGTCCGTTGTTAAAATGGACCATTTCCTCCAAATACAACTTCTACAAGTAAAATCGTCATCTACATCTGCTGCGAGTAATTTTCATTTAATTTACGGGTCAAAAGACGAGTCACAAAATCGTGATTCCCATTCGCCTACCAATTCTCAATCGGTACAATTCTTCACCACGGACACGACTATTTTCCCTCTTAAAAACTAGAAGGAAAATTGTCGTACCCGTGCCTGATTTGAGTTCAATTCAACCGTCAAACGAATTCCAAATTCAATTGTGCTCGTAGTACAGCTCCAGCAAATCTTCCTGGCCTGGCGCAACTAGCCAGGATAAACAATCAACTGACTTGTGCACGAGAATAAACGACGAACCTCCCAATCGGGCTGCCCGCCACTAGCCCGCTCAGTCAGAAAAAAAAAACGACGCGCGGAGCCACTTTTCCTAACCATTTGGGACGGGTATCGGTGGTGGAATGGAGAGAAAAATTGGGTTAATCGGTTGGATGTTAGATAACCGAACGAAATGATGCGAAGCTGGCGTTACCTTCTGGTCCTAGCAGCGAACAGCCTACCAGCGACTGCGGTGACTACGGCCTTTGGCGTGCCGAGTCATCGTCGTCGCCGTTTCGGGTTTTGGGTTGGTTAGGGGGTCGGAAAGTCGAAAGACATTTACAACCAACGCGAGTGCCATAAAGCCGCACTGCTGGTTGCAGTTCGATGCGACAAGACCGCGGGGGTAAGGTTTGGTTGCATCCACTAGCTTCGGATCAAAGTAGAAGTGTAGAAGATAAAGATAGGAATACGATAGAAGGAATCGTGTGTTGAAGAAAGAGAGTGAAAATAAAAGAAGATAAATGAAAACTGTTGTTAGAAGAACATCTTCAAACGATTTAGTTGAGTAAAAGTCGTACCCGTTTGAAAGGATAATAAAATTCTTTTCATGCTTTTTATTAATTTTTAAATTAAAGAAAACTTAGGCAACATGTAAAAGGTCAACAAAATAAGAGGAATTTTCTTCTTGTAAAGCATTTTGTTGTATGGAAAGTTAAGAGCAGAGAGGTTGCACAGTTTATGAGAACAAGTTTCATTAACTTATTAAAAATATTAACAAAGGGGTTGAAAGTTATTCACAAAAGAAAATGTTGTAAACGATCCCTGATTGTGAAAAGAACTTAAAATATGAACGTACATTAGGTGATCAATTTACTCAAGATTTTTAAGTGATAGTGAAACATTGAGCTTTTTTACTATTTTGGTTTATTATGGTTTATGGTTAATATTTAATTTCACACGGCTATTTTGGTCAAATACATCAACAGCTGCAAAGATTCAGTCCATTAGTTTGAGACAATTTATAGGATACTTTTACTATGAAAAATAAAATTTCCTTTGTTAAAATCTCCAAATAAATATCTTCTTTGTTCAAAATAAAACAACTTCCCATCCTTCTTGTCTGTGCTGCAACATCTTATCAACCTGGTTAGCGTCAGGTTGTCTTTATCGGGTTTTTTTCTCCTACTCCTTATAAAATAAGCATCACCTTCTTGTGTCCCACTACACCTCCCTTCCCCCACTACAGTTCACCTACTGATCGTGGTTTTCATTTTCATTTGGCACAGTAACCGAGAAAACTCAGCCGTAACCAGCGGAGGCAACCGGTACAGCTATTGATGGCGAAGCGAGCAACCTGTGGAGCTTCTTCACCCAACCACGCACACAAAGTGAGTGAACGAGCGATAATCATTGGCACGATCATGATGATGATCATCATCCTTCTTCTCCGCTGGAAACAGCGTGCGTTCCACCGCCATGTGAATGGCAGTGAAAGTTATATAACCGAGATAAATAATCGATAAATCAACGAGCATCGTCTTCGCAGCAATGCATACTTCGGCTACTTCTTTGTCGCTGTAGTCTGAAGGTAGGGCAGTCTTCGGAGGTAGGCAACGTCGGGTGGTCTCTCTTTGTTTATCGCTACTATCGCACGGGAACCAAATGCTTGGCTTTGCAAGTGATGCTCGTCAGATGCCAGGGATGGGACACACATGAGCTCGAAGGCAACCGTAATGGTCGACGATAACCTAACCATACAGGTCACGAGAAAGATGCAGATGAGACCGAAATTTACATAGTGAAGTGGTTCAATTTATTTCACCAATTTAGCTCCTGCCAGACAAACAAGCTGTTAGGCTAGAGTGCAGTAGGAAAATCTCCTAATGTAACTGCTAAAGGAGGTCGCTTTGGGGAGGATATAAAAAAGGATGATATTTTGATCATTATGGTATCATAGGTGGAACCGGTCTTAACGATGCCGATGAGAGATTTATTGCACTTTTTGGATATTTATTAAGATGCAAGCGATAAGATAAACGTTCGATCCCGATGTGTATTAATTTTTGTGAAGCACCGTTCGTTTAATTGAGAGGTATAGATTGTTTTGATAATTTTCTTTTATTTTTATAATACTAAAAAATCGTCAAATCGTTCATTATTACTTCCTACTTCAACAAATTAACGCCCATTCGCAACCGGTTAGCAACCAACCTTATTTTAATCAGCCCCAAAAATGTTAACCCCAATTTTCCAAAATTAACTTTCCAACTCCCCCATTGCGTAACGTGGCGATTTTCCCGCGTAAAATTAACCCCCTCCGACATGGTGTCTTTCTTTACTATTAAGCTTTTTTTCGGCCGACCGTGTTGCAGTTCAATCAGCTTTTTCAATAGCAAATATCGCATAACACTGAGCTAATGAATGGACTTCATTAATGTGTGGGGACTTCATTCGCCACACACGCGTATCCACGGGCCAACTTTTCCCTTCCTATCTCCGCACCGAGCCCTTTCTTTGCGTCGCTTAAATTTTCGCTTTCATTCGGTGCTAATTTTCCTGCGAGCCAATAAGGCTAAGCCCACCGAGCACCTCTCATTCATTCACCGACCGACCAGCGAGAGGCTCATGAATTCGATTTTCACCCTTTTTCTTTGACGCGTAGCAATAGAAGAAGAAAAAACCCACCACGTACCCACGTAAAATGCCACAATCCGCTGGCCATAGCTGTGGAGCCCACCACACCGTGGCACAGTGGCCGCAATTTTCCATTCCATTTTCCACCGGTCGCAATTTTCGTTGCAGCTTTTTTTTTCTCTCTCTCTTCTCGCTCTCGTTCTGCCGTGTCTGTCCATTTTAGCTGGCTTGTATTAAATAACACGATCATGGCACTGTTTTCGCTCTCTTGCCCATTCTTCTTCTTGCTTCTCGTCAGCTGTCCATTAAATAATCGGCCACGCAGCGCCATTCGTAGCGAACGCACATAATGGGAGAAGCGATGGGAGGCTTAGTGCTGTCTAGGTTGTAATCGCGTTTTTACTCCATTTTCGCATTTTCTCCTCACAGTGGGCCATCAGCTTTTTTTTTCGCTCCCCTAGCTCACTCACTCACAGCTTCTCACGAACGTAAAAGTGAATGAAGAATGAAAGTGAGAGTCGTTCACTTTCACACTCCGCCGTGAGCTAACTCACTCACTCACCAGACCTGATCTCATCAGACGTCGTTTTTCATTCGCTCGTCAGTGGAACGGAGCCCGCACTGGACACTTCACCCACAAACACACACACACACGCGCGCGCCCTTCCCGCGTTACACGCGATGCGTAACTTGCGCGAAACTAATTCACGGCGTATTTAGAGCATAGCCGGTGAAAATGATTGTTACCTTTTTCTTCTTTCTTGGCTCACCACCCGATGGGTGTTCGTCTTGTCGAGTGGACGCGAATAAGTTACATGAGCCTGCCACAATTCACCCTCAGCCTAATGGGGCTGGAATGGGGCTTCAAAGGAAGGGTTAAGGTAAAGGAAAAACACAGACAGACGCTCAGCGCTTTGCCGGTTCTTGGGGCACGGGTGGCCGTCTCGGTAGTGGCCACCAATTTTGACCAAAAATGATATAATAACGGTTCTCTCCGTTGTTTTTCCACCGCTGGCCGATCATACCGACCGCACGAGCGTGAACGCCGGCTGGGCAAGGGCTGGGAGGGTCCCACAACATTGAATCCAACCTTTGCCTAGTTTTTTTTTTTTAGCAGGATAGATGTAATTTTCCAATAAAAATTGTCCGTGTGTATTTTGTTGATTGGTGTGTCGCCCAGGCCTCCGAGTGACAAATCGGGTTCGTTCGTCCAGGTACACGGGTTGATGGATTGATTGATGGTTGTGGACAATTTTCGTTCCGATGTGGATCGAGTGTGGAAGGAAAACTGAGTCTCACGTCTAGACAAATTATGCTTTCAAAGCGATAGCTACCTAATTTCTGTACGAGTTGCTATTAGGGGTTTTTTTTTGTCATTAAGATCCATACACAAGCATAAGTAAGGACGTAGTGAGGTCTGACTATCTAAAAAGTGGTATGAAAAATTCCAGTAACCCATTCAAAGATTTTCTTTCTTTTTATAAAATTAAATTACTCTGTACAAAGTATTTACAATACTTCGAAACAAAAGTCTATTATAAATAAAGACTGAGAACATATGTAAAATTAGTGCCTAATGGCCGTGCGTAAGCTTTCGCGAGCTTTATCAACCATAAATCATGATCCCGGCCCTTCTCAGTCTGGGAATCCACCAGCACCTTCACCCGGTAATGAATACTAATGCAATCAAGCATCAACCATTGTATGCGCTGACTCAGATTGGTGCTACATTTCACACCATCGCACCTTCCTTCCCACACGAATGCACCTGCACACCGTCCCATCGGAGCAGTAGAAGGTGCATTACCTGTCGATCCACATTATGCTACACATTATTGCGCAACCTGTCTCCCGGCTCCTGAAACCTTCCCATCCATCGCTCATTATGCAGTCCACTCCATCCACGGTGGGTGACACTTTTCGTTTTCTTCATATTTTTTTGTACTAAACATTGCCTATTAGCATCATAACCGTAGCACACGACGACGATTGGTGTAGTTCGTTTGCCCAGCCAAGCGATGGGAGGAGATGACGCAGAACGAAGTGACAAGTACCTCGGCAGAAGTGTGGCTAATTTTAATCCAGCCAAAACCACGAGCACCTATGCACCGATGTGTACCCACACTCCCGGCAATCAAACGTAAACATCGGTGACGCCAACCCGATCGCGCACCGACTCTTGAGACGTGGGCTTTCGAGTTCGAGCGCGGTCTGAGCGCTGCTGATTAAGCTTCCATGCCAGCACGTGTGCGTGCGGGATCAAGCTGGATCGGCTACCAGCGTTTGCATTCGGTGGGACCAAACCTGCACCGAACACGAGAGGCTTTTCCTGTTGAATCCAGTTGATACTATGTAGGAGTAATTATTGTCCAACGGTTAATTGTTATGTAAACACCGGTCGACGAGGAAGATTTAGACGACTGCAGTCCCTGCACCGTCTAGCATTTGGCTGAAGAGTGTTGGAGTGCTCATCTTTGCTATTAAAACATCATAAAAAATACACTCGAATTGAACACTCACAATTCACTGTGCGTTCTTTATCTTTACTATCGGACAGCTATGTTTTCCTGTTTTCTATCGAATGTTTACCTTTGAACATTTACGACTCGCGTTGGTTGGCTTGACTGGCAAGGTGAAACTATCCCAAGTGTTTTTGGATTTGATGGATTTGTTCAGAGGGTAAAGATATCTTGGATTATCCATGGTACAGGGTTTAATAAGAATTAGTTTTAACTAAGTGTTTCAACTCAGTGAGTGTGTGTGAGTTTTGACTAGATTAAAAATGTGATGAATAAAGTATTCAGAAAATCACCGAATCGACCTGGTTCCTTCTTGAATACCTCAGTTTAGATATGTTTAGTTTGAAACAAAGCTATAAGCGAACCTTTTTAATTTAATTAAAGATTAAGCAAGCTTAGTTTTTACAAAACTTTTTGGACTTTGAGAAACTTCACTGCTTATTATAATAACAAAACTTTCCACGCATATTGCTTCTAAAAGATGCAACCAAAATGTTGTCAAATATGGATGAAATAATTAATTTAATGACCCATAATTTTAGTTAAATGGTTTGAAAAGTACTTATGCGTACTAAATACCATTTTACTTTCTTTACTTCTGCTTATGAAACTTCCAATACCATAAACTCCCATAAGTGTAGAACCCAGAAGCAATAAATAATCTTTATCGACCAGTAGTTTTGCTATGCTCAGAACCAATTCAACCGTTTCTAATTCTTTCCAATTTTCTAACTCACACCAACACATACGAGCACGACTTTATCGCGTTATACTCCATGAAACATTGCATAGAAGGTATAAAAAAAACACATCTACGCCGATCTCACAAATGCACCAACTGCACCAGTCCAGGCACACGGTTCCATGGTCGGGGCAGCGAAAGAAACCCTAGCGCCGCATAAAACGAAGACGAGAAGGAAGCGAGCGCATAAGAAAATCAAACAAAAACACCATCGAACCCAGAAGAACTGGTGCTTGGGGTTTGGGAAAAAGGGGCTGTGCAACGCGACGGTGGGAAAGAAACCAAGGCAGGGAGACGATAGGTGGTTGGTTTGAAAAAAAACCTAGTTTGACCTACTTTTCCGATGGTGATCATGATTGCACGAGGGAATGGGGTGGACTGTTGTCGCTGAGGTGAGATTTTTTCTTCTTCTCCCGTTGCCTCTCCCTTTTTACATCCCCCTGTTTCGACAAAAAAAACCCCCACACTTCACTCTCACTTTCTACCAGCCGGGCCTAGTGTGTGTGTGTGTGCGCGTGGGGAGCGACATACACACGTACCATCGTCGTTCCCCGGTTTGAGAGAAAAACTATTACGCTGGTTCGTGCCAGCGTTTTGTACCGATGGTGAGTCTGATCGGGCTGGGAAAGGGAACGCTTGGTTAAACCGGCAGTGGTGCAGTAATGGGGTAGGTGGAAAAGGCAAAAAAACCACCATCTAACTCACCACTTATGCTGCACCAAAATGCGATCGAGCCTCGACAATCGGTCGTTTCTTTTCCATCGCCATGGATGTGTGCTCCGTGTGTTCTTTTCTCGCGCTATTCGCGCTTTAATGTACTCGGTTTTTTTTTCTCCTACAGCATAACCCACATAAAAGCTGTGTTAATTTGAGAAAAAGATATTATTCTTCGTTTTAAAGCACACAACTTTTGTATAAAAATTTTAATATTATGTGAACGGTATGTTTAAATCACGCACTCTAGGCATGCAGAACAGTTCAAAGTAAAATTAGACCACACATTTCTTCTGACTCCCTTGCCGCTAGGGAAAACTACCCCTTACCCAACCTTCTCTTCCGCTCCGACGGGGGATGCACTCGTCAACGGTGCAGACTTTTACTGTGCCGCACACACACACACACACGTCCGTCAACTCGAGTCAGCTGAGCCGAAAGCGAGAGAGAAACATAAACAAACATTATGCAATATTTGCGCTGCGTTTTCTCAGCCCATCTGTAACGGTTGGGTGATTACCTAGAGTCATCGTCGTTTGCTGGATGGCTGACTAAAAGTCTGTGTATGTGAACATGTTTCTGTGTGTCTGGTGAGGCGATGAAAGGTTTCGATGTGTTCGGTGGGCATCCCATGCACAAAATCAGGGAGCAAGTCTCCCGTGTGAAACGCATCGAATGGGGATAAATGAGGTTTGTCGCTAGGTCGATTGAGCACCTAAAACATCGAAGGATCAGTCTTAAGGCTACATGTTGATTAAGATAAGTATATTTTAAATTCCCAAATTCTTGTGTGAAAACTCGCCTAACCTGTCACACTTAACCAGCACCAATTTTCTATTATGTAAAGAGCCTAAAGACTCCATGTCCTTAAATTCTTGGGTTGAAAGTAGAAAATCTAAAAGCCAATTCGGCTATCGTACTCTTTTTTAATTTAGGAATATTATTCATGAATTACTAAGTATCAAATATTTAAAACACTTTGTACGAATCGAACGACGAGCTACTCTAACTGAACCACCGTGCACTCATCTGTAAGCAAGAAAATGCAGAGTAATATGTGAAGTACGGTGCAACATTTTTGGTCATCCCGGAAGCTTTACTAGATTGGGATAATTCAGGCATATGCTTGCTGATACACTTATATTTTAGAATAGTTCATCTTGAGGAAAGACCTCCAAAATTATGCCAACCAAAGAATGGAGTATTAGTCCTTCCTATGGAGATACATTCTCCATATACCCTTGAAGACACTTGGGTCTTCAAGATTGGGATAATGGGTTTTAAAGAGCTTTTTTGTTTCAAAATTTTCGAACGTTCCAAAAATGAAACCTCCACGCGTCAGGAGGCTGACTAAATACTTGACCGTAACGCGGAAATTAAAGTCAAAAGTCACAATTCAAAATAAGATAATTGTTCTTCGACGTCAAGCGAAATTAAAGCATGAAGATTTTTCTTTGGACAACCTCAATAACATGGAAATAAATCTAAAGATTCGTCTAACCGTCTTAGCCAGATTAGTAACAGTTTTCTTACATTTATCACATATTATGTAAAATTTAAAATGTTTCTTCCAGAACAAAGTGTAAATTTTAACCGAACTAAAATCCACAACGACTAATTGAAAATTCCTCCACTTTTCTTCGACAACGATCGCACCACATTGCAACAGAATTTCCGCCTCAGGGGGGGGGGGGGGTTTCGCTCGAACGGGATCGATCCACCCAGCGGCAAACGCAGACCAACTCCACACTAGCCACAGCTTTTGCACCCGCTGTTGCAAGCCACCATCAGCTTTGCACCCTGCGTTCTACATGGTGCAGCAATTAAAGCAAGCGACCGTAGCCGGATAATTACCCGACCCGAACGCCCCTCCCCACCGAGAACTACGAGTGGAGGAAAAATGGACGGATTGATTGGTGGAAAAATCGCACCAGCACACGAGCGCCAGTATGCAAACACATGTTCCTTGCGGTGTGCCCGCTGCAACATTGCAATACCGCCCGTGTACTGGCTAGGGGATGGGTCAGAATGGGTGGATGGGGTTTGGGTGGAAGTGGAAGGGAAGAAAAGGAGGCGAACGAAAGCGAAGGAATGGAAAAAGCTCTCGTGTCGAAATCGAAAGTTACGGCTGCATGGTTCGGCTGCGGTGGGTATTTATAGTGCAGTGAACCGAACGCCGGGCTGCAAAAAGACGTGCACGATCGCATCGAACCGAAACGCCGTGGGAGGATGGGAGGGTGCTAGAGAGTGAGGGAGGGGCATGGTGGTAGGCCCACTGACACACTGATCCGGTGGCCAAATGGCCTTGCGCGGGCCAGGAATGGACGAAAATAGCTCTCCGATTGATAGGCCGCACCGTAGGCTGGTTTCTTTGCTGGGTTTCCTTTTGCTTTGTGCTTCTTTCGCTCGGTGGTTTGGTGTTTTAGTTTTTCATGCTGCCGGAGTTACTCCGAACAGCAGCGTTGAGGCGTTTCGAATTTTTCTTCATCTTCCTACTGAGTTGGTATCTCGATCGAGATACAATAGATGGATCGATCGATCGAGAGATTTTCATTTCTGCTTTCGACATTATATCGATTTAATTTTATGGAAAATTTCGGGCATTTGAGCCACTGCCAAACCGCGACTCATGCATTAAATTTAAATTTGTTGATATTTGGTCGATTCTGGTGGCACAGAGAAGGAAAAAAACATGCTCACCGCGCGAAGCCTACACACTGCTCAATGGGATTGGCTTAATAATCAATTACTAGGTTATAATTAATGCTGACATTTGGTCAGCACACACGCGCCTTTCGAGCCATTTATTATTTTGCAGATGCAGTCTATAGAAGCTCTAAAAATCTGGAGCATGGTATAATGCTATATCTGAATTAGCAATAAATATGCTGATATCGATACACGCTGTTACATAGCAGAGACGGTAGTAATAAAAAGTTATCCAACTTACAAATAGAACCAATCTGTTGATTTCTCTCGGCTCGATTATCTAACCTCTCTCTTGCACGAGTTTTACTGTCCCGATAATCAGCATCCAATCAATTCATTTCCTGTCCGTTAGACGTGGAGCTGCACCTTCAACGTCAACCGAATCCCTGTCCCTTTCGAATGATCGGTTTCGTGTCGATTCTTTGGCAGTAGAATGACTCACTCAGACGTGGGACGCTGGGTTAAGCTTGCAGTTGTAGTGTGAGAAGGAAAACTTTCGCCCGTAATCCTAAACGCACGACACGGCACGCTAATGTTGACGTCTGCGTCAACGTGCCTGCTACGAAGGGAACGGGCAAATCAATCTGCTACGCATACAACTGTCACTCATTATTTGTAGGCATTTTAACTTGTTTAATTATTGTACGAGACTACATTAATAGTACACGTTCTGCTCCTTGGCCTGAGTAGATGAGCACAATGATGAGCTATGTTTTGGTATGAGGACTCCTTCCAGGACCCAGTCTTTTTTAGCAGGTTCGGACTGACTATCCTACTCTTTGGTCTCAACAAATCTAGTAAACCAACCGATGGCTGGCGTGACCTAACAGAGGTTGTTAAGACAAAAAGAATAAGAAAGCGGCTTTGACAGAAGACCATTTTTCTACTTCATCTCGCTTTGGGAGAACTGTCGGGATGGGAACAGAAGCCGGTCCAGCCTTGTGAAGGTTGGCTCCGCTATTGACCCAACCACCGGACCGCCCATCACGTGATGGAGGGTAGCACTAGGGAAACGTTGTTTGTGGAGTTTTCACCAGAATGACAGAGATATTGAATTAGCAGACTATGACCGTCCACTAACAGCTCTCTTGTGGACTTTGTGCCTTAGACCAATGCCCAGAATTTACCTTCTGTGTTACAGGAAAAGACTTAGAAATTGCATTGAACAATATTCAAGCTTAATCAAATGTCTACTTATATCGAAAATTCGAGTGGCAGTTATCACAACATTTTGGCAATGTTAAACATTTTAAATTAAATGTTATAGAATCAAAAATTAGCTTTAAGATTTGTGCGATTATATCGTCCTACTACAACCATTTTGGATATGGTATGAAAGTGTGGTACAACTGTAATTATTGCACCGGATGATCATATATAAGAGCACATGTGATCGTACTGTATCAGACAGTTAGTACTCTTGTTACAATAATTCTAATACTTTTCGATATTTTAACCTCTATAATCAACGCTAAGTTAGATGCTGATCAAGTGACAGATAATCACGACTAAAACACCTGATCTAACTCCTACTATCAACCACATGTTCCTAGCTTTCCACTACGCCAGGACCTCATATTCAGCCTTAAAAATAGCAACAATCCCTATCTCGCGCACAGCTTCCTCGTGGGTGAACCGCTCGGATGGTTTAAAAAAGTGGGTCAAAATGCTAATTAGTTTTGACATGGTTTTGAAGCTTTACTGTACACTACCTCCGGCTTCTTTAGTTACTCCAATTAAAAGAGCAGCACCCTCCACGACTCGTTGCAACAGCTGATCGAAAGCATTTTCCTTTCTTTCTTTGCCTTTACGAGCGACACTTTATTAACATATATCTCTCTTGCTCTTTCTTGCCATCCATTTCGGGCCCACCCTTTTCACGGTGCGATGTAGATTCGCCTACAATTAATGTTGCTGCTCCTCGCGACACCCTCGCCCATCCACCGGTTAAGTTCTTCAAGCACATTTTATGTTGCCGGTCGTAATTTTCTTTCGCGCCAGCTCTGCCGCTCTTAAGGTGAACGCAAAACGGTGAGGTGGGTCGTGGCCTCTGAAGTGAGGCTTTTCTTTTGCGAGCTTTGGTTTTGTTTTTTTTCTTCTTCTGCCATGTCATCCCTTCCCCGTGTGCAGTTCAACAACATTGCTCTTTAATTCCATGGTGCTCCCTCGCCGAAGGGCTGTTCGTGTGCCACGAGCGAGGCAGCGCGCGCCGTTTCGGTACTGGCCCGGGAGACGATGTAAGCGACTTAGTATTAGTCGATTATATAATCGTTTGCGGTTCGGCACCGCTGCCCTGCATTCCGTCACAGTAGTACAGACAGCGCTACCCTAGCTAGGTTATTGGGTTGGAAAAACTCCCCCAGAACGGCCGAGCCCGAGACTCGCACAGTCACAGAAGCCAAATGGTAATAATCTTCGTAATGATGATATTAATCGCATTGCTATGTATATTTGTGTGCCTATACGAAACAGAGATCAAGCTCCACACACACTAAATCTCATTATTAAGCTAGGTCGAATTAGCTATCCGCTTCGGTCCTAACTCCTTCGGTTTGCATGTGTCTTTGTCGATGGGACGGATTTTACGATGCTTAATTATTATTGAATTTCATCTACTACACCTCCAGGTAGGACAGCCGAGCGCACGCACGCCAAAGGAAAATTAATTAACAATCCCGGCAGGTGTTGATCGCGTGCACCGGTACGAACTGTTTTACTACTATTTAGTGTTGATGCAATTGATTTTTACTGCATCTGATTCGATCATGGAGACTCCTTCTTGTGCGATGTTTTGTAATATATGAAATTGAGATATTTTTATTCTTTTCTTTTTTCTTTTAGTACGTTTCTAAACGAGTTCTGAGTTATCCCTTTATAGTATTTTGTAGTTATTCTTTGAAAGTAACAATTTTAATGGGACAAGATTTGATATTACTTAATGATATTATTAAATTTCATAACAACTGTTTATTTATTAGCCTGTTTTGTATAGACAGCAGTAGAATTTCTGAAATATTTCTCATTAAAGTAATTATATTCTTATCTTTATATTTATTTACATACTTTCTTACATCAAATAAATCATTTGGCGTTATTTGTTTTTGTTTCTTTTTATAGTATTTTTCAAATCCTTGCTTTATAGTTCCACAGGTTTATTACAGGTAATTTAATCTTCTGTAGACGCTCAAGCTTTTTCTGGTTGTTTTTATCTTTTTTTCATAATTCCTTCCTTTGATTAGAAAGTTCTGCAAAGTCTTAGTTACATGTTTGTGTATTTTTTATTTTGCTTGCACCTTTTAAGATAGATAATCATTGCCTAATTACTCTGCTTCAAATGGGCTGAACTGTATCTGCTTCATATTTTCTTTTCATTGATCAAACAACAAAGCTTTCAAACTTATGTAACCTATGGAAATGCAAATCAAAACATCAAAACATAACCAAACAAAAGTAATTCAACATTCCGCGCACACAAGAACGCAGCACACACTAAATTATGCTGACCGTTGTGACCATACCAACACAAAATGGCTTTCCCCGGGAAATGGGTGCATAATTCGTACTTCCTCGCTGGCGTGTAAGTGTCAACCATCCTCCACACGTTTGTGCCCCAATCCCAGACCACGAAACATGCGATTATCAAAATGAGCAAATCTCAGAGATCGGTGCTCCCTCAACCACCCTTTCCCCTCCACACCGGTTGCATAATATTGCGTTAACGGTAACTGTGTGCGGAAACCGTGAATCCATTCCAACGACAAATGGCGTCCGGTCGGTGGTTTGGCCTAGTCTGGGCGGAATAGGAATTTCAAATTTCCACCGTGAGAAACCAAGAACTAAAGGGTGAAAGTGACTACCCCGGGGGGGGGGCATAAACTGCTCGTGTTCTGTAGACTGTGGCTTATTACTGAGAGCTATTGCATTTATCTTAAGTCCTAAAAATCGTTTAGGACACAAAACAGCGGCTTGAACAGCTGAGAGTAGGTTTGAGCGAGACTCTATTTCCCGAACCAAAAATTCGCCTCAGGCCACAAAAAATGCAAACCAATACCGCCATTCTTCCCAATCACCAATCGGTCTAATCCGACTCACGAACCTTCCTGCACAATTCTCCCCCATTGCTTCTATCTCTTTTTTGCGCTGACCTAATTCTGTTGCACAAGATTGATCTCCGAACCCGCTCGCTTAGTTACATAACGTCTAGTTTTCCGACCAAAGTCGCTTCCCAAGTACTTTCGCACGAAGACTTTCCCCCGCGCTCGCGCCCCAAATCATCGGCTTGGCGGACTGCATGAGCTCTTTTGTTCAACTTTTCTATGCTAGCTGGCTGGCTGGCTGGCTGGTTTCGCCGCCAGCCTAGTGTGTTCTTTCGACTTCATTCTCTTTGCCAGCCCGCTTCACAGTCCCGCGACATTTCACTCTGCCATCTGTTGGCACGATTCGAAGAATCAATAGCGATGCTCCGGTTTATTTTCGGTCTATTTTTGATACGATTGACGGGTCTTCCCATTTCGGCCGAAGATTGATGCATCACGACTCGCTCTTTTGCTCTGAGGAATTGGCGCAACGCGATTCATTTCAATTCATTCCGTTTATAATATTCTAAGCTTGCTCAACCTGGTGCTCGGCTGGTTTATCAATACCATACCGGGGTGGGGAAGATAAATCATCCACTTTTCAACGAGATGAACAAGTAGTAGAAGCAAGTGTTTTGAAATGTTCTCAAAATGGCAAGCCAGTAAAACAAGACTAACTCTGAAATAAATTAAGTATATCAATCTTCCTGTAAGGGACTGCAAATGGATATCATTTACACGGTGAGTGAAGGTAGGCGTCACTATTTTGAAACCTTTATTTATTACACGCAGGGAAACAACAGGTTGTTTTAAAGACACGATCATGTTTCGAGCATTTTGGGGTGCTTTTGTCGTTTAATTGCTGGTGCTATAACCTTCACCTGCAATGAACCTCATGAAAGGGACGTTCTCCCTTAAGGGGTCTGTAAGCGATATGAAATTGAAAGTGTAGATTACTTCATCATTTGCTTCTAGTTAATCATAAAGAAATATGAATAAATCATGGTGGATTTACTTACTTACGGGAAAAAATAGGTACTTTACTTGAACGGCACCATCCTTCAAACTGCCCTTAAAACTCAAAACTAGGTCACACTGTGTACAGAGAAAGCTTCTCAAAATATCTTTCCTCTTTTCCTCCTTTAACCTCTTATCAGTGTACTGGCCTGTTTAAATATCCTCCCTTGCGAATGGTAAACGGAAACCACGCAGCAAGAAAAGCCCAACGACAGACACCCATCGGTGGCAGCGCCCAGATAGCGTTCGCTTTCCCACCACACTAACCTTGTGCCGCATAAACACGGAAATGACACACTCCCAGTTTTCTCTCTGTCTCTCTCTCTCTTTTTCCCTCTCGCCACCAAACACCACTGCGAAAGTGAAGCCACACCTCGGGCTCGAGCGCGCGAACTTCGAAACTCCAAAACACGATCCCTAAATCGCTCGACGCCCTCACATAACCACCTGTTAATTGCTGATAAATCTGCAAACATCGATAGCTCGTGTTAACTAAACAGCGGAGCCAAACACACACATACATACTCAAAACGAAAGATCAAAGTAGGCACGGAAAAGCGCACATTCCAGAGTTGTTCGAAAGGGGGTTGATATTTGCGATGCAAATGCAACCCAAGTAGACGGTGCATACGTTTTCCAGGAGCTTTTGGAATACAAGGATAGTTCGACTATTTCACTCACACACCCATCCAAGGTGTTTGCTTCCTGGCGTTAACTTACTCATCGCGTGGTACGCATGTGCTAATAATTACGTGTGCATAGGTAAGCATGAATAGTGCGATTGGGTACGAATAGTTGGAGGATCCGGTCAAAAGATTTGAGCGACAAAAAAGCGACAAACCTTAAAAATGATATTTTTTGTATTCAAAGAAATATTGAATTAAAAAGCAGCTTTTATTTCTTATTTATTTGAGTATTTTACGTGGAATATTAAATACGATTTTTAAAGCATCTTTTTCTGACTCAAGTTATTAGATAAGTTTCAATAAGATTCTTCTCATTGAATTATTTCTACTCAATGACTTATTATTTTGGTTTTCTTTCTTCTTTTATTCTATTATTAGTCTTAACATACAAGTCATTAAAATTTTTAACATACATAGATACAATTTAAACAATCCCTTAATAAAAAAGTTTACTTTTTGTTATTTCCTAATCAAAATTTTTATTTAAAGCTGTATTTTCCAGTTGAGTTTTTAATTAAAGAAGCTTGGAAGAATGTTCCTGAATGCATGTTTCAAACATATTACGGAAATATCTAAGCCCAGAGGCGCTATTTCTGCTATAAAAAGTACAGATATACATTGACCTCAAACATCTCAAAAACAGTGTCTTAAAGGAATTGAGATTCAATATGGAATGTCACAGTAGCTCCAAAAGTTTATGTCCAAACATGACCACAACTTGACACGATCGTGCGGCAGGATTAGGAAGGAGCCAATACAAAACCAATCTCTGCCAAACCAAGCGTGCTGTCGAGCAATTAGAAAAACACACATTTCTTTTCTCACGTGTTTTCCTACAACCTCACTACCTCACCTGGTACATGGGATTGTGTTCGCAGGCAGTATTTCTAATTAATTATGCCACCATCAACCACCGCGGCACTCGACTCGACTCACAGTGACTATTTCGAAGCAACAACCAAAGCACAAGACCTCGATCTCGATTGTCGGGAATGTCGAACGATTCAACAACGGTGTTTCGCAGGGAGGTGAAACTGGACCTGAACCATCGAACACTGTTCCCGGTCTTTGGCTGGAAGGAAATTCCGGACGCAAAGCAATCGAGATAGCGGGCACAGGTGTGTGCGCTTTTGGGAGTCTTTTGGCGGCTCGAAATTATGCAATTATGATTTATCAGTAGCAAATGCTGTTCAGATTTTATTTGAATCGCTTTATTTATTATTAACACGTGCACTGCTGCTGGGCTTTGCTCTGCGAGGAATTCCGTATAAAAAAAATATATAAAAAAATCTAAACCAAGAATTCTCCTACAAGAAACTTTTTCCAGATTGTTCTCGTAGCTAGGAAAATCACTGTTGATGTTCGAAGTCTTGCAGCCATTCGGTAGCCACCAAAGAGAGAAAGGAAACCATAAGTAACCCGATCGGTGTGGCAAGCTGGAAAAATGGAGCTTACTGCGCTCGTTCGTTTTCATTTTCGTTTCCACTTGAGCGGCACCGCCGACCACGATGTCATCATCTTCGACTTTAACGGAGCGTGCACTTAATCGGGCCGGGTGTGTTATGGTGAAATGAATGCCTCGTTCGAAATGAACGAGCGTCGTAGAATGAAAACCCCTTATCCCATCCCTTTCGAGCCCAGCACGCATAACGCGATCCGATTGAGCAATAGAAAAGGGCTAACGATAAAAGCTCTGCGTAGTGATGCGATTTTCAAGATTATCTTCCATTTTGATTGTAACTAATTTTAACAAAATTTCTATAAAATCTAGAAACATTTATTACGTATCTCCTTGAGCCAGTTGGACACGAGTCTATAGATTCGAAAGTACATTCCAAAAAATACCAAACTACACCACCAGCTGCAAGCCAACTATCCTGCTTAACGATCAAACAGCAAGCTCCATCCGCAATAGATAAAGCAGGAGCCAACCGAACGGCCACCAGCCCTAGTCTCTCCAAACGGCCCAGCGAAACAATTGAATATCATCCAAAACAATCAGGTCGGTACCTGATGCAGAGACGGGCTGAAATGTGCTTATGGCCAACGGCGGTTAGCTCTGCGGCCGAGTTCTTGGCGAGTGAACGAACAATTAGTGTTCGGTGAGCAGCCATAGGTCGCCCACTCACTGGATCCAGAGCTAACGACAGTGGTTGATGGTGCAAGCGAGATTATCGAGAAACGGGGCAACCTGCACAGCCGGCCACAGTATGGTCACAGCCGGGTTTGGTGGTTGATTCGACCGACTTGATAGGAGATTATCGAGCAGTGCAGTTTAAGGGAAATGGTTCACTCGGTTTCCTGAGTTATAATTCAAAGCGAGTTCTGTTGGTGTTTTGTAATAGGAGATGGAAAAAAATATTTAAAAAAAACCCTACAGATGAATGCTTGAGAAGCTTTTTGGAGAAAAAAAAGTTCATCTACAAGCTGTGAGTTCGAACTTTGCAAACAAATCTTGTTTACAACCATAGAGCTCGAGCTATTTTCATGTGATTTTCTAGGGGAATGTTTCCACTACGAGGGCGACGAAGCTCCTTATATGAGATCCGTGGCCCCCGCGACCACTGGTTCCGCATACCGTAAAACCATTCACTACACCTACCTTAGCTTGGGGTCCCTTCCAGCTCACGGCCTCTTTAGCTCGGCGTTCCCGACAGCTGCTTAGTTTGCTTGCTGTTGCCAAACTTGCCACTGACAGAAAACTGACGCATACTGAAAATGTTATTCACGGTAAAATGAACCTTAAACCAACGTTTCACTGTCGTTCTGGAACCATAATACGGACACGACGATAATTGCTTGTATGCAATGCTTCCACACAACATGTACTTGTACGATACCTTGCACACAACTTTATTGTCCACGAACTTCGACACAGGGTGATGTACCAGTTCTGCAGTTGAATCACAATATTTTACATAAATTACCTTTTCGAATGCTTACTGTTTTAATTTACACTAACAAAACTTAAAGACAATTGCAATTTAATAATTATAATAAAGAATTTTTATTTGATAATATTTCAAGTTACATTTTGCGGCTTATTATTATAACCCTCCCTCGTTCATGTCTACTTGGTTTCTGCTTGGCCCTACGAGTTATGATTTCTTGTTATTTCTTTTTTTACAACAGTTATTATCTATCGTTTCCACCATTTGTTTTGAGTGCCATCGGTACCGGTTGCTGCGTTGCGCCTAGCGCCAGCTAAAGTTTCTTTACAAACCGTGATAGTATTTATCAGTTTTTCCTTTTCACACAAACTCACACACAAACACACGCCATAATCTGCCCCTAAGCTGGCCCGATTTTCTTTTTCTCTCTCGCTCTCTCTCGACAAAGTTCGATGATACCAAATGATCCTTTGCACATAAGTTTTTGATTAGAAATGCTTTCTTTCATAGGAATAGTATGTCGTTAGTATTAGCGTTTTGCTTGTGTTGTTTACCATTTTGTTCGGTGTTTTCTTGCCATTTGAAACAAGCATTCGTTTGTTTTTTTCTTCTTCACTTTTTAAGTTTTAAATGATATGTCTATCTATTTTTACACACTGCTTTTCACGGTTTCGGTTCGGATGAATCGAGTTGCTCTATAATTTTCAAAACACTCAAGCTGCCTACCCACGTCCATTTACTTGTACTTGCCATCTAACGCATGTCTCGCTGTCACTGCTGAGCTCTGTTGTTATGGATTCACAACGAGTTTCACAATGCACAATGTTAGATAGGGTTTTCTGCACCTTTCAACGCTTTGATAACATTCGTCTTTGCCGTTTCTCTTCGTGTGATAGCTTGCTGGAATTAGGGGTTTCATTTTTCCATCCTTTAGTGAGAACTATAAAAAATCGTGGCAGATCTGGGATACAAAAATACGCCTAAATATGCAATTCGATTTAGTTCGAGTCTTTGCTTTGCTCGAGCAGAAGTTTGTCGGTAAGTAAACGATGAAACTTATCGTTAACACTAATTGAGTAGTAGTGAAGAGCACGATGCCTAGAAAAAGTACCTATCCTCTAGCTAGTAATTAGATGAAACAACCAGGAAAACGTGTTTTCAACCATCAAATAGTACATTAGCAATAGTATTGTTTTTTTTATCATTCATGTATTTTTTTTTATTGATAATCGAACTGGTCCATTGCTGTCTATAGACCTTGAATGCATGCAGTGGTAGCCACTGGACGTGGCAGCCACTTTTGTAAAGTGTTTCCCATTGTGACGACTACAAAGTGAATCAGATTTAATTCCATCCTTGTTCGATTGTTTCGCTTGTCTCTCGTGACTAACTATATCTAGAACAACTGCGTAAGAACATGCCAATCATAAGGTTTACGAAATAGAGATTTGAAGAAGAGATTTGAATATCATTTGTTTGCTTCGAATGCCTCTAGCGTAATCTCTATTAGCTTCTTTTCTGTTTCATTTGAACTTACTATTCTACTTAAATACTGTCTTTACCTCTTCGCTTCTGTGTAACGTTCTTTATCTCTTTGCTGTTATTGCATTTTAATTTTAAATAGTGATCCATTTTCTTCTTTTTAATCATGACTTCACTAACACAACGTTTCCTTTTTTCCATATTATGATTGTTTTCAGGTGAATAGCTTCGCTTCCTTACAAATTCTTTCACAATTTCGTTGAGCTGAATAATTGGTCTTACTGGAGTGAGTAACGCGACTGGTTTACCATCAATCGATATAAAATGTAAATGAATAATCAAATCCCTAACTTAAATTTTGATAATATTTTTTGAAAAAAAAGGTGCCGTTATTTAAACTATTGCTTTAAGTTCTTCAATTCATTACACAAGAACCGAATTGCTCAACAATACGATATGGTATGATAGAGGGGAACACATTTTTACCTAAACCAAACCATCGCTACACAAAACTTATACACTACGGAAACTTTATAAAAGTTTCGTTACACTATTCCAAAAATCTGCTTTATTTTCATACGACTTTATCTTACTCATTAGTTGGTGGGTACAGTGCGGCCTTTCTTGCCCGTTCCTTCTCCACTACCTTGCTTCACGAGACAGCGTGCCATATCCACAAAAGCTCAATATTTTTATTTCCTTCCTTTCCGTTGTGAAATGGAAGTGCTCCTTCCAAGTGACAGTTTTTCAAGAGGAAACAAACAGCAATCAATTAGTAATATATAGAGTTTACTTAATGCATCTCACTAGCTGGTAATTATTGTTTCTCGATTTGTAGCATGTTGCATATTTCTTTAGGATTGGGGGTTGTGTTTTGTTCTACTGGGACTCTTGAATTGAATAGTTGACCGATTCTTAATGCTGCGTTAAGGTTGGAAAAATGCATTCAGCGACATTCAGCTATTTGTTTCGTCGTTTTACGATACGTTTTTTTACTGACCAAGTAAGTATACAGTGAAAGAAATTATTTCTTCATCATTTAATTATCATGATCGACAATGCGCTTGTTTATTGGATACTGTTCTACCCTGAAAAGTTCCTTTGTGGTTATTTAATGTTTAAATGATTTTGTAAATTAAGGATTACCATTTTGGAAAAGATGACGATGATACAGGGGAGTGGTAGGAAAACAAAAACTGCGAAAGGCCAATCATATGATACGGGATCAACCCGGCCCAAGAAAATACAGTTCAGCATTGATGCTGCCTCGCATATTTGCAAGGATCACTTCGTTTCAACAGCCAAGCTTGAGATTATTCATGAGAAGAACAAGTTATCAATCTTGGCTGATTCGGCTGCAAGCACGGCCGCATGGTTTGACGGCGTTCAAAGGATTTAAAGTATCAACAATTGAAGATTTTATAGTAATTATGAAAGATCCCATGCTTTTCCGTGGGTGATAGCCAACCTCTTTGGAGATCGATTGATCAAGCGATCAAAAATGGTTTACGAAAAAAGATAAACTTTTGACATAATGATTTATTGTCCTCTAGGACACACACGCTGGCACTTAAACCAGGTTAATCCTTCATTTGGGATCCATTTTGAAGTCTCAGATCACCCTTGATCTAGAAGTTTGTTTTTCGCATACGGTTCCTTTCACACCCTGTATATGAGATACTAAAATAAAATTCTTTTATCAACTTTTTTTTTGGGTTTTCCATACATTTCCTGATTGTTTCCTTTGCTTTTCTATGCCTTCCCATATTTATGTCTTTTTATAGCTTTATAGCTTTACACACAACATCGATTATAATTTCCTGAATTCATCCAATCTGTAAAACTTTTATGACTCTAATGATTTGTATAAATGAGTTGATCGATTCTCTCTCGCTTGTTCTTTTACTTTCCTGCACAAACATATACCATAGAATAAGTAACTTGCTTTCTTTCTATCTGTCCTTCTGTCTGGCTCACTAAATCGCTAAAGTATTGCATTTGTATGATTCGAATATAATCTGCTGTTCACAACACTTGAAGGGTTTGGTTTTCTGTTTTTTTGTTTGTTTGTTTTGCTTTCGCTTCAATATTTTATTTTTTACTTTTGAGTTCTATGAATAAGATTTGATCGTATAACGGTCGAATTAATGTTTTTTTTTGTGAATATTATTATAATCACACGCACACTCATTATTACACTCAACCCTTTTTCACTTTGTTCTATTTGCAAGACCAATAAGATTAAACCTTTTTTTTCTATTACACATTCTTCTCTCTATTTCTGTTTGCTAAATATGTTCTGTGTACAGGAAAGGGTAGAGATAACTCTATTCTACCATTTAGATTCACATATGTTGTTGTGGTTGTTTTGTATTTTTTTCTTCTTTTTTTATTTCATTCAACCTCACTCACATACTAAGCAATTGTTATCATGTTCGATACCGTTTGTATTTGTTTTTTTTTTTCCTGCATACCATCGATTACAAAATGCAGCTTTAAAGTAAACCGAAAATCATCCTCCACAATCCAGTACGTAATATGTAACACAGAAACATTTGTCTTTTCGTTATGTTGAGTTTTGACAAATTCCTATCTAGCCTTATCTGTTAGTGATTTCGCATCGAAAATTAAAAATCAAAAAACCCAAAAAATTTAACCGCATTTCAAACCTTCCATTGCCATTCCTGTCCGTATTACACATTCCTGTACACATTATATGTTGATAAATTCTTATAGTTTAAGGGGGAGAGATCACAACTAATTTATTTTTCCATTTCTATCTTTTTTCCAAAGTCTGTCTGAGTCTGTCCTTGCCTTTTACACTGTTCCTAACACTCTGCCTCGTTTGCTTTTTGCTCTAACAAACTAAACACCAACTAAAACCGTTTCATTCTTGCTAGACCATGACTACGGTAAAAGGAAACTTCTTATAATCTAAAGTTCCACCCTTGAGGCTGGCTATGATCACTTGTTGCTACTTCAATACTATCCTAGCTACAAACGAAAGCAAACGACAAATTAAACCGTTTTCGTACACAATTAAACTTTTATTTATTACATTTTATCGATCATTTTGTTGTTATCATGTTTATCAATTTTGTTCCATCCTCTTCACTCCTTTTACCTTTCCGATGTGTCACCTTGTTTCACTAAACGCAACACTGTTTTATACCCTGTTTTCTCTTGCTCTTTCGGGTGGTTTTCTTCACAGTGGTTTCAAGCCATCACACACCCGCCAGAAAACAATTATGTCCCCCTTTGGGTGGGTATGTATGTATGCTTGCTCCAACAAGACTGCTTACACGGATCCTTCAATCCTATCAAGTTTCCACGCACACGAGGTACGCGATGTTTACTTGGCCACTTCAACAAGAACCGCACGAAAAAAGGGTTCTTTACGGTTCACACACCGGTTAGTGCCGTAAGTGGTAGGCAAAGAAAAAGAACGAAAGCTGTTTGTTGCGATCAACTTTCGTCCATTTTCTTCCCCCATCGCACTCTGAAACACGGGTGTCGTTTGGTTTTATTCTCTTATTTTCGGGATTCGGGACATATGACATCAAAGTATGCTTCACCTTACCACCTTGATGCGTTCGGAAGCGTTCGGTCTGGAGTCGACTGGAAAACCTACCCAGCATGGGCAGGATATTTGGACTCATGGAGAGAGAGAGAGAGAGAGAGAGAGAGAGAGAGAGAGAGAGAGAGAAGGAGGAGGAGGGATAGGGAAGGGATTACCGAACAGACACACGCGAAGAAATCGGGTTGTGGGTCTGTCGGGTAAACGTTTGGCGAGTCGAGAATTCTCCAGCCTGAACGGCTCCCAAACACTTCATCAAAGCATCCAGGCGACTGGGTGCAGGCGTACGTTCACTATTACTTTTTGACGCTTTTGTTGAGGGGAAGTACTAAAAGGATGAACTCGGAAGGGATCAAAGAGGATCGTGACACGCATCACCTTGGTTGAGGTCACGCTAAACGAGCAATTTAAATTTGGTGGTTTTTTGTTTTGGACGCTGTCATTAAATGAAGCAGAAATTGATTCTGGATATACACACTGCACTCAGCCTGGATTCAGTAAATCACACTTTAATGTCCAACATTGTGGGATTTTTTTTAAGCAGGAACTTTGAAGTTGCGTTACGTTTCTAATGCGCTCTTTGCTCTCATTTGGTGATCAGTATTTAATTTTTAGAGCTTGTGTGAATTGGAATTTTGCGTTGCATTACGGTTAGAAGCATTCTCTCGCGTAATTGGTTTGCCAGTATTCGTTTGTTTGTTTGTCTGTTTTGCAAGCAGTGCCATAGGATAGAAGGTAGAGTTGTTAAGCGTCCCTCAAAGCGTGATCTTATTGCAGGCAGTTTATGCACCCATTCAAAAGCTCCCTAGTGTACCGCTAGCTACGTAATCTTAAGCTAGGAAAATCAAAGTAACATAAAACAAAACCAAAAGAAAACGGGAACGATCGACAATTTATTACAACATTTCATTAGGGCTCTTATCTACGGCGTTTAACATAGTATTTGTTTTATATAAGTAGCATTTAATAGTACAAAATTCGATATCTCGCTTGCACAACGATTCATACAATAACTTAATGCTTATTGCGCTCGATGTAATGCTTAAAGTATTACCTTCGTACGAACATTTATGCTTTAACTGACGTTACTTATTGCGAGTAATTAACCTAAGCTTTAAAGAGAAGGCTACGAAAACTTAAACACATTACCGATACGTTTAACATATTGCTGCATGGTTTTGCCGTGTCGAAGCGATTCACTGTGAACACATTCCATACCGTTTTGCGTTTGCTTTAGATTTTCTTTTGTTTGGCGGGTTTTGCAGTTTTGATAATAAGATAAGTGTAGTTTCGTTGTTTTAATTCCTATCCGAACAGGGGGCAGAGTATCAGTGCAACCGATTTTTATTGTGATTGTGATGCTGACCACTAGAAGAACGGGAAAAAGACTGCCACTAAGTCTAAGCGTGTTCCTTTCGCTCTACCTAAGAATTAACTTTAAAGGTACAGCTACCGTGACTAAAGACGAACAAACGAACGTTTAAAAAGCTGCCGAGTTGCGAGGAGGAGCTTACTTTGCCGGAACGATCCAAACGACGGACGCGGATGTCCCGATCGAGATCGATTTGTTGCGCATAAGCCTTTAAAGCCCTGTCCAAAGCCCTGTCTTTGCCTCTGCCCTGCCCTAAAAGCCATTGTGTGGGTGTTGTTGTATTTAGTTGTAACCTACCACGAGAGAAGTGCCTAAGAGTGTGGTGATTTGGAGAAGAAACTTTGCTAGTGAAGAAATTGAACGCTAATACGCTCAAGATTTAGGGTGTGCTAGGAAAATCTGTAGAATGAGGCTTTTAGATAAAGAGTAGTGGAAAAAGCTTTTTTCTTTGTGTCTCTCTCTCTCTTTCTCTCTCTCTCCCTTAATTTCGCCTTGACTTGAGTGGGAGAATTTGGAAGTTCTCTCGATCGATAACGCTTAGAAAAGCGCACGATTTTGTCTAGGAATTTGATGTTTTGTTTGTTCGTTTTTTTTTGTTTTTGTTTGGTTTGGATTTCCGGTCACTAAACATTCATATTTCAATATTTATGATTTCATATACACATATATTAACAAACAGTAATGGCTGGTGGATTGGCTTCGTTTGGCTGCACGGACTGCCCGTCTCTAGTATGTGTTCGTCGCTGCTTCTCGGGGCTACACGAGAACCATCAAACATATATAAATTCGATAAATATGGACATATGCAATGTTTAATGCTTATTCTAAAAGAGCAGGAAGGAGACTCGGGTCCGCCGGGCGTCACCTTTAACGCCCCGGCGGGCCATCCCGTACTGTCACATGCTCGCCTCGTTGCTGGTCGTCGAGCCCTTGCTATCGCCCTGCAGTCCCGACGCACCGTCATCGTCCCGCGAACCGCCGGCTGCCGCCCGGCCCGCCAATCCGCTGAAATCTAGTTTATACTGTTGTTTTTTCATTTGTGTAAGTGTTTGTGTGTGTTGGTGAAAGAAATATGAGAAAAAGAAAGAACATTATATTAGCAAAACAACGTTTGGCATCGTTTTGCATACATTTGCATTCCATTAGTCAAACCCTAAGCAGTAACAAGAACAGAAAAGCAACTAACAGAACAAACAAACCAACGCAAATAAACATAACATAAAACTACTCAATCTGTAAATACAAACACAATCGTACAATCATAGAAAAGTGCTGCGCAAAAACTAATAACCAATACTCAAAACATAAAAACAAATGTTAACAAACGCGTAGAAAACATGGATTACAAAAATAGAAACCAAAGTTCAATAAAATACAAATCAGGCTCCATATAATGTTAAGCAAAATGGAGGGGAAAATCAATAAAAAAATAAAAAACTAGTACATGAAAAATGAAAAGCAACCAAAACAAGAGAAAAAATATTTAAGAAGCATAGTTTACATTCAATAATGTTTCGTGACGTTTTAATGTTTCTTTCAAAATAAAAAAAAAGCATGAAACATTTTATGAAACGACTCAGATTTCCTTCTCCCCGAAGACTTAAAACACCAACATTACGTTTCCTTTGCTAAAAAGTGTCGCAGATATTTCTCTTGGACAACAAGTTAAACTAAAATTGAAAAGTCAAAGGAGAAAACCAAAAAACTAAAGAAAGATAAAACAATATCGAAAACAAATTCAAACACAGGCTCAAAATCAAATCCGATTTCCCATTGTGGAACAAAGAGCGGGAGAGAGAAAGAGACTCGTCATTTCCTCCAAAAAAATGGAACAATCGCGAGTCTGATTCCAAAAACATCAACGTTTGTAACCGGTTGCGCTTTAATGCAGTCAACGTTTGTGCTTCATCCCAGCAAGAACTTCTAGAACGGTGAGCATTTTCTCCTTTTTCTTACAGCTTGCACTCCACAGGGATCCGAAAAAGAAGGACACAATCCAACTTCGGAACCTCTCCCGGATGGAAGCTACCACATCGATTTACGTATCCCATCGAAATCGTACGACCGGCGACGGTTAACGGTAGGGCGTGCCTGTACGGTTTGGTTTCGGAAGAAGCGGTAGAACGAGAAAAGTGGCAAGATGCAACGTGAGATTGTGGGTGCTGCTGAATTCTAAGACACGAAACGTGATTGAGATTTTAAAATTTCGGGTTGCACGATCAATACGAGTCACAAACGCACAGGGGACAAATTTTCAACCCAGCGAGGAGAAGAACCTCCCGTACAGTGGAAAAAGGACAGTCAGGATTATGGGGTTGACTGATTGGATTCACGGGAATCTCGAAGGGATTTGTGAGGATTTCATCCTTTATTAGACGAAATGGGAGTTTTATTTCATCGTGCGAAGCAAATAACGGTGAGCTCCGGATTACTTCAATGGATTTTGTGCATCGCCACACAAAGCGTTACTATATTTAATCGATTGAGAGGGAAGTTGGGTAGAGAATTTAGTACGAAGAAAGCTCGAACCTCGTTGGAACCTGGCTCGTCCTGAGTCCCAAGAATGATATTTTAAATGCTGGTTTTGATTCTCGTGCAGATGATTCTAGCACACACGCACAACAGTCAACGCGTACTGTTCCACAATATCGACTCAAGATGACAGACATTACAGCAACACAAGGGCAAGCATTAGGCGGGGACGTTTAAACATATTCGCAGACATGTTCGACCTAGCAATAGCAACATGATCTCCTGCACGGTCGGTGCGATAGTAATAGGTTAGTAAGGAATCTTCTTTAACAACTACCGTGATTTTTTTTCCTTTTGCCAAAATGCTTGCAAATTTCGTTAACCCCCAGTTCACTGATTTCCCAGGAAGTGCCATTTAGCTCTTAGCTTGGTGCTTGGTGGCCTGCCGATTGGAGCACTGGTGCGCAATATTGATTTGATTGAGCATATGTTGAGGGTGTTCTATCGTAGGCTTAAGTCTGTCTCTTTTGCTAATCACTGCATTACTCTATCGCCCTTCCCCAATTTGACCCGCCCCCTCCCCGCACACACACACACAGTTCGCATTCACGCACTCGGTGGACACACCTTTCGATTGCTTATTGAACCACCGCCATTCGCACACTCAAACTAACGAACGACGTCGCACTTGACTCTTAGACATACACTTCTCCGTACTGACGTTTAGGCTGAATGCATGCGAATAGATATGAGTCTATATTCAAATTTTGTACGGTGGTTTGGCTGAGAACGTGATTAGCGCTGTTCTTACCCGTTTATACTCACAGGTCAGCTGGCCCTTCATTGCTCCGAGTTGCTGTCACGAACCGTGGACGAGGAGTGCGAAACAATCAGCCAAGAGGATAACAACGAGACCGACATCGTTGGATGTTCGAGTGGGAAGAGTAGGCGAAGTTAGTATCGGAACACAGTGTTATCCCTGTTGTATTTTTTTTTGCTTTCTCTTTAGTCGGTGTCCTACTGAAAGGGTGGCTCACTTGCACTCGGGATACATCGGACGGGGGCCACATGATGATGAAGGTGCAGGCGAACAAACGCGATAAGTGAACGGGAAAAGACCTAGCACACGGGCGACACTATTCAAGATGAACGGTAACTTCCAACAACCGATGAAGATAGCCGAATGCAGTCGCTAGCAGATGATTCGTGACAAGCCATGAGACACGGTTACCCGCTGATGAACTTGATGGTTAAAGGTCTGGCCGGCCTGGGCACAAGATTTAGGTGGTTTAGTAAAAGCAACAGAAAACATCAAACTGCGTAACAACAACACAATGACAGCACTCGTTTGCAGCATGCCTGAGTTTGTTTGTTGTGCGATGCGAGTGAAGATGCTGGAACTCCTGAGAGATCTCCCGGCACGGCCAAGCTGAGTGCAAACGGTGTCCACATGAGGTGCGAATCGCGAGTTACGTGCTTATATCCTAGGGAGTACGTGTATCCGATCCACTAAAACGAATCAACTATCTTGGAGGTGATGGTAACGTTCGCTAAATCTCTCTATTGGCCTACTGTTAAATGGTGCAAAAGAGTACTGATTGGTGGTGGTTACCTGTGTCCTAAACTTCAGCCGTTGTAATTTTAGACTTGCTAATACCACCGTAGTTGGATAGCCAGACCTCACTACGAGGGAAAGGAATTTGAACCCCGAGCATGCCAAACGGCAGGCTAGGGGTTCAAATCCAGCCCTCCATTTAATTTGTAATTTATTAATACTTTTTCCTGTATTCTGGACACAGATTTTTTGTAGACAATTATCCAAACATTTTCCACTTAATAACACTTTAAGCGTCTGTAACAAATGGCGAGAGGAATTTTTGCATGTTCTGAGCCTGGACCTTTCAGAACAGTATTAAAATACTGTGAAAAAATTGATCATCTTTCCTGCTAGAGCTCTCTAATAAACTATCTGTTGTCTTATTATTTTGAATAATACGTTCTTATCCTTGTACAATCTACTGCGATCCATCGTACGCAAAATATTTATAATAATTTATGCTCAGATATGGTTGGTTCATACTTGATATGCATATATTGTAAAATTTTACTGCTCATTTTACTTCCCCAATAGGTTTTACTAGAACATTATTATAGATTTTTCCTTATTTAGATTTTGATTACCCTGTATAAATCTTAATATAATACTTCTTTTTCTGTTATTAAAAGTACGTTATTGCTCCTGCATACTAGCTGCTATTTAAGGCCATTTTTTCTTCAGTCTACTTGTGCTTGGTGAAATAAACTGCCACGAAGATCCGTCCTTTGACAATTAGTAGTTCCAAATTACCGGGGCTACACACACGTTAACTGACTTCTACAGCAATCTTATTAGTTGCGTCACATTTACTGCAGTTCCTGACAGTCTATTTGCCACATTTTGCGAACCATCACGCTCACGTGGATGTGTGTCGTTGTCCCTTTTGCCTAGAACCACCATGTCATCCGCAAGCACCGTTTGTCATGCGATTAAGTTCGTTTGTTACCACGCGAGCTGCATTCAAACAGGTCCCAGCGCAAAACACACGCCTGCATTTAGATCCTTCCTTTTGCGCTTTTGCACGGCACATGTGTATTATTTATAGCAAGCCTTCAGTTTCGCGCGACGCGATTGAGTAGCACAAACAACGTTAGGCACCAATCGATTCGAACCATTGGTTGTGGTGCAAGTGCACATGCAGGCAAACGAACGGTTCCTACAGCAAGGAAGCAAAGGAAACACACTTACTCGAAAAGAACCTCGTCAAATCGGCTTACGTTAACTTTCGCCCTAGCATTTCCAACGTCGGGGTCGCCTGAAGTGCACCTGCATTTTCCACCTGTAGATCTGCGGACTTTCCGTGTGTAGCATTTGCAAACGAAATTTGTATTCCGTTCTTCTTCTTCAAGCTTTCCCCTTCAAGAAGGGAAATTCATTGCTTTCGCAGTAACGTTCAGCAGTGCGTCATTCAGATATGTTCTTATCGATGCCTCCTTCTACTACGGATTCTTCCTCCTATGGACGGATATTGTTCTGCATTCAACCCCGAAAGCTCGTTTGTGTCTGGGAATGTTGGTAGCATGTTTCGTATGCTTGCGTAGACCGTCTCGCACGTTCTTTACTTTGTCTTGAAAGGTACCTGCTGCGGTAATCGCAACGCGTACTGTTTTCCATCCCGTTTGGATTGTCCCAGTGTTTAAATGATGCAAATGGATGCGGTTACCACAGCAAACAAGTTTAACGAACCCAACGGCCAGTTCGTGACACATTCCGAACGAAGTTTGATAGCGAAGTTTTTTTTTTCATGAAAACCATCAGTGCAGTTGCAGTTTTTGTTTGTTTGTATGTTTGTGTGTTTGTGTAAGTGTTTTAATTCAGGAAGTAGAAGCGATATCACAAACATTTACACATCCACAGGTGCCAGAGGTTTCGAGTGCATTCCAAAAGCGTGTATATTCCAGTACGCCGAGTTTAGGGTTGGAAGAAAGTGCACAAGCGCCAAACCACGAGCAGAAGAAAACCCATAAGGTGCACAGGAAGGTTGGTACGTGTTTTGGGCAGGGCGTAGGTTGGATCGGGTGGGAGAAAAAAAAGGGAAAGAAGAGAAAGGCATATAATTAATATTAAATGCTTGTTTAACTACTTGCAGCAACTACCGGACTCGAACGCAGCTTAGAGTTTTCAGTGTTTCCGAATGGCTGAACAGTCGAAAATAATAATCACACAGCACAACCTGATTGCAGCACAACAACAACACTCGAAAGTTGTTATTGCAACTTTAACCACATCGCAAACACGATTCGTACATAGTTTTCCTTCATTGCATCTACATTATTTAACACGTGCTACGCAAAACCACAGGGCCAGCTGTTGCGGTGCGAAACTAGCCTTTCTACTCAGCAAAACAGAGTTCAGAATTAGTTCAATGTCACTAAGTAGGTTTTAGTTGTGGGTCGGTGATTTTGAACAATAGCATCCAGACTCAATTAGAGTGTCCGACTCGTATTTGTAACGTATGCATTTAAAAAATTTAGTAGCATTCGTCTGACCTTCTAACTCGTACTCTTTTATGCAGCCAAATATGCAGAAATAAAATTAGATGATAAAACTGATTTATTTAGAGTCTTTGTAGACTGTACATTCTTATTATTACAACCTACATATTCTACAAATTTTAATCAAGAGATCCGAATAACCCTTCATTGGTGTCGAAAGTGCTGAGCAAGATGGACATTGTCATGATGAAGTCACTGTCGATGCTTTTCATGTCTCATTTTTGTACGCATCATTCTACTAGACGCCAATTTCAAAGATAGGGAATATCAAAACTGACCTTTTTGTTTAATAATTTTGACGCAGAACGCTTCCTCGAAAAGATCTCTGACTGAAAAGAAGGATATGTGCTCTAGATCGTACTCAGCAACGGACACTTATACGAAGAACTCGAAAAGAAAAATTTATTCTGATAAGCTTATGGTCAAATGGAGAAACTGACCACCGAGCAAACTATGACTTTCATGGCAAAGACTCCTACTTATTGCCTTACAGTCCTCAACAATAGGGACCACCAAACATGTAGGCAAACCCTATTTTTTAAATGCATACGTTCACGAGTTTTCCTCACTAACAATAAACAGGCTAGTGAAAGTACATACAATCCATTTTCATGACAGCAGAACCCAATGCGATAAGAATTTTCTATAAGGAGAGCATACTAGAGAAACAGGACACGAGTAAAACGCGATGAAATGAAGTATTTTGTGTCAGTGTTTGCGGTAACC